>NC_068398.1:24998905-25364268 GCF_023724105.1 Carassius gibelio | reverse complement strand
GATGCCCCCCATGATTTTAGATTTGTCATTTTGTGCTATAGTAACTGAATTATTATCATCCTTTAGACTACATGCTAAACTATTGAGATACTTAATATATTACAGCATATTACTGTCTCTAAGTATGCTACAATTTAGCAGAAAATGCACAAGCGGTCAACTACCTTCCCCAGTCTTAACTTGGTGCTTGACTTCAATTGCTGGTTCATATAGTCAGTATTATAGCAGCTCCTGTAAGGCATTGTGCGAGAATGATGCTAGTCATATAGTAATTGCTCTGTCATGGATTGTCTCCAACTCTTCTTCTAGGTTTGCTTTTGTCAAAATTGTTCTTTTCATTCTCTGTTTCTGTTTTTATCTCCCTTTTTCTCTAAAAAAATGAACAGTGCGGTGATAAGAAGGTCAGATATACCAATGGGACATCTCTGCTCGTAGAACTTTATGACTTTTTAATGGGACTGCAATCACTCCAGCCTGCTGCAATCACAGCCAATTAGCAGCTCCTGCTCGTTAACACTGCTCCCAACACTGCACTAATTCGAGGTTAATTTGGTTTGATTGGGAAATTTTTTTGAATCTTTGTGTGATACGAGGGCGTGATGATAGATGACCGCAATCTTAAACATGCTTTAATTCCTTTAGGGAAATGCATGTGGGCGCCATGTTTGCGAAAGCTTGTGTGTTTGGTGGGGATTTTGGGAAGATATACTCCCTTGGCTCATGAACCATCAGCCTACCACATCCAATAGCAGGTGTAAATATGTTCTGTTTCTAAATTTTCTTTCCAGCAAAGGTCCGAAAACTCATTACTTACACTGTTTCCAGAGCCAATATGTCATATGGTCATGAAATGAAATACACAAGGACAAGGTACATTTCAGTAATTTCATGAAATTAAATACACAAGGTATATTTCAGTGATTTCACTTCCAGAAAATGAGATGCAGTGTCTTAAGGATTGTTCACTCACAGTTGTAGTTAATTTATTTGTTAACATTGAATGTCAGAGTTTTTACAGTATCAAGAAAGGGAAACATTTGGATATTTTGTGACTTGGTGGCTGTAACCACCATAACTAATTTTAGGCAGGCATGAAAGATATTGAGTGTTATGACACAAACAGCAAAACGTTTCATATTTGACAACAGTTTTATTATAGAAATGTTAAATGATGAACAGTAATATTCTGTAATCCAAACCACCATTTTTTATTTATTTACTGAATAAATGTTTTATTTTTTTATTTACTATATTTAATTAAAATATACGCAATTGTTTACATGTCACATTACATGTTATTCATTGTAATAAGGCAAGACAACTTTTGTCGTTTTGTGTTCATTAGTTATTTGGCATACGAGTAGCAGTACATGTGTATATTTTAAAATAAAAATATGTACAAATAGTTAAAATAGATTACTTTAAAATATACTGTAATTCTTAATTGATATTCTTTTCTCTTTTTTATTTCCTTTAAATCCTTCAAATTTTTTATGTAATTTTATTTTAATGCAATGTGTCTAATTCCCTCTGATTTTTGGTGAGCTGAGATTAAATATGAAGGCCAAAGACCACCCAAATGAGTTTTTTTTGTTTTGTTATTCATCGCAAATTAAATTCTGCCTCAAACCTTAAATGACTCATTATCATAATTAATTTAAGTTTTTTTTTCTGTTGGCTGTGCATGAGAATCAACAAGTGGCAGCCTCTTTAAGACATCGTGTGCAATCATCTGGTCATTATCTAAAAATAAACCCAGATGGAGTGATCTGGAGGGGTCTTGTATCATCCTTAATAGGTTTATTTTGTTATAATTACCATGTAACTCTACATTATCCTACTTATTACACGGCTGCTTACTGAATATATAAATAAATAGACATGAAAAATTGATTTGAGCTCAAATTATTTGATTATGTTAGAAGAAAACACTAAGCGGTGCTGTGAGAAAACCAGCAGAGTGTAAGAAAACTGGTTGTCCGTGGCAGCGGTCAAAAACAGGGTTCAGATTTGACCACAGAATCTCATGATTGTGAATTTTGTCATAAACATTTGCTGCCCATTATGGTTTATATAATGGAGCTTCTCTGTCAGTTTTGCAGAGTAAAGATTGCTTGACTGTTCAATGTAGAGAAAAAGCACTAAGTTTATAATTATGTTAATTTATGAGAAGTGTTTCACGGGCTGGATGGAAGTAATCTGGATGTGCATCGCAGTCCACTAAATGATGAACTCTGTTCTAAAGGCTTGAGTTTTTAAAGGGAGACATCACAGCTGTTCTATGAATGAGTCTGGGCGTCCGTTCAGCCCACAGAAAACTGCCTGTGAATGAGACAATGAGCAGGTTCAGCCAACTGTGACAATCACACCAGTTGTTCAGCAGTCTGTCAGATCATAAACTTCATAATTTGTGTTTTCTGACGCGCACACGTGCACACATTCTCACACAGGCTTGGCTTTGCTTTTAGTCGGTCATTTGCAGCAGACAAAAAGGTGGCATAAATCAAAACAGATGAGTATCATAAATGTCACTTTTAAAATGTCAGTGGGAATAATGCACTTTTTCTCAGTAATGAAAGAGATCTGTAACTCCTGAAAGAGCTGAGCTGATATTCCACTGGAGGTCAGAGGTCAAGTTTTTAATTGTATTTTTGATGACAGGTGGGGCAACTCATATGCAAATTCTCACATTTCTCACTATGAAGTGAGAGATTGACTGGAAATGTGGAGGGAGGCTAGATACAGTGAATATCAAGTGTAACAGAAAGACTGATAAAACCATTAATTTGAAAACATTGATGATGAAGAGTTCAGACAGATAGCTGAAATGAAAGAGACAGGTTTCCAGAGAGAGCATTAGAGGGATGTATTTTCACTTCATATCTGTATGTGTGTGTGTGTGTGTTGTGATTGGCTGGATTAGATTTGTGTGTCTGAGCTGCTGTGGGGAGATTAGAGAAAATGACAGATTAATATCCTGCTATTGCTGGCATTGTTGTAAATAATTTTTGTCTTTATAAGCGTTCTAAGTTCGCTTGCATGCTTGCTGAATGACCAGCAACTTACCAGAGAGATTTTTTTTAAGAGTAGTAGATGGACTGATCATAAAAAAGGTTTAATTGTTAAATATAAACCGTAACACTCAAATTTTAGAAAAAAAATACTCCTTTTTTAAAAACATGATTTTAGCTAAAGTGGCTAAATTGATTACATTTACATTTATTCATTTAGCAGACGCTTTTATCCAAAGCGACTTACAGATGAGGACAGTGGAAGCAATCAAAAACAACAAAAAGAGCAATGATATATAAGTGCTATAACAAGTCTCAGTTAGGTTAACACAGTTCACGTAGCAAGGGATTTTAAATAATATAATACATTATATATTTATATACATTATATATCAAATAATTTATGACACGTGTATTTTATTGCTGACTTTGAATGTTATTAAAACATATGTTTGGCCAACTCTTGAAGTAGACAGGAGCTGTAATTGTATGAGTTAAACACGCTATGATTTAAAAGTTTATAGGGTAGGTAAGATTAATATATATTTTTTGAAAGTCTATTCTGCTCACTATACTGCAGTCAAATATACAGTAAAAACATAAATATTGTTGCAATGTAAAATAACTCCTTTCTGTTTGAATATATTTGAAAATATTCCAGTAATGGCAAAGCTGAATATATATACTGTATATTACTGACCCCAAACTTTTTAGCCTTATAAGCTGCTTCTGTTTTACTGAATAGATTTTTACCCTAGACAGGAAGTTAGTATTTTCCCCCAAATAATAATTCTGCCATCATTTGTCATTGTAGTTTCTTTCTTATGTGGAAAATGAATCTTGACCAAACCATTCCACCAAACCTTACCAGTATCCCACCTCAGTGAAAGTATTTTGCAATTTAACACAAACACAATAAGACATTTAAGAAATCACAATAATTAGATTTTATTTTTAAGCATGTAAGTACATAGCAGTGTTGGGGGTAAATGCATTACACGTAACGGGAGTCATGTAACCAGATTACATTACCCAAGTATAAATAACCCATTATAAATGTAAAAGAAAATATGTTACTTTTTCAAATAAGTAAATAATATTTTTAATCTGAGGTTTATTAATTTCACTTTTGGTGTAAAAGGACACATACAGTTGGCAAAAATGTGTACTTTTTTATTTTTATGATTAAATATAAATAAGCCAGCCCAGCCCAGGTGACAAAGAGTAACGCTAAAGTAACGTAATCCATTACTTTCTATAAAACTATACATAATCAGTTACCTTTTTATGTAGTACCACAATATTGTTAAAAAGAAAAAAGACAATTTATAGCATTCACAAATTTTCATATTCTGTAATATGACACGAAGCTATAGAGGGTGGGACTTGATTTTTATTTATTTATTTTTTTCCCCCCATAGATTTGATTTTATCTATAAAAATGGGCATTCATGTTCAACATTGAGGCTTTGATATTATTAGTTAATATTATTTTTCTCCACGCTTGCAGCCTTGGTTATGTCAACAAAAAAGGAATAGTCTTTTTGAGAAGGAGAAAGTCATTACATTTGGATTAAGGATTATGAAAACAAACATTTTTTTCCCCTTCTTCAGAACTGCATGCAGCAGGATTTGGAGGCATTTGAGAAATCGAGTATTCATGCATATGAGTGAATCGTCATGCTGTGGAGGATCTTTAATTTGGTCAGCTTGTCCCTTGTTTACCCCCCTGCTGTGACATTACCCAGTTCTTTGACATATAGTGTTTCAGTGTAAGCAATGTGTTTACATGGCCCCTGTAGGCTTCAATATGTGTTTCCAGAAGGCGGGCAACATTTAGAGCAGAAACCTAATCTAAGAGTCTGTTTTGCTGACTCATCTAATAAATAACATCCACACTGGTATCTTTTTGTTACTTTTTTCCTTTATTGAATTCTGTCCCTCGTCTTCAGATATTATGTTCTGTTTAACTTTTAAAGAGACGGTTGTTCTTAATCACACGCACACACCTCAGAAGTAAAGGTCAGCTTAAACAAGAGTGTCCCTTGCGGTTTCTGATTTTTCCATTTGTGGTAAGCCTGGGTCTCTTTCTCATTCCCTTTCTTACTCTTGTTGTCACTGTCCTCTCTTCGTAAACAGGTTTAATTAATCGTTGGTTAATTATTCAAGTGACCAAGGGGAAGAGAGCACATGTTTCTGTGTCTGTCTACTCTTTTCCAAGAACATCAGGAGAAGATTCACAACCTCCATCTCTTTTCCTCTCATTTTCTTCTTTCACACTGATTCATCTTGGTAATTTCAGATAAGTTTGATTTTTTTAGACTACTTAAATATTTATATGTAAAATCAGCATCATTAAATCAACAGGTTTGTACACAGTATACAGTATCTACCATCATTTTATTTTAATGATTGTCATTTGCTTTGCTAATAAATTTGTTAAGCCCCCTGCCTGCATTATTTAAACTTATTTTTTAAATAATAACATTCAACAGTAGAATTCCTGATAAAAAAATAACATTCCCCATGTTTCTGCAGATAAATCTCCACCAGTCAGAGAAATGCATCAAGTAACTTGCACCAAAAGAACACTTTTGTGCCACCGCCCCACTAACAAAAAGCACTGCAAATGAGGTGGTCAACAGTTTTATAATTCTCTATCATTTTTAGTTTGTCATTTGTAATGCATCATGGGACTGTAAATTTTGCACTCATTAGTAGTCTTGTAGTCTTTTTGTCCGATTTTTTTAAATCAAAGTTTGCAATGTTCATGGCTTCATGGCTTATAACTCTATAATAAGGACTTTTTGATAGCTCTATGGGTAAAAATGAATAAGAAAAATACTTCTGGAACCAAGGGCACTAAAAGATTAGTGGTCATTGTTGCACTTGATTCTAAAGTGCAGAATTGTGCAGGTGCAGATCTTGTGGGAGATACTGCCTGAAACCCTGTGCAGAACATTCCTGTGCAGTGTGTCCGACTCTCGCAGCGATAATAGCCAATCCATGACACTCCCCGGGAGGTGAGGCTGTTTGGGGGTGGATTGTTTTTCTGCGTGTATTCGTCGGAGGGGGGTGTTATGGGATCTGCGGGGTACCCGATCTCTAACACAAGTGCCATTCTTAACATTCCCATAAACCCCTGGGGCCGGAGGAGAGGGTGGCTGTTAGAGACTCATCGATTGAACAAAACCCCCTGATGGGACCGCCAACTAATCAATAAACCACCATGTACCCCCTGTGGAAGGAGGGAACAGAGGAAAGGAGGAGAGGAGTGTGCGCTCCCACACGAGTGTCTGATCTTATTTCTGTCCATTTACATGAGTCACCTGAGCTCTCATTGCTTTCATTCAGACTGGTTTGTTTTACTTTCACTGTTCTGCCCAACTTTGTTCCCTCCTGAACAATTACCTGGGAGCTAAAATGTGAGCTAAAGAGAGTGTCGTCTATCATCACCGCACCTCAACACTTTTCTTTCTTTCTTTCTTTCTTTCTTTCTTTCTGCCTTGCTGAAATTGTAAACCTCAAAAAGTAATGACATTTTGTAGATTGGAAGAAAAGTCACTTGCAGAATGCTGAAAACCTTCTATTGATTTCCATTAAGAATGCAATCAAACATCCCATGATGTCTGATACGTGAGCGAGGGAACTTCTGCAAGGTGAAAAATTATTTAATTTCTCTTATTGGCACTTCTATCTTTTCTTTTCTTTCTGATTTTGATGAGTTTTGCTGTTTTGAGAAATGATGAAAGTGATGGGATGTGTGTCTGTAGACATTAGTGTATACAGTATAGGCTTGTTTTAATAACCCATTCAAAGCCTTACAAATTGAACATTTCTTTATTTGAAGGGGATCATTTTGTCCAAATGCATTTGGTTTCCTAGAAAATAGTGATTTAAAGATTACATGAAAACATGTGCACTACTTTTCAAAGGTTTGAGGTCAGTACTATTTTTTTATGTTTTTGAAATATATATGTTTTAATATATTTAAAAACGTATTCCTGTGGTTTCACAGATGAATCAGCACCATTACTCTTCGGTATCACATGAGACTTCAAAAGGCATTCTTATGAGCTGATTTGGTTCATATCAAAGTTGAAAAGAGTTGTGGTCTTTTTATGGAAAAACTTTAAAAAAAAAAATTTATTCCTTGATGAATATAAAGTTAAAAAGAACAGCATTTATTTGAAATATATATACATTTTTGTAACATTATAAGTCTTCATTTATTTTAATGCATTAATTTCATGCATCCTTGAATTTCCAGCTTGATCAAAGATATTATAGATATGTAGATATTCCTACTGACTCCAATCTTGTGAATAGTATATTATGCAAGCGTTGAGACAATCTATAGTGTAATGCTGAAAGTTAACAAAATTGAAAAGAAAGAGTCAAATTAAGAGTCTGCTCAAATGTCATCTGTCTTATGAGTATGAAAAAATTAGTATGTAAAAGTAAAAATGAATTTATTTTTAACTGTAGATGTTTTATTCAAATTGAAATGACTTCATGCACTGAGCGTCAGCACAGAACGGTTGCATTGTCTGTCAGCAGTTTTGAATTCCTCTGTTCGATCTGGCACAGCGCTACTAAATCTTGAGTGTCTAGCTAGCTTGATGTGTGAATGGGATGGGTTATTCATGCTTAATCTCTGTCTATGCAACATTTTGAACAGTCTGCAACTTCTATTTAGGAAATCACTCTGAATCAACTGGCTAAACACATGAATCAAGTCCTATATCAAGTCCGGACAGTAGGGAGCCATGAATCGATGGTTTTAAGCAGCGAATCAACTATCTGCTTGTTCGTGATTCGATTGTTGGAACCGTGAATCTCCCCGCAGCGAGAGCTCAGCTAACTGCCTCAGGGCCAAAACCTTCTCGTCCCAGTAAGCTAAGGCAAGAGTTATAGGACGTGACAGAGAGCGGGAGAGAAAGGTATGAAGCGTTGAATATTTTGGCAGGTCGTCTAGAGGTGGAATGGACGATTCTGTTCACGTACGCTTCTCTCTCTTATCCCTCACTCCTACTCTTGGCAGTCTCACCCTGGCCTGTCCATCAGCATGTCGCTGTGGCGATGGGTGGTGATAAACCTCGTTGGGTTTCCTCCGTCCTCAGGCAATAAAACAGAATTAAAATATTAAATCTGTCCGCCGACCCCCCTCATAAATAAAGCCATAAATTGCCACTCGTCTCATAAATGAAGGAGAGACAGAAGATGGAGGTTTATGGGGAGGTGGTGCCGATGTGGCAGTTTCGCAGCCTGATGGCCATCACTCCTTTCTACATCTCCTTTTCATTTCTCCAGCGACTCTTGGCAGACAAGATGCTTACGGGTGAAGGTCACAGCGTTGTGTCCTATGCATTATTAACAGTCTGTTGAGAGCTTTGCTTGTTCTCACTATGACTGTATGATCTGCATAACATTTCTACAGTATATTAAAATGCTTCATACAGTATATTTGACTGGGTGTTCTGGAAACATTGCTGTTCCCATTTAGAAGTTTTGATGTTTTGTTGTTTTACATCATCGTAAAAATTCAAAGTGTCAAAAAAAAACAGCCTCATACGTACATTGAGGAAAATATTTATTTGACCCCCTGCTCATTTTGTAATTATACCCACTTATGAATAAATAAAGGGTCTGTAATTTTTATGGTAGGTATATTTTAATGTATAGAGAAAAAACAAACAAACAAAGAAATACATAATAAAAAAAAACCACACATTATATAAAGGTTAGAAATTGAGTGAAATACGTATTTGATCCCACAGCAAAACATGAGTTAGTACTTGGTGCAGAAACCCTTGTTGACAAGCACAGAGGTAAGACGTTCTTGTAGTCGGTCACCAGGTTTGCAAACATCTCAGGAGGGATTTTGGTCCACTACTCTTTATAGATCCTCTCTAAATCATTTGGCAACTCAAAGTTTCAGCTCCCACCACAGATTTTCTACAGGACTGAGGTCTGGAGACACTAGGACACTCCATGACCTTAATGTGCTTCTTCTTGAGTCACTCCTTTGTTGCCTTGCTGGTATGTTTTGGGTCACTGTCGTGCTGGAAGACCCATCCATGACCCATCTTCAGTGTTCTGGCTGCGGGAAGGAGGTTCTCATCCAAGTTTTTCCAGGCTTTGAGTCCATTGCTGCTTAGCGTGTTACCAGTGGTTTGCTTGGTGACTGTGGTCCCAACTACCTTAAGATCATTAACACACTGCTCCCGTGTAGTTTGGGGCTGATCCCTCACCTTTCTCATGATCATCCTTACCCCATGAGGCAAGATCCAGACTGAGGCCAGTTGATGGTTATCTTGTATTTCTTCCATTTCTGAATAATCACACCAACATTGTCTTCTTCTCACTGAGCTTCTTGCTGATGGTCTTGTAGCCCATTCAAGCCTTGTGCAGATCTACAATCGTGTCTCTGACATCCTTTGACAGCTCTTACTTTTTGCTCATGGTGGTGGGAGAGGTTGGAATGGAAGATACAAATTGTGTTTGTGTCTTATACACCTAAAGAACTGACGTTAGGAGTAACTTCTTAAAGTGACTAATCTAATCTAATGCAAACTCACAAAATCAGCAGGGGATCAAATAAATATTTCCCCCACTGTATTCATTCCTCTAAAATCATCTCTAGTGCAGTTAAATCAGAA
This sequence comes from Carassius gibelio, assembly GCF_023724105.1. Lineage (NCBI taxonomy): Eukaryota > Metazoa > Chordata > Actinopteri > Cypriniformes > Cyprinidae > Carassius > Carassius gibelio. The sequence goes on along the minus strand of NC_068398.1, from coordinate 25,354,595 downwards.
ATGGTTAAATGGTGTGTGTTGTGGATTGTAATTGGTTGTTATTGATCGGGATGGTTGTAATGAAAAGTAAAAATAAGGATAGTCCATGTTCTGTTCGGTCAATATCATGGAAGTAAAATGAAAACTCCAAGCAACTCTGAAAATTAGAGCTACAGTATTCTGAATTAAAAGTACTTTCTACAATATATATATATATATATATATATATATATATATATATATATATATATATATATATATATATTGATTGCAGCACAGCTAAACAGAGTCTTGTGAAGGTATAAAGTAAAGCGCATGTGGAAGTAACAGAGAGAAAGACACTTGGAAAAAGATTTGTTTTATAGCTATGTTCTATTTAAACCTGGAAATAAGTTTTGTTGTTAAAATAATATTCAAATAAAGAAACATAAAATGTTCTGATGTAAAATTTCTGATTGCACCCTACATTTTTTAGGTCACTATTCCAATGACTATATTCGTGACACCAATCATGTGAACTTGAAGAGATATTTGTTGCCAGCATGAAAGTTAGATTTTGATGTATCTTTGTGTGCTTTAATCTGCCTGCGTTCACGATTTTGTCCTGGCGGATTAAAATTACATCACAAAAGACTCTTGTAGACCCTCATGACTGTGTGTTAAAGTTGGTAAGTTTTGTGATAAATTATAATAAAATATATAAATATATAAGAATCTCTGTGAACATATTAAGATAAACTCACTCACACATATCCAAGATATAAGAAATTTTGCTATTACTTGGTTCCCTTCTTGATATTTATAGTCAGCATTTTAAATCTTAGTGCTTTTCTCACAACTGTATATATGGTATATAGAAAAAGACATTAAACAACTTGAACTGCTGAAAACCTAACACATTTAAAACGTGATTTTCAAAAGATTTTACCTTGTCATCGTCTCGGACGTCTTTATTTGTCATTGACCCTCCGCTGAAATATTCACACCACCAGACACCATCTGCATTTCTGCAAAGAAGACAGCACGCACGCACGCACACACACACACGCACACACACGCTCTCTGTTTAGTATGCTTGATAGTCTGCCATTGGTGGCAGCACGATGTCTTGTTCCTGTGAGACCAGCGGAGGGTGGCAGCCCCTCTAAATCTTCCCATCCGCTTGTGCCCCTGTCATCTTTCTCCCTCTCTTTCAGTTGCATCTCTCCATCGAATGCCTTGCTCCCCAGCCTGCATCTCTCCTTCTGTCTTTCACTGACAATCTGTCCATCCTCTGCTCCTCTCTCTCTCTCTCTCTGGTTAATTAGAATAGGGGGCAGAGGCACACTTGAGTAAGCTCACTATCAGATGATTAATTGCTGGGGGTAGAGGGATGGAGCAGAGGGACTTACTGCTGAAGAGAACACAAGGTTACTTATTCACACTCTCTCTCTCTTTCTCTGTCTCTCCGTCTCTCGCTCATTGAGTACTTTTCAATGCATTTCATTATAGATTTATTTGTGGGGTTGTCAACATAACAGCATTCGCAAAGCAATTAACAAGAGGGATGTGTACGTGAATGATAAACTCGAGAAAATGAACTGATAAAGTTGCACTTGTTCTGTTACTATTGTAAAAGTTGGAGTATTCTGAATTCTCGTTCATTCTGGCTGTGATTGTGTGTGTCTTTCTTCCTGCTGAGTTCTCCCCAGTAACAGTCATCTTCATGTCGTCGTAGTTGTTGTTGTAAGTGTCAAAAGGCCCAGTTATGCACTTTCCGGCTGATGTTTATAAGTAGTGAATGATTCATGACATTTGAGGCGCTTGGCTGAGATATATATGCGAATATATTGGTTCTTGTTTGCTTGACACTATATAATTGCAGAAAAGATGCAGAGCATTCTGTGGTCATGTGACACTTGGTCACTTGGTATTGGGGTTTAATGGTCCTGTCATCACTGGAAAAATTACTTTTGAGTGTGTAAAGGTGAGGTGTGTTTATTTATTCTGTGACTCAGTATAAAACAAATCGTCATCTGGGCTGTCCATAACATGAGTGGCATGAATTTTAGGAGGGGCTACCTGTTTCAAACAGTGGCAAATAAGTGTGATTGAAACTTGGTTAAAATCGGTCATTATTTTTGCAGTTATTAATGTGTTAAAGAATATTCTACCATTTGACAGTTGGTCATATTTTTTTTTAAATGGTTTGATAAAAAGTTTATGCTCACCAGGACTGACTTTATTTAATCCAAAATACAGTACAAATAGAAATATTATGAAATATTATTAGACTTTGAGATAACTGTATTCTGTTTGTCTCATGATACTTCAGAAATCATTCTTATATGCTGATTTGGTGCTCAGAAACATTTCTTATAATTGAAAACAAATATGTGAAAAAGATTTTGTGTGGAAAATTTAACATTCAGGATTCTTTGATGACTAGAATGTTTAAAAGCATTTATTTGAAACAAGTGTGTGTGTGTGTAACAAAAAAATTAATAAAAAAGAAGAAAAAGAGTTCATGTTGTGTTAATAAGTATTTTTATTGACTTGTGCATGTCTCATGGCAAACCTACAATAACAACTTACAACAATATTTCCATCTTCCATATTCCAGATTAGCATTTCTCTGCCCATCTGTTTTTTTTTCTCTTCTGAAAGGCAGATTGGTGTTATCTGTCCATGACATTTCAGGCTCATTTTTCAAACCACTCTGTCTTTTTGTGGCATCCGCACTGTCTCAGTCTCTCCTTGTTTGGAGAGTGTTTTGACTGCTTTTTTTGGTCATTCATTGTCACAGAATGCGTATGCAGCTAGACTGCAATTACATAAAAAATGTCTGTCTGCAAACATGCTCAAAATGTGTCTTTACAAGCTGAAAAACACCAGTGAACACACTCTTGTCTGTTATTGTGCCTCATTTTCCCTGTTGTAGTGCTATTCATTCTTTTCATTCCCATTCGTCCTCGTTATATTTCTTTTCTGTAGTTTTTCAAAATATTTTTTTTTGTGCAGGACTCTTCTGTCCATCTCTCCTCCACCATCACTCCTCTTCTCACCTCTCTCTCTCTCTTTATTATTTGATGGATGGTCTGTGTGTAGGAGGATATTCTGACTTTAATAGACAGACACAGGCAGCTAAATGTTAAGGGCCTCATAAAACGTGCTCGGCCTCCCCCAATGCTCTCCTTCTTTTAACCCGCTCCCAGCGTCCCTCAATAACTAGTTTTTTGCAATTTCTAGTCCCCTATTCCTTCTCCTCATCTCTCTTTTGCTTGTTTGTCTGTTCTTCCCTGACTTTTGGATATGCTTGTGTATTGCAGATGCTATTGAGAGTCATTGGCCACGTACACACTGTACAATTTTAGGAATTACATCTGAATTAGAATACGGAAATAAATCCCTTGACATAATTTAGAAAATGCTTAGAATTTTTAGTATAAATGTAAATATACAACAATGTTTGTCAATAAATATTATTATATCAATTCAAAAATTTGAGTGTCAAGTTGAACTGCAAAATGAACAAGTCCTAGTTAAATTTGATGATCTGATGTTCTACGAACAGCTCGAGCTTCAGTGGAATCATGATCACTCATTTTCTTTGATTAGTGACAAGTCAGAGCCTTGAAGAATGTGAAGAAGTGTAAATAACATACATACTTAACTACATAATATTACATACATATACATGGTATAAATATTATACATATTCAATAATACAAATAATATATCAATAGAATAGAATTTTGTATTTTATTCAGATATTCAACTTCCAGTGTAACCATTCTGTGTGCAAAAGTAATGCAAAATAAATGAAAAGTGTGTGCTGTCGAAGTCTGTGTGTGTGTTTGCATGTACTGTGAAGGAGTGCATTATTTGATGTGAATCAGTGAACTCACTATTAATCCCTAAAACCCAAGTGTTTCTGTTTCAGATCACCAGTCTGCGAGTGTATGAGGGATTTATAATGCATGAGCGCTACTGTATGTGTGTGTGTGTGTGTGTGTGTGTGTGTGTGTGTGTGTGTGTGTGTGGAGTCTACAGTAAATGGATGTATGCTTCATATCACTGTGAATATAATTACACTCAACCTTTCTTCACCCCTTTCTCTTATCCTGTCCTATTCCTCTCTGCTCTGTCCTTCTGTCCTTGTTGCATTTGCCTTTAATGTCTTTAGTTACCTTTGGTTCGTTTTCATTTTCAAATCTTATTGGATAAAGTGGAAAATCTGGGTTTTCCACCAGAATCTATATATCTCTGTGGATCTATTATACTTGATCCTCCACGTCCGATGTGACACTCCACACATAATACTTTAATAATGGCTGCATGCTAAAAAGCTGATGCTGATAAGAGCTGTGACTCATGGGATTGTGTGCACTGAGGATGATGGAATAGAGGGATGAAGCAGGTTTATTTTAGTGAGTCACAAAAAAATAAAAGCATGTCTTCGGGGTATTGTATGACCAACATCTCCTTCCCTGCTGTCTTTGAGTTTAAAGTAAAAACATGCCAACATCTATGACATTTTAACATGCTTTATCATTATTCTCACAGAATTCTATGGTTTAGTGATAATTCAATTTAATTCAGTTTATTTGTGTACCACTTTTCCAATAAGTATTGTTTCACAGTAATGTCTACTGTATATGGCATTAATTTACAACCTTAATATAACATTTTCTGTGGTTATTTAACATAATTTATTTAATTAAGCAGACACAACTTGTTAGGCAGCAATTATAACCTGTGCTTGTAATGATTACATTATAAGGATAGATCTGAATGTCAGTCCAAAGTCTGTGCAAGTGTTGGCATCGTCTGAAATCTTCACAGGTGTTAAGTAAATAAACAGGAATCATCATCAGAAATCAACCTTGAATTTAGCCTGGCTCTTCCAAGCTTTATAATGCCAGTGAATGGGGGTCGAGATTTTAAAGCCCCCAAAAGTGTATATCCATTATAATAAGTGCTCCACGTGACTCTAGTGGGGTTTATAAAGGCTTTCTCAAGCGAATCGATTGGTTTGACATTCCATTCCCTTTGGTGAAGGTGAAAAAAGGTGAAAGTCGTGACATTTGCCAAGTATGGTAACCCATACTCAGAATTGGTGCTCTGCATTTAACCCATCCAAGTGCACACACTGTGAACACACACCCGGAGCAGTGGGCAGCTATAGATCCAGCACCCGGGGAGCAACTCGGGGTTCAGTGCCTTGCTCAATGTTCATTCACTCCCACCAACACCGAGACTCGAACTGGCGACCTTCTGGTAACTAGTCCGGCTTTCTAACCATTAGGCCACAGCTGCCCCTTTAATGCTCCACATGACAGCATCATACTCCACATTTTACTATTCGGTCCTAATCCATTCATTCCTTATCAATATGTCCTGCATTAGCGAATGTCACAACAATTAATTTCTAAACACACCAAGCCAGCATTATTATATTCACGCGTGACAATGATTGGAAATTGTAATTTACCCACAAGTGCAACTTTATCAGTTCATTTTCTCGATTAATTGAAGATTGAATTGTAAATGAAAATATGAATATAACTGTTGAAAAACATCATTTTAAAATTAGTTTTTCCAAAAAAATTGCTTGAATAAATTAACAATAAAAACATAATGACCATAAATAAGGAGTTAAGTATATATACCGATTAATATATATATATATATATATATATATATATATATATATATATATATATATATATATATATATATATATATATATATATATATATATACACACACATATACACACACACACGTTGGTATATGTGGTTTATGGGGACTCTCCGTAGGTGTAATGGGTTTTATTCTGTACGAACTGTATTTTCTATTGCCCTACCCCAACCCTACACCTAAACCTTACCCTCAGAGGAAACTTTGTGCATTTTTGGATTTTCAAAATAACTAATTCTGTATGATTTAGAAGCGTTTTGAATTACGGGAACACTAAAAATGTCCTCATAAACCACCTCCTCATTGTAATACCTGTGTCATACCTATGTCATTATACAAATTTGTGTCCTCGTTAACCACATAAACAAGCTCACACACACAAGATCACATACAAGTCACATTTTATTGCTACATTCAGAAATAATATATAACACCAGTAAATAAAATAAAATGTTTAAAAATGTTATGTATAAAATTCGCTGATGATTTCAATAAAAGTTTGTGTGTTTATTAGACAGTTTTGAATAAATGTACAAGACATTCAGTAGAATTAGTTTTACTATTTCAAAACTGATTTAGCCTCACACACTGTTAATTACAATAACTTGATTTAATAGATTTATTGCTTTTTGAGGGGAAAAATAATTTTAAGTTTAAATTAAAGTTTTTACAATAAATCTTTGAAAATCAAAATCTGGATTTGAATTTTTTATGTTATTATAACCTAAAAATGCTATGTGAATGTTTGAAACAGAAAATAGTAGTTTGCATCTTGCCACTTTCTTGGTCAAAGTGAAGTACGGCCTTCAGATAATTCCATAAAGGACGAAAAATGTTTTTAGGTGCCTCTGCTGTCACTGCAGGGTGTGGTGTTGAACGTGAAAAGTGACGCACAGTCTCTGTTCATCTGTTCTCATCATAAATAAATAAATGCATATATGCCCTTCCTGTAGGTTCATTATAATAAATTAAAATGACGAGTAATAATAGATCATGACGGAATTTTTCGACCCTGTCAAAATTATTTATTTATTTTTATTTCATTTTATTATTAAATATGTTATAATTTAAATCTGAAAATGAAAATGACAAGTAATAATATATCATGACGGAATCTTTCAACCCTGTCCGTCAAAATTATTTATTTTTATTTTATTTTATTTTATTAATTTTTCAGTATCTCTTCTCATTTTCTGTGTCAGGGCAGGGTGAACAGCGGCTTTGTAAAACCACCTTCAATGTGCTCTTTGATTCTTTCCCGCTGTCTTGCTGTCCCAAATGTTCTCTGTTGCTCTCTCTCATTCACACGCGTCTCTCCTCGTCCATGTGATTTCACACCTTCACTTGAAGCCTATGACAGCTCACCTTATTCTCAAAATGAGTAATGTCACTTTCAGAGATTGTCAAGACATCCTGATCCACGCTGATATCACAGAGCTCAGCGTGTGCTGCAGTTTTTTGTGCCCATCACAGGTGGTGGACTGAAATTTGTGCAGACTGGCATGTTGGTGGTTTCAAACAGCTTCTTTAGAAGTTACAATAACACATTATACTGTCATGAGCATTTCACTTGTGTGTATGTGTGTGTATATATAATATATATATATATATATATATATATGCATCTTCAAATCTGTCCTTCCTTTTTGTTTCTTGCACAGCATTGTGTGGTTATTAAGACAGAGCCGTCCCTGCATCCCAAGGTATCATGTGAGATCCTGTTTATTAGGAAGGAGGACCAACGGAGGGAATTAATGGGGAAAGACGAGAGAGATAAGACGAGGTGTGCTTTACTTGAGGGATTTTGACGGTCGCCCATTAAAGAGGGGGAAAAATGGTGAGGGAGGACGGGATGTGCAGAGTGGGAGAAAATTAAGATTGATTGAGGGATGTAGAAGGAGGAGAAGGAGGAGGGGAGAGAAAGACAGAGCGGAAGCTGAGTCGGCATATTGAAGCAGCTATGGGGGAAATAATTGAGGGCCCTACTGTGTGCGTAAGTAATAAAATAAATGCGAAAAGTTTGCTTTAGTCATTTAAAAACGCACAAAAAGACATTTTTTATTTCTTCATGCATTCCCTTCTATTGTCTTTTGTTTTGTCCTGACATTTTTGCTCTGTTCCTAAACTACAGAGGCAGCATTATAAGGCATCATGTCCCCGTTGTGATGGTAACAAGGTAGGCAGCTTAATTATCCTTTTTTCTAAGATACCTCATTTTAGCTAAATTCAAAGTCAGCACTGCATGCATCCTTAGTGGAGAAGGAAATCCCATTATGGACTGTGACGAGCTCAGTTAAAATAAAAGTCCAAAATGAAGGATGAGACGAGATAAATGTCGATTGTAAATTAACCTTCATTTCGTTCAATACTTCAAACTATTGATGAACAAACATTCCAGTGTAATTAAAAATTGATTATTTCACCCAATATGTGTATGATCTATTTTATGCTTATTAGAGAATTGTGCCGTTAGCTTAGCAATGTGCTAATGTCAAACTCCTTTAAAGTCTCTGGTGTGGGTGTTTGTGCTGAATTGATGCCTGTGCAAAGTGTTCAGATCAGGTGCTTGTGAGGTAATAGTGCTGCCTGTGTAGGTATAGTTGTATACATCAGTACCCACGTATACAGGAGAGAAAAACAGCATGAGGAGTTAGAGAGAGACATGAGTGGAGGAATCGGTGGCCTGAGGAACTGTCACATGTTTCTCTGAAGGACGGCTTCCCAATAAATGTCACTTCCCATCAGGCAGTAGGGCTGTCACTGTTTCTGACTATTACCAAAACTATGATGCTTTATTTCATAAAGGAGAGAGAGAGAGAAACAAAAGAGAGATTAATAAAAAAAGGGGGTGTCCTGAGGAGGATGGGGAGAAAATAACACAAAAGAAACAGGATGTGGCTGACAGATAGAAGAAGATGAGAGAGAGAAAGAAAGAAGGGTCACTGTGACTGTGTAGTCATTCTGCAGATGTTTATTCAAAGAGACACTGAGGGCCCTATCATACACCCGGCGCAATGTGACGCAAGGCGCAGTGCAAGTGTGTTTGCTAGTTTCAGTCCGACGCTGTTCGCATTTTCCCGTCCAACGCCACATGGTTTAATTAGCAAATGCAATTGTGCTCATTTGTGCGCCCATGGGCATGCTGGTCTAAAAAAGAGGTGTGTTCAGGCACATTGCTAGCGCAATGCCATTTTAAGGGGCAGAAAATAGACTGCTTGAAAATGTTCTGATACTCGGGGATTTTAACCTCCATATCGATGATGCTTCGTGTAATCTGGCATCTGAGTTTTTAACACTCACTGAAGCATTTCATTTTAAACAGCATGTCTCTGGTCCTACACATACAAAAGGCCACACTTTGGATCTTGTTTTCACTTTAGGCCTGAACATCGACCAGTTGAGTGTTACAGACATTAATGCGACAGACCACTGTTGTATATTTTTTAACTTGTCTTCCAATGTGGACTATCTTCCTTCCAAACCGATGTCACAAAGACGCATCATAAATGGATCCACAGCGGAGAAATTTTCAGAGTTATTTGAACCCAGTGTTTTTGATGGCTGTAGTGAGCCTGAATCTTTTATGCAGTCTTTTAATAAACACTGTTTGTCTGTTTTAAACATGGTTGCTCCGCTAAAAAGTAAACGCACCTTCCCTAAAAATCCCTGCCCTTGGATAAATGAGGAAATCTTATCTTGCAGGAGAAACTGTCGTAAAATAGAACGTTTGTGGAAATGCACAAGTTTGGAAGTCCACAGACTGCACCTTAAGGACCTCATCGTGTCACTAAATGATAAAATAAAACAGGCCAGATCTGCCTATTTCTCTAATCTTGTTGTTCTGAACAAGAAAAATCCTAAAGTCCTGTTTGACACAATATCAAGAATTGTCTCTCCTTCAGCTCCTCATGTACCAGTCCACTCAAAATCTGACTGCAACAGGTTTTTACATTCCTTTGTGAACAAGGTGCATGATATAAGAGCCTCTATAAACCCATCATCTGTCAACACATCTTGGGGTTTATCTCCTCAGAGCTCTTGGTCCACCTTCTCACCTGTCACTGAAGAGGACATTAAGGGTCTACTAAAAAAAGGTGAAACCATCATCAAGCCCTCTAGTTGTAATGCCAACTTCACTGCTTTTAAATGTATTTGATTTAGTTGGTCCATATGTTGTTAAACTGATCAACCTTTCTCTCTTAACTGGTTCTGTGCCCAGCTCTTTTAAACAAGCGGTCGTCAGCCCTATTCTGAAAAAGCCCAATTTGGATTCTTTTGAACCAAACAACTACAGGCCAATCTCTAAATTGCCTTTTTTATCTAAAATCTTGGAGAGAGTGGTGGCGGAGCAGCTGACTGCGTTTCTTAATGAAAATAATTTTATAGATAAATTTCAGTCAGGCTTCCGAAAATGTCATTCAACTGAGACTGCCCTGCTGAAGATTTCAAGTGACATTATGATGGCGGCTGACTCTGGGCAGTACTCTGTCTTGAACCTACTGGATTTATCGTCTGCTTTTGATACTCTGGACCATAATGTATTGTTAAAGCGTCTGCAAAATGAAACGGGTTTCTCTGGATCAGTTCTAAAGTGGTTTTCTTCCTACCTGAGTGACAGATCATTTTGTGTCTCTATTAACAATATTCTGTCTGAAGTGACCCCTCTGTCATATGGAGTTCCTCAAGGCTCAGTCCTAGGTCCTCTTTTGTTTTTATTGTACATTCGCCCTCTTGGTGAAATAATTCACAGTTTTAAAAATGTGTCTTATCACTTTTATGCTAATGACATTCAGTTGTACTGTTCTTTTAAAGACCCTGGCCCTTAAAGGGAATGGAAGATGAGTCTCTGATTGGTTTATTGTACGTTACGCCCAAAAAAACACCCATTACTCATTAAGAGAATAGGGACAACCCGGGTGCGCCAACCGTTTTTCCGTCGTTGATTTGGACACACCCTAAGTGAACGCCCTCAATGATAGCAACACATACACATGTTAAACCATGCTATTAACACCGTTTTACAGGAAGTTGTTGTTGTAACTCATACATACAATGCCCTATCAGCCCCAAACTGCAAAAGTTTAATAAAAGTGCTGGCCTGAACACATTTAAAGGGAAATATTCATTTATAATCATAGCGCCACCTGTTGGCAACAGGAAATGTCATGATTTACCTAATTCAAATATACCATATTCGATCTGCCTCAAACATCACATGTTTGATAAAAGTCCTGGCCTGTAGACAACTACATGCCAACATTTAGTTATAATCATAGCGCCACCAGCTGGCAGCAGGAATTTGGCACATATAAATGACTTTGAAATATTCCTCCTATATATACCACTTTTAATGCATATTGCCCACTGTTCGCTGTTTTCCTAAAGCCACCGGGTGGTGGTGAGCCCAGGGGCCCTTTCATTACTGCTTGCAGCTTTAATTAGATTTATTCTTTCACTTGTTTGTTTGTTCTTTCTTTCTGCTGTTAATTTCGCTAATTGCATTGCACTATCTAACATTTTTCCCTTCTGTTATTCAGGGATGTGCAGAGATCCTCAGGGGCTCAAATGTAAAAAAAGGTCACCTATGTGCAAAATAATTTCAATGTAACAGTTGATATAGTAAAATTGTCCTATATATTACTATTTATTTTACTATAGTAATATATATACAGAGAGGAAAATATTTATTTGATCCCCTGCTGATTTTGTAAGTTTGCCCACTTGCAAAGAAATGAAGGGCCTGCAATTTTTATGGTAGTTTTATTTTAATGGATAGAGACAGAATACCGACCAAAAAAATCAAGAAACTCATGGAAACACATTATTTAAAGGTTAGAGATTGATTAGCACTGATTAGAGGGAAAAAAGTATTTGATCCCCTACCAAGCAGCAAGAATTCTGTCTCCCACAGATTGGTTATGTGACCATGTGGAGCACAGATTAGTCCTGCCACTTTAAGAAGTTACTCCTAATATCAGTTCTTTAGGTGTATAAGACACAAACACAATCTGTATCTTCCATTCCAACCTCTCCCACCACCATGAGCAAAAAGTAAGAGCTGTCAAAGGATGTCAGAGACACGATTGTAGATCTGCACAAGGCTTGAATGGGCTACAAGACCATCAGCAAGAAGCTCAGTGAGAAGGAGACAATGTTGGTGTGATTATTCAGAAATGGAAGAAATACAAGATAACCATCAACTGGCCTCAGTCTGGATCTTGCCTCATGGGGTAAGGATGATCATGAGAAAGGTGAGGGATCAGCCCCAAACTACACGGGAGCAGTGTGTTAATGATCTTAAGGTAGTTGGGACCACAGTCACCAAGCAAACCACTGGTAACACGCTAAGCAGCAATGGACTCAAAGCCTGGAAAAACTTGGATGAGAACCTCCTTCCCGCAGCCAGAACACTGAAGATGGGTTATGGATGGGTCTTCCAGCACGACAGTGACCCAAAACATACCAGCAAGGCAACAAAGGAGTGACTCAAGAAGAATCACATTAAGGTCATGGAGTGTCCTAGTGTCTCCAGACCTCAGTCCTGTAGAAAATCTGTGGTGGGAGCTGAAACTTTGAGTTGCCAAACGACAGCCAAGAAGCCTTAAGGATTTAAAGAGGATCTGTAAAGAGGACTGGATCAAAATCCCTCCTGAGATGTATGCAAACCTGGTGACCGACTACAAGAACGTCTTACCTCTGTGCTTGTCAACAAGGGTTTCTGCACCAAGTACTAACTCATGTTTCGTTTGGGATCAAATACTTATTTCACTCACTGAAATGCAAATCAATTTCTAACCTTTAAATAATGTTTTTTTTTTGTTTGTTTTTTTGGTATTCTGTCTCTATACGTTAAAATAAACCTTCCATATAAAGTACAAAAAAAGACCCTTTTTTTTTTTTTTTTTTTTTTGTAAGTGGGCAAACTTATAAAATCAGCAGAGGATCAAATAAATGTTTTTCTCCACTGTGTGTGTGTACAAATATATACAGTGCCCTCCATAAGTATTGGAACAGTAAAGATAAAATTGCTGTGAAGTCAAGAAATCTGTAAATATGATTAAAAATGAATATGTGACAACAAAACTAAAGAATGTCACATTTTATTATTAGCATTTTGAGCACATAAATGTTTTACCAAATAAAACTTTTAGAGCACTTTTAGAGTTCATCCCACTATTTGGTGTGTGTCTAAGTATTGGAATAGTTGATCTTAAGGCAGATGTAAAAGATTAAAAGCTATTCTTTTGCTGCAGATCCCTTATTTGCAATCAGAGCAGTGTGTCTGCAACCCACAGACATCACCACACTCTTGGTCTTATCCTTTGAAATGCTTTTCCCAGCCTTTAGAATTAAGAGGGCCAGTTCCAGAAACAGCCACGCATGCCCATGCCATGACACCACCTCCACCAAGCTTTACAGCTGAGACTGTATGTTTAGGATCATTTGCTGTTCCCTTTTTATGGGGAATATAGGTTTGTTAAGATGCACAATTTATAACAAAGCAATGGCAACGACATCTCATAACAGATATAAGTAAAAATAAACAGGTATTTTCCAAGTTTTGATCCATTTGTCACTGTTTTGTACATGTTGTCATAATAATGCACTTTTGGTTAAAAAGGAACTAGAGCAGGGGCTCGGGCCCCCAAAGCACCCCCTCTTCACATGCCTGCTTTTATTTATTTGTTCTCTTTTGCTTTTGCTCTTTGCTCTTATATATAAAACTTGTATTTATTTATTATTTTTAATCAAATGAATACATTCTTGGTGTGCATTAGAGGTTTCTTTTAAAACAAATCTTCCCGACACCAAACTTTTGATAGGTAGTGAATTTCTTCCCATTTTTCAGTCTAATGAAGTCTATAGTACAACATGCTGTATACTGCAGGGGCTGCACATACTACAGAGTGATTCACTTACATACAAACATTCATTCATTATGGAGCACTATATACACACTCACCTATGCCTATAAACAAGCCCACCCATAAACAAGCACACACTCAATGGAAATCTCTTCAGTCAGATACAAAAAATTCACAGTATGTCTCTTTCCACGCATTCACTCACACACACACACACCTATGCTTCTTTTAGTCGAGTGAATAATTACTTTGCCAAAGGGCGCAGCTATGATCCCTGGCTGGTATTTAAAGTCCCGTCAGTGAATTTCAATCACTTCCTCTGATTCACAGCACCTCACTCTGAAGTGGAGATGTCCTTTACAGCTGCCCCACTGAGAGAGAACGAGATCTCTACTGCTGTCACAATGATCGACTTGCGGTGGCTGTTTTAGCTTTGTATGTCTGGAGGCATGAAGGTGTGGGGTGTGAGATCACAGCTCAACCTACCATAGGTTCAGTCTGACACAATATAAAGCTTGTCCAGGTGAATATAAAGGTGGATTGCTTTAAAATAGGTAAATGTTGTCAGGAGAGACACTTAAAAATGGATCATTCACATCCTGACAATTAAAAAATGATTTGTAAAGTATTTTGGCAGCAGTAAAGATTAATATATATATCATTATTATTATTATTCAAGTTAAAATAATAATACATGTAACTACTTTTGATCATTACTGCTGGGATTTACAATGATTTTACCATTCTAGGGCTTTTAAGCACCCCAGTGTGAATCATGCCAAAGAAACACCCTCCTTGTTGTAAATGAACTGTAATCTGTGTGTGGCCCCTCATTGCTGTTTTAGTTTACTTATTATTTTTTAATAACTAAATTGATTTCACATGTGTTGTCTTTTCAGCATCTGGACTAAGACAGAAATAAGCCCTATAGTTATTTGAAAGTTTCCGAGTTGGATGCAGGAATTGCTCAAGGCTTTATGTGTTTGGTTGGCTTCCTCTGTAGTCCCTGGAGGAGATTTTGTCAAGCCAGATCATTAAAAAAAGACCAAGTCATTGATTCAAGGTGAAAGGTAGTGTAACACTGTGGAGACAAACACATTTGCTGTAAGGAAAAAAGAATGAAACCTTTGAGGAGTCAGTCAAGCATCTCTCAAATAAGCTATATAATCTCAAGCTACTGTTTCAGTTTCAGTGCGATATCTACGAATCTGGGTCCTTTGACTAATACAATGCTAATGAATACGTCTAATGAGATTATTATTGCACATACTATTTCCTCAAAATTCCCTAAAATAATTTAAAATGAGAAATTGTCCATTAACAAGGCTGTTGGAAGAAACTAATATGAGCTGCTCGAACCATCTGTTAAAAGACTCACACCTTTTTTAGGTTTAGAGTGGTTTCAGATCTTTTGACAGAATGATTAAAATCTTCATCATCACAATTTGATTCATCCCATTACATCCATCGAGAGGACGAGTTTTCAGAGCAATGGAACATTGTACTCGCACTGTATAATCCAGCCATTAATTAAATTTTTTCAAGGTCTGTGGGAGATTATTCTAATTAAATTAGAATGATTAGTTTATTCATGTTATCTTATTCTGGCCCCTGGGGCTGTTTCTCTTCTTTTATTCCTAACAGCCTCGCAGATGCTCTTTCATTTTGTTTTCTCACACCACACATCTCTCTCTCTCTCTCTCTCTTTTGGCCAGTCATATTTTTTCATCAAGTCTTTGGTCTTCCTCTCCTTCCATTCCTCTTTCTGGCCAACTGAAACACAGCCCGGTCCTGTTCCTTCTCTCTCTTTCGCTATCTTCTGGTGTGTTTTAGAGTAAATATTGAGTTTTGAGTAGCAGTTGGATTGTGTGCTAGCGACTTTATCTTTGTAAGCCCAGGCTGTGCTAATCTCTACTGTTGACGTCACAGTCACCTATCCCTGCCTCGATACTTTCCTGGCGTCACGTCGATCTGGAGAAGCTATTAAAATGCCTATACATGGAAACCCTTCTCGAAGTGTTTGTGCTCAAGGTTCCGATGTCTGCTCACAATTCTGAGGCGAAATGTTATTACGCAAAGAGCAAGACAGAAAAAAAAATGTGCACACATATTTGAATTTGATGAGCAGAGCTATGCTAATGACTAGCCTCTGGACTCTTTTGGTTTCCAGGTAACCGCTCTCCTAATTGGTTTTCATAGGCATGGAGGTCTTCGTCTTCCTACTCATCCTCTCTCATGCTCACTCTCTCCGTTTTTTATTTTATTTTCTGCATTGGACTGCTTTTCCTTTGATGCCTTTTTACCTTGAGTATTCAAGAAAACCTTTTTGTGGATCTTTCAGGTTGGATCATAAACTAGAGAGAGCACATCAATATTGATGATTCGTTATGAAAATCAGGCCAACGTTTCATAGCACTCAGCCCACCAGTCCTGGATTCTGCGTTCTCAAGGCCGGTTGTCAATGCCAGATTTGTCAGTCTATTCCATCGAGACACAATTCAAAACAAGCTATACTTGTCTGTCATTTTCATTGGAATAATTATGAATATTTGCACTTTGATAGCTTTTGGCTTGGTCTTATTATTAAGTTGCCCCAAAGCTATATGAGTTTCCTTTTTCTCCTGAACACAAAAGAAGGTATTTGAACATCTTTCAAACAGTTTACTGTAGCCATTGATTTCCATAGTATGTAAGAAATTACTATTGAAATCCGTCAACTGGTTGGTTAACATTCTTCAAAATATCTTCTTTTGTCTTCAGGAGGAGGTTAAGGTGAACTATCCCTTTAAAAGAGGTGGTTAATTTGGCTATTTTCGAAGGCTTGATGGTGCTTATGGGGGTGCATTTCAACTTTATTCTACACCCCTGTTTCCGTTCTCCTAAAAATGGTCTGATGTCCATCTAGCTCAGATTGGTTAGCTGGCCCAGGTTGTTGTGATTCTCTAACCACCCACTGCATGTTGTCCAAAAAGTGGTGCCCCCTTACCATTATAGGTAGCTGCATGTTCCCGGGGGCAGGGTTTAAAATCAGGGTTAGTGATGTCACAAACCCAGGAAGGAAACTCATTGTAGTCCCTACCACCCTTTTTTGTAGTCCTTAAACAGTGATTCCTTTAAAGAAAATATTGTACTTTGCATTGAACTTTGAGTGTCGTAACTTTGCAGATATTGGTTATGCTCTAGCGGCAAACATTACACACTAGCTAAAGTTTAAAAAGTGAAATCATAATCAACCACCCATTTAGAGAATTATTCCGGGTTGAATATAAGTTCATATTTATCAACTGTATTTGTACCATAATGTCTATTACCACAAGAAATAATTTGAACACGTGTCCCAGAGTGTAGACAGATCTGAACTGAAAGATTCTCACAATGAGAATGGTCTGGGCCAAAAATGTGAAGCTTGTATATTTGTACTTGCTTCAATAAAAAAATATTCATTAAAACCTGTTTATTGTTTGAAATTATTTCATTGTTTGAGTCAAACTTTCTGAGTTGGCAGCACTTTACACTTTTTTTTTTTTTAAGGTGGAAGGAAAAATGTGTGCTAAATGAAGACTGGATAGAGTTCCACACATTCAAGGGCAGTAAGCAATTCTGTGTCCTGCCAAAGTTATTAGATACTAATCTTGTGATTATACTTTTCAAACTGTGCATTTTAATGTTTCCTCGTCTGTATTCTTCCAAGTGGCTTACTTTAATTGTAATTTAACCCTTTACACCAGGGACAGTAGCTATAACAATAACAATGATTATTAATGTCCACAACAATCCATGACAACATTCTGTTTATTCTGCTTATGTTTTGTCATCTGTCACTTTAAATGCTCAAGCTCTTTACAGCAGGATGAATTCTGATTGGCAATCAATGTGTTTATCATTCATCATCTGAAGAAAACATTTTTTGAAAGTGATTCCAATAATATAATTCCCGACTGTTATCATAATAGCTGTGCTGTGGATTCTGTTGTTCTTTTTCAATCAGAATGATTTTATAACTATAGTTATCATCCTGGTTGTGAACATGACTTTATTTAGCTTGTTTATTTATGTTTGTAACAAGTCAGGTTATTATTAATATAAGGAACAAGTCATTTTTTTGTTGTTGTTGTTTACAGCATTTTTCCACAGATTCGGTAAATAGGGCTTAACTTTTAACCCTAGAGATTCCATTATGTAGTGGACATACCAACCATTATCACCCTCCGTGTGCTATTCTCAACTGCATCAACCTATTTTTGCATTGCAATCAGTACTAATGTTTTAGTTTACTGAACATCTTTGTTATGATGGTCTGAAAGTGCTTCTCACACATGTCTTGTATCATAAATAAGGCCTGCCTGTAATTGTTGTTGTTGTAGGCTTCCTCTCGGTGCACTCCGGAGGATGTAGTGTTATTCCTGATTTCACACCTCACAGCGCGTTTATTAAAACTCCCCAAAGAAGTGTTGCTGTTTTGCTTCATGCTGCATAGACGGGTTTTTATGGTTTGTGTTATTATTTATTTAAATGTCAAAGTTGTAAATGTTTCTAGATGAACTTCTTAAAGGCCTGGTACATTTATCCAGTTGCACAGCAGACAGTTTTATTAGTGTTATTATTATAAAACATATCATCTTTGCTAAATAATATTAATTGCTTAATGAAATATGTTGCTCGGAAAAAAATATATTTAATCAGTATATGCATTATAATGCATATACAGTTTACACAAGTCCTCAGAGGCATTATTATTATTATCATTATATATTTTTTCTTATAATAGCAATATAACAAAGGTTGTTTCTTGTGATCTGGATTTTCTCCCAGTTTTTCTAGTCGTTTGGAAACCATTTAGTCCCTTGAGTTGACTGGCAGTAAAACTGCCCACTTGTTCAGGGTCACTCTAGTGTCCTTGATGATAAAGTTGTAGCCACCTTCTCAAGTGTCGGACACTGAATTTGAAGTGGTTTATCACTGACAGACATGAAGCAGCTTTTATATAGCACTTATAAATGGCTTTTGTGACTTCCAGAACAAGAAAAAACTAGACCGTAAGGAGTAACAACTTGAGGCCAAATCCACAAAAAGTTTGCTAAGCTCAAAAAAAAAAAAAAATCCTATAATCAAATCTCAAGAAAAATAATAATAATACGACAGAAATGAATAATAATACAAAAGCTTCTGCATTAGGAATCCTTTATGGCAATTAATGTTTGATGAATGGTTGCATTGGAGTAACAGCTTATTGATCAAGTTTCTTCAATGGATGTTTATGAATGATGCCTGTACAGAAAATTGTATTGCATCAAAATCAGTTTCTGAAGGCTGATCATGCAGTTGATCTCTTATCATCATGCAGATTCATTTAACGACATACGGGCTAACTTTCAGCGGATCGCAGGCCTTAGCATATTCCTGCTGTCTTCTGAAAACACAACAACCCAAAGCAGCGTCTGATACTCTGTTATTTATTAACTGTAGAGATTTATTTCATATTCAAATATTTCAACAACGTTCTTTTTCTATTCACCTCCTGTATTTGTTGTGCTCCTGCCCTCTTAAATCTGTTTATCTCCTCTTATCTTTCGCTCCTTTTGTCAGTCTTTATTTATGTTCTCTTCTCGCTCGCTGTGTGATGTGCTGTGGGGCGCCACCACTGGTTTGTTTTGAATTATGTTATTAACGTTGGGTTGAGCGGGAGCACACCGCTCAAATTAGAGCGGTTTCATCACTCTCTCCAAGGTTATCCTCAGGCAGGCTGTGCAAGAGGCCGGATTGGGAGATGAGAGGAAAGAGAGCAAAAGAGGAGAGAGTGGAGGGCGGTTAGGGATGTGAAATAACATATATAAAGACAAAATAAACAGAAGGGGGAGCTGAAGTTGCTATCAGATACCACATTGTAATCAATCTGCTTTATGACAACATCATTTAAGCTCATTTGCATGCTATGAAATGTCAGGTTTAATTGTGATGCTGGACAGATTTAATGCCACTTATTTCCAAGAAAGAACAGAAAGTAAGAGAAACTTTGTAGACGTTTTGAGTTCATGCTGACACGGTTTAAGTGTAATTTATTGTATAGTTCCACCGTCTCAGTAATTCTGTAATCTCTTTCTCCCGTGTCCCTGTGGACCATTGCCTCCTGTTTTCCCCGCTTCTTGCCATGGGCACTGAATACAGGTATGCAAATAGAGCGATAACATAGACTTTCATGTGGTGCTCATGTCATCCCCTCTGTCAATCAGCAGTCAAAACAAGACGAGACCTGAGACGACAGTCACTTTAGCCCTCTGAGCTCGGGAGCCAAACTCAGTGCTTTCCTTCTAATTTATTCAGATATTTTTTTTTGTCAGATGTCAGAAAACCACAATAAATGCCACCATTGTCATCCATACACTATATCAATATGACACACACGTAAAATAAACAATGTAAAAATAGAGAAATAAACGGTAAACCTCAAATGAACCAGAGAAGAGTCCACTGTATGTCTGACATGTAATACAGCTTCATCCAGTTCCTGGGAGTTGGATTATTGGATATATCTGTATTCATATATATATATATATATATATTTTCATATATCTATTTATAAATATTCATTTATTTATGTGCAGTATATGTCTGTTCAGTACATGTTGTACCACATTTCATTGTACAATTTGTTGCTTACAGAGGCTGCTAGCTCAGTTCTGGTTCTCCGGACTGACCAGGTGTCCGATGCTCCGTCCAAGTCCAACAGGCCAGCCAAGGAGCCTGTTGCTATGACAACTGAAGAGTTCCTCCACTTCAACTTTTATCCTTGCTTTGGCAACGCCCAGCAGTGCGTGACAGTGTAGTCTCCTTATCCATCTTCTGCAGTCAGAGAGAGATTCTGAGTTGTTTTGGAGACATTTCCCCTGGACTGCGTTGTGTATGGGTATAAACAGATTTAAGTAACATTCAGAGTGCTACTGTTACCTGAAAGCAATTAGAAGCAAATTAGGATTGATTTCTAAACTGTACGTTTTAGTGCAGCCCACTTGTGCTCGTGTTCAGTGGTTTAATATAGACACACTATAGTCAGCAAACTCTCGTAGCAAATCATCAGGGGAACACTTACTGTTCTGTTGTTAGCTAAGTGTGGGAGCGCTAGAAAGAAGGGCTCCAAAAACATCCTGTGACCATGAGAAGAGTGAAGGGAACCACTAGGGGTTTGCTGAAGATGTTTCTTGAGGATCAGACAGAAAGAGAGCGAGAGAAAGTGAGTGGGTGGGAAGGAAGGAAGGAAGGAAGAGTGAATGGAAGAAGAAAGTGAAAAAAGGCAGAATGAATGAAGGAAGCAAACATTAAAGGAAGTGAACAAAAAAAATTAACAAAGAAGGAAAAAGAAAGATTATCTCAGAAGAAAGCACAAAAGACAAAAATGAATAAAAAAGCAAACAAATAAAAGGAAGTGAACAAATGAAAGAATGAACAAAATAGAACCGATAATAAAAAGATTAAAGATTCCTGCAGTTTGAGCAATTATGCCGTTACGTGAGCGGCTGCGTGTGTGTGTGTGTGTGTGTGTGTGTGTGTGTGTGTGTGCACGCAGTAGTGTAGTTAAGCTGCAGGAGATTAGGAAGCTCAGTCCAGACCAGCGCCTGAGGGGAGAAGAGAGCAGAGAGCTGTGAGCCCCGGTGCTCAGTTCACCAGCAGGGCAGACCAGACATGCTGCACTGGGTAAAGCCTGGAGCACTGACAGAGGTGTTTTATTTTCACGTGTCTGTTCTGAGAATTAGACTGAGGCAAATTTGATATGACCAGACTGGCCAAACAGCTCCACGCGGTTTAGGAAGCAACAGAGACAGATCAAAGCAACACAGTCTGGATCAAATGAACAGACACAGACCTGTTCTGGCAGTCACAGGTGACTCTTCTTCTACCCTCTTTAGCAATTACAGGGCACAAAATGAACACAGAGAAAGATTCGCAACATGGTTTAAGTCGGATTGTATGAATGATATATGTGATGTAAAATCATACCATCTACTAAGCTGAATGGAGATAATAACTTTTCTTCATTATAACTTTATCTGTGATATCTAAAGTGTTTGTTTAACTTTGTTTTTTTTGTTTTTGTTTTTTGTTTTTTAACCAGCCTATATATGATGCTACAAGTTTCCGAATGAATTGCTGGTGATATTATTTTGGACCCTGCGCACTTTTCGTTATAGTTAGGACCCTACACACACTGACAGTGGAACACAGGCTGTTGTCAAAGTGTTGTGCAGCTTTGTCTGTAAGTAAAACAATACATTTGAGATTAGAGGGAGATAAATAGTACGTCTTTTAAGAACAAGGATAAACTGATCTATCCGGCAGGATATTTCCGTCTTTGTTACACTCTAAATTGCGTTGAAACCCACAGGGGTGTATTCACCGTACTGAATTTAACTTCAGGCAAAGAGGGTTTTTTTCCCCTTCGTGGGCTCATAAAAAGCTTCTTCCCTCCAACTCTCTCGGTAAGACGACACTTTGATGTTCCATATTGTGCTTTTATGTTACTCTATTTAGCATCCTGAGTTTGTTTTTCAGTCTTTTTTCCATGATTCTCTCCTCTTCCCCTCCCCTATATTCATTTAGTCTCTTTCTCATCTGTTTGTTCCCGGTCCATCTCCTGTTCATTTTCTCATGTTGTGCATCACCCTTTTCCCCTTTCATATCCTCATTCATTCTCCTCTTCACTCTGTCACGTACACCCGCTCGTCACTGCAGACGTCATAACTCCTACTGCTGTCTTTTACTTTCCATCCTTCCTCTCTCTTTTCCCATCTGTCATTTCTTCCCTGACTTCACCTGGCCTGTAACATAAAAGGTCTGCCCATCTTTTATCTAAATCCACTTGGATTGTATATAACTGTTTTTCCTTCACAACAATTATCAATAAGCAGTGTGTTCATTGAAGGTCAGCTTGAATGCCGTTAATCTAATGTGGTAATTTTACATCCAGAAAAGGTCTCGGCCAGGTAAATCTCATAATGTAATGCAAGCTCTCCCAATGCAGCGCGATTAAATTATGCAAAATGAACAATAATATTTCTTGTTTTTTTTTTCTCAACGATAAACTGGCTGACTGTAAGGGAATGTTCAGACAAGGACGAAGCAATCGTGCGTTCAGCAGAACAGTTATCACAGCACAAAGTCAGGAATCCTGACTAAACAAAACGTCTTTTCTGCTCTTTCCTAACAGTCAGAACAATAGAGAGATTGGGCTCAATGCAGACTCAACATCTCTTTTTCGGTGCTGTATTTTTAATTAAAGTGCTTTCTATAATGCATTCGTTCTTTCTCATTGATATTAGGGAGGTGGAGGCTTTTATCTTTTTGTGAAATCTGTAAATTTTGCTCTCCTGCATTTTTCATTTACAGCACTGGCTTCCTTTTTAATCTTCTTCTTGTATCATCCTTTGTTTTTGTGTATAATATACAGATGTGGAAAAAAGTGTCAGTGAGTCATGCTGTGTAAATTTTGTGTTAGGTTGCTTTAGCTGTGTTTGTTTTTGGGAAAACAAGCTACACTCTTAAAAGTAAAGGTTCTTCTAAGGGGTGGTTTTAGCTTCTTGTGGTTCCAAGAAGAACTTTTCAGTGAAGTAAAATTTAAAGAACCTCCACTCTAAAGAACCTTCTGTTCAATGCAAAGCTTCCATGGATATTTAAAGAGCAATAGATGCTAAAAAAGAACCATTATTTTTAAGAGTGTACACAAAGTCAGCCATGTCTTCCACCTCTGAATAACAGCCTGGGGTGACAAGCATGTTTTCTTGTTCCTATTTGTTTTTTAGAAGACTGTAACACTGGAAACTGATGAGCGCAGCCAATCAGGGACTCGGACTGATGTAGCAGACACTTCCACCCTGAGCACCTGGGCCTGACCATTTGGTTTTGCATATATGTGTTTTTGCAGGTCATATTCGCCAGGTTGCTTAAGAGGTTCTTCAAGACATCAACTGCAGCACATCGAATACTGTACATTCACCTTTTAGAGAATCACCTGTGGTGTTAAAATCATGAGGGGTTGTTCCATATCAGCTCAGTGATAAGTTTCTGAAGAGTCTTTAGATAAAAGAAAAACCCTCCCATATTAGCATTGCACATTCATCTTCGCATCCTTAATAGAACTGTTCCTTTGTATACCAACTCCTTCCCCCCAACCAGCCCTCCTTGCCCCAGACAATTGCTCCACGAAGCTCTAGCCTGAGGGTAGGTAGGGCATCTCATTGTGGTAGTTATAGTCTGGACAGACCTTCTGCACCAGTCGGTAGTCTGTGCTGTAGAAGGAAATGTAGATGCAAATGACCTTGAAGGGTTTGGAGCAGATCCAGGACACGTGGCTTTGTGTCTGCTCCTGGAAGCAGGTCTTGGAGGGGTCATAGTTGCACAGCGAGGTGCGTTTGCTGCGGTCCACCTTCTCATAGTCTACACGACAGTTGAAGATCTTCGAGTCTTTAGGGTACACCACGCTCTGGCGCTCCAAGTCGAACTCCACTGCCTTCACCGGAGGTACCAAGCTCACTGAGATGTTCCCCTGGCCGGTGGAATTGTGACGGAAGTAGACGCTGAAAGTTCCATTCCCGTGGTCCACGATCTTCCCCGTGATGAGCAGGTTGAGGCGCACCGTCTTGATGTTGGAGTAGAAGTCGCCCCAGCCGAACATCTTCTTAAATTTGCCAGTTTTGACGATGGGTGGGCGGCGCTTGACACGTGAGCTCCCCGATGCGTCCGTGTCTGATTTGAAAAGATCGCTGCCCAGCATCTCCCAAAATTCTTGTTTGGAAAAGGGCACTGGCGAACGATAGGGCAGTTCCATAGTGGAAGTGTTGGCGGCACGGCCGCGGCTGTGCATCACCCAGCGACTCAAGGGTGAAATCGAACCCTGAGATCCCAGAACCCCCAAAGTTTTGGAAGAGTCTGCTGAGGAGGAGGACTTAGACGTAGATGAGGGGATGGAAGATGACGAGTGGGTATCTTCCTGTCCTAGAGCCAGCTGGAGGAAAGAAAACAGGAGGAATAGTGAGCCAGTGAGTGAAATTATAATAGAGAGGATGAAAAATGTGAACTTTAAAGAGAGAGGAGGTTGCACAGACAGGAATTTGAATAGGAACTACATTTACAGTTCCTGAAGGAAATACTGGTGTTTGCACGGCAGCGAAAGAATATTGTTACAGTTTACGTGGGCTTAGGTTTTAGACTTAATTTCTGCATTACTTTGCTGTTCTCATGATGTTCGGCATGTGCCTTGTTTTCTGTTGAATGTGAATGTCTGTTGTGCTTCTTTTGCAGATGTGGGAATAAAAATATGAATCAATTAATTGTCCAAACAAAGCAGGAGCACTTGCAATTCAGTAAGCAAATAATGAAATAAAGGCATTGCTGTCTGAGTTTTCAAATGGATTAAAATAAATTCAAAATCTTGGACAGCGATGATGTAATTGTTATTATTATATTGAATGGCAAAGGGAGGCTTCTGAACATGAATTTTACATTTAAAAATATTGTTACATTTATAAAAGCCAAAATGGATAAAACGCTCAAGGCTAAACTATACAAAACAATGTCTGAATGGTGTCAAATTACTGAATCCTGTTAAATGGTTCATGCTGAATTGATTGTGTAAAATTATCGATGAAGAAAAAAGGATGTTTGAGGAATGTCTGTACAGCTTGTAAACACTGTAAGCACTGTGATAAAAAGAAGAGGAATATTAATGCGGTGCTCGCCTTGCAATACAGCATAATTTGAAGGAATGAATTGAAAGGGTGGAAAAAGGACCAGCTAAAAGGAAAACATCATCAGCACTTGAATCAACATTCACCCACGGCAAAGCGTCATTGACGCCTCACTAAAATGTCCCGTCAACAGGAATTAATCTCTGTGGTCTGACCTGTACTCTACACTCACTGGTTCACAATATTGCTTTAGATATTGCGTGGGAATCATTTGATCCCTTTATGGCTTTTCTATTTTTTTACAGAAGATCTCTAGGACTCCCAGAGTTCATTTGACTAAGAGAGAGAGAGTGAGAAAGATTGTGAGATTCAAATAAGAAATTTTTTTATTCAAATATTAAATGATGAATTTTAATGTATTTCAACATTGTATTTATTAAGGACCTGCTAGACATGAACAGATAAAAAAAAAAACATACAATACAGGGAGAGGTCTGGGGATGGATGAAGTTAGTGCAAAAAGCAAGAAGGCTGTAGTTCAATACAATTGTGTGTATTTGTCTCATTGTTTTGTATATAGAGAGCTGTGGAGGAGGATGAGATGCCTCTCTACGTGGGCTCATGGATGGGTGAAGAGCCGCAGAGTGGGTGTAACTGGTAATTACTAGATGCTAATGATCTATTTGAAACACCTCATATAAAGGTAATCCAACAAGAGCTCTCATACCTTGGATCAAACAGTTGGATGTGACTCTTCACTGGTTTGTGTGTGTGTTGCAGAGTGTCAGAGAACAATGATTGCTTTGATGTATTGTTTATTATCTGATAAGCTCTAAATTCTGTTTGGTCTGTTTCTCTGAGCCATGGGCCTGAGATGCATTGTATCCGCACGGTCAGGTTCAAAGCTGACACTCCCCCAAAAGACACATTAGCTTCTAGGAAACAGTCTCATGCTGTAGAGAAGCTCTTTGACTTAGCCAGAGACAGAACTCACTTCCAGGTTTATGGATTGCAGAGACCTTGCGAGTTGTGGTGACATGGACTACGGCCAAGAAAATTAATTCCCACTTTCAGTGGTTTCCAAGTCAACTGATGCCATCTCACGGTACCTATAGTCATGTGACCTCTTGTCTTCACCCCCATCTGTTCCAGGGCATAAAAATATAACTGAGACTTGCCTCTGGAGAGCCAAATGTCTCTGACAGTTCAAAGAGAGTACAGATTTGGTTAGCATGTTTATTATTTATTTATTTTTTTCATTCTTTATAGTGAATTGGTTTTATATTGTTTGATTTATTTTAGCCAACCAACATTATATAGAATTTTCAGTTGATGAAAAATTATTCATCTATTTAACATTACTTATTTTATATTTATTTATTTATTTATTTTTGCAGTGGAAAAAAAGCCAAACTACAAATAAAATAGCATTTATGTTTTATGAAGTTGCAAAGTTACTTTTCAAAGTGGACCATCAAAATAAAGTGCTACTGGGAAATGTCTGTAAACCTAAAAGATAATGTTCTGGCAGAACCTTTTTTTCTTACTGTGTGTTGACACTGTTTTACTCCAACATAGAATATTTTTTTATTTTTTATTTAGCAAATCGATTAATCTGAGTTATTAAAAAATAACTAGTTCTAAAGAATTATTTAGCTTGTTAATTGGTTAATTGGAATTCTAGTTTTATGTAATTACTAAAAATTACTAAATCATATACATGATTAAAAAAACAGACATGAATGACAGTATTGGTGTGTGTGTATATATATATATATATATATATATATATATATATATATATATATATATAGTATTAGTGTAGAGCTTTAAAACAGTTGTGATAGCATATCTGATTTGGAAAAACTTTGATGCCAAATGTTCATATTGAAATGTGTGGGGGTTTTTTTTGCTTGCTTTTGGCAAAATCTGAACACACTTTAAAACGGTTATACCCCTTCAAACATACAGTTTTTACTGGTAAATTACCATTAAGATGTCATGTGGAAAACATAAATCTTGGTAAGTTTGTTCTGGTAATGTACCGTTATGAGAAGTTATAATATCACCAGTAAATTACGGTAATGTGCACACTGACATAAGACGTCTTCTCTGGGCCAATCGTAACGTTCTGACAAAGATAACGCATGTACTCCACACTGTGTAGTTCGCTTTGTATCTATAAAAATGTCTCTGGGCCAAAAGCAGCTGTATGATTGTGAACGTTTGACAAAAATGTAAACATCAACAAAAACTCTGACCAAGTATACCCCTCCATGAAACAGGCTATTGTTAAGATCCCTAGAGAAATCACTGGTGTGTGTGTTTTTTTCTTTTTTTTTTTTGGTTCTCAGGATTACAGTTTTATTACTATTATACACCCTCTTTATTATTTTCATCTACTAAAACGATTGAGATATTAAAGAGATATTAAAGCGATCTGTGATTTATCTTTCACATGAGTAAGTGTATGATGGTGATTTTTAAATGTAGAGCATGAAAAGGAAAAGCATAGCAAAAGAGAAAGAAGAGAACAAGGTAGTGCCTTAAGAGACCTTATCTGAAACCCGCCTTTATTTCTCAGCGGTTTGATTTCGTATATTCCAACCACAATATATGCCAGTCCACCCTCAGAGTAAATGTATGCAGTCATAGTCAGTGTTTGAGGATTCTGCCTATCTTTGTGTGTGAGAGAGAGATCCCTGCCAGACTATATAAGCATGTATATTCATACAGTGAGTAAGTGTATGCTGTGTGTGTGTGTGTGTGTGTATAAGTCTGTTCTCACTGTCAGGGCAGGCCTGATCCACTGAGCTTAAGGATCTCTCTCCTCCATAATGCATGCTGCCCTGTCTCAACCCTGATCTTTCAGCCCACTCTGATGCTTCACGCCCATCTCATCTCATCTTATGCAGGCTTATTCTGGCCTAATCAGGCTTACTCATGCCTGATACTCATTTTACTTTTCTCTAAGTGCCTATCTTCAATCTTGATAAGACAGACTCCATTTTATGCAGCACGGATTAGCGCAACACGCTCTGGTTAATTCGGTCTTCTGTAGTCGTGCCGGTTTTTCTCTGGGCTCTCGGTCGCTTTGCTTGGATCTTACGTGGACTTCTTTGTGCCTCTATAAAAGAACGTGTGGATTAATAACTGGCCTTGACGAGTGTGTAACACCTCTACAGACTGAGTAATTCTTGATTAGCTCCATTGCAGATCTGCTAATCTGCCCAGGAGCTATGCAGAGCAGGTCCTGCATGAATAAATAGTAAATTGCATTATTCTGCTTAGAAATACCTGTCTTGTCATGACTTTCTATTCATTGCACATACAGAACTGTCGGATGAGATTCCGGGATTAGTATGGGATTTAAGTTTTGTGTCAGATTCTACTAAAAATGTATGAAAGTGACATTATTACTGCATATATTATACTACATTATGCCAATATGTTTGTATAATGTCCATTAAACTGCATACTTGACTGATGTCCCAGGTAACTGATATCCTACATTGCTGTGCTAGGCAGCTGTAGCCAATTTTTATATATTTATTTTCTTTATTAATTCATTTATTTCATTTTTAATTTTATGTAATTTAAATTGAATGACCAGCTGACTGTACATTATGCCACGTTGAATCATTGGTTTTGTGGATAGCTTTATCATTTGCTTGACTGCAGTGTATCCAGTGTATATTGCAGTCTAGTTTACAGCCTCCAGTTCATCTCAGATCCTTTTGTAAGAATTGCTTAAAAATCTCTCATCTCTTTTTATATCTAATTCTATATTGGGTTAAAAACAACCACTGCTTATAAATGGCATGCACATTCACTGTCACGCACGCTCTTTGCTGTGTCCCTGTGCTGAATGATGCAATGTTGTTTTCACCAACTAAAAGCTTTGTTCTGCATCCCATCTTCCTCTGAGGAGTAAACACTCCATTATGGATACACTATTCTGATCAATCAAGTGTTGTCACTTTCTTCCAGAAGGCAGAAGTAATTCCATAATGTCCTGTAAGAGCAATTAATCAATCAATCAGGTCCCAGTTTTTCATGTCTTTGCATCCTTTTCAGTGCTTTTTTTCCCCCTTGTTCGGCTAAAACCACCTTCAGGAACGGCACACAGGAGGCTCGCAAGAAAATCCCATTCTCCCATATCTCCCTGGAGAAGCATCTTGGCCCCAGATTAATAATGAACAAAAATAAAAAGCAGGTAGACATATTGATTTTAATCTATTCAGACTTCACTCTCATTTTCCTCACAGAAGAGAGGATGAATGTGAAGCGGGTTCAAGAGAGGAGGGGTGAGGAGGACCAACCGCACCATTACCCCCCGTTCCTATAACCTCAATTTCAATCTTCATCTCTCTCTCTTTCTCTGTGTCTCTGCTTTACTCCCTATATGTTGGGAAATGGTTGACTTCGCATATTGATCTGTGGCCAGTTTTCTCCAACAAGCTTACAAGCCTTGACCTCACCGAGAGCAAGTGGAAAGCTGAACAAGACAGAAAGATTTTAGAAATGTCACAAAAGTGAAATGGGAACAATGAATCCCTTATTATGACTTCACATTTGCAGTAAACAATCCCAAGTTTAGAAGACTAGATTAGTCCACAGGAATCAAATGCAGAAAAGTGAAGAGACAGGTATTAAAAGGGCTTAAGAAGGAGACTTTCTTGATCCTTTTTAGTTTTCAAGGTTTCTGTTGACAGATTTGCATTATGTAAATAAATAAAAAGGAGTGGACTGTAGGGAATTGATGGGATATTATAATCCACACTATGTATCAAGTAACAAAAAGAAAGCATCTCTGAATGAGATGAGTTGGATTTTATAACTTCTTTGCCCTTCATGTGAAATTAAGGACATTTAATATCACTGTAATTTTTCTTCACTTCTGGACAGGGATGTCCCTCTGCCTTTCATTAAAAAGATCTGTAACTAAATCAACCATTTCATCTCCCTGCAGACTTGATGTGGTATTGACTTCATTCGCTTCCTTATACCACTTAAAGTAAACGGTGCAAGGCAGCCCAGCCATGCTAAACACTGCGGCTGGAATAACACAATATGTTTTCTGCCAGATGACACACTCATGGGAGGGGAGGAACGCAGCTGGAGGCGGTGGTCGCACACGCAGGACTGTAAGTGTAACGGCTGTCTAGACTGTCCAGCTCTCTAATCCTACACTCAACTTTCATGTGGATAACAGTGGGTTGAGAAAGAAGAAAAGGCTAGATGTGATAAACAGAGGTGGGGAAAGACAAGACAATAAGGAAGAAAAATAGCTGTGCAGTGAGGCTCAATTAGGGGAGAGTGATTCTCTTTAATATAACAATGTGTGGTAAAAGCACACTGGGTTGAGCGCAGTAAATCCCATTTATTCATAGAGTATTAATTTGTATGAGTTCTTTACGCACCAGTGACTTGTTTATGGGATCGCAAGTAAATTTGGACTTTAATGAGTATATGGCGATGATACTTGCTTGGAGCTGCAGAACTTGTTTCCTAAGAACTCAAAACCTTTACTGTTATGCACAAGGACTAAAAGCACAAACATTTAAACACTGAAAAAAATGTTAACATATAATGAGTACTGATGTCAGCAATAGAAAAGAGATAAAAACAGAATAGCTTGAGCCCGGTGCTTAGTGAATAAGCTTCAACGTGGAAAAAAGAGAGGCATACTGTACATTTAGATCTGTTTATAATGCAAATTGATTGTGCTGCTGTATTGTTAGGACATGGTTAAATATAATAATGTATGTTTGAAGTTGTAAATAAAGATTATTGGAGTATATTTTACCAGATAATAGCATTTCAGTCTTTTTTCAGTATTTTACAAATATTTTTTTAAAAACTGGCAACTAAGACATTTAATTAAATTTTAAATTTTAAAGTAATTTCACATTTAATTAAATGTCTTAGTTGCCAGTTTTTAAAAAAATATTTGTAAAATTCACACATAAGTCAAAATTGCTTCTACATCATTTTTAGTATGTATGTCCATGTGGACAAAGCAGCAGAATTGTTTTTCAAAATAAGTAATTTTTTGTGTTTGACAGGAGTAAGAATGGCATAAAAGTTTGGAAAGGCAGGTGGGAAGGTAAATGATGACAGGGTTTTCAACTGTTTTGGTGCTATAACACATTTAGCTTTAATGCTCATCTGGGCAGAAAGAGTTTGAGTCCAGCTTGCATCATGTCCGTTTAATTATTTCGTGTTTTTCCTTATATTGCTATGAATTAAACATAGCAAAAAGGCAAAAACAGAATTATGAAATTGAAAACTAACCGATTAAAAGTGGAGGACACTGGGTTGAAAAATAGTTACCGCACACGCTCAGGGACCGAAACATAAATAGTTTTAATAGTTTTAACAGTGAATAGGTCTAGAGACAGCAATCAGAATGAGAAGGCTGTTATAGCCTGTGTAATGGGGCATACACTGTTAATTCATTGCTGGGGGACACCGAATGGCTGTATTGTTTGTCGTAGTGTGATGTCTTAATGTTGAATGTGCTTATGCTATTAGTGGACTGCAAAACTGGCCATGGCCTTTGAAAATTTGATCCCAAATGCAATCTTTTCTTAACAAAATGTGATGTATAACAATGAGTAAGAGGCAATACTGTATATGGACAAAAGTACTGGGAAACCTAACCATTACACCAACAGGGGCTTTAATAGGGTGACCATATGGGCCATTTTTACATGACATGTCCTTGCCAGGATTTCTGTATTGCCTAAAAATAAAACAGAAAGAACGAACGCACCTAACATGTGAACGTATTTGCATCGCTTTGACTGTTCTCCGTAGATCCCACCATCTCATGTGCCACGATTGGTCGAGTATGTACAATGCCAAAACTTTATATATGAGAGTACAATGACAGCAGGATGACAACAGGAAAAAGAGCCAAATACAGAAGTCCTGTAAGGACGTGACCCATAAAAATGGCACGTATGTCCACCCTAGGCTTTAATGACATTGCATTATAAATAAGCATCGCATTCTAAGACATTAATGTCGTTTTTCCCCCTGTGCAACTACTGTATAACAATTTTGACAGATTTTACCCATTCATCCAGTAGAATATTTTGTAAGGTCAGGCACTGAATTTGGACAAGAAACCCTGGCTCACAAACTTTGTTCCAGTTCATCTCAAAAAGCATTTGATGTGCTTGTGGTTAGAGTTCTGTGTGGACTAGTCAAATTCTTCGGTACCAAACTCCAAAAACAGTACCAGGTACAGTTGACCATAAAATATCTAGCAGGGATGAAATTTAATGAACTGACTTATGGTAAAGGTGGCGTCCTATCTCAGTTAGTGATGTTCGGTTTCTGAACGACTCATTCTTTTGAGTCAGTTACTGTCGAAGATTACTGAAGATTCTGATGAGTGAGTTGATGATACTGTACAAGCCTGAGGCGCGTACTGGAAATATGCTTATTATGACTGTTTAATTGACATTTCATTAAAATCTGCACATTTTTTTTCTGTTGAGTGATGTAAAAAATAATTTACAATAGTTTATTGTGCATGCATATATTAAAAGTTGCTTAAGCTAAATTAAGGAGTTTATAAGACTGTTTTCTTCATTCTTTATACTGTAGACATGTAGAACACATCTGCATTTGTGCATCAATGTCTGAAATGTATGCTGTAGAAGTGAAACTTTTAGTAATCTTATCAAAGTTGTAGGCTAGTCAATATTGGTCAATCAGTCGTATCTGACATAAAGGATCCATGAATTAAACTTTGACCAAAACACCATTAACTTAAGTGAATTATATGGTTATAATCAGCAATATGCTTTCTGACAAATACATTTTTTTTTTTTTTGTTTCAGTATGTGTTGACACAAATGACTTATTTGAATTTTTAATTGTTATAACGTGTTAGAAAAGAAATGCGTAGAGACTTTGTTTGATTGTTTGATGGCGTCAGGAACCGATGAATCGTCTTTTTGAACTGGTTCAATGACTAATACGGCAGCAAGTTTTCAGGTGCAGCCTGTGTGAAGGGGTCAGGGTTTGGCTGGTCATCATTGTTCAGTTAGCCTCTGCTGGTACATTCTGTAAATACACCATAGTATTTATTTTGTGCCGTTAGCAATGTAAGAGTCTGGCCAGTCTGTGTGTTTAGGGAGACCTAATGGATGATTAGCAGGGTGATAAAACAAAAAAGGACAAGAGCACTGCATTAGGCAGCAGATGGCAAATAGCTGAGCAGAAGAAGGAAAAATGAACGAAAGAAGGAACTTAGCAACTGAGTCATAGAGCTAAAGGTTGCATAAGGAGGCATGGATGGGAGGGATGAGAAGTAACGAGTGAATGCGAGAGCCTCTTTGGAGGTGAGCCCACGTGGGTTTTGTGGTTTGAAAAGATCTGCTATGATGTTGACAAGTGTAGAGCCAGATCAAGACAGGAAACATCTTGGAATCCTATCACACAGAACAAATCCAAACACAGGCCAGCAGTGCTGGACGTGATGTGTGACATCAAAATAAAGGAAAAGATTAGACTCCACAAATTATTTACATTTTACATATATGCATTAAGGCAGATGCCTTTATCCAAAGCGACTAACTATGCATTTAAAGCATGCTTTCATTTTTATCAGTTCATGCTTTCTCTTGCTTTCTTGTGAAATGCTCTACTTTTTGAGCTACAGGGATGCTATATCATAATTGATGTTTTGTGGCTATTAGTCTATGTTTGTTAAATGTGAAGTCATCTATGTGCTACACAGTAAATGAACTAGCCGTAAACTACTGTAAAAGAGCAATTTGCTATGTCCCACCCCAACTGGGACAATAGAAAATACACCAGGAAAGAAGACTGCACTTGTCACGCAATTTTATGGGGCCTTTATGGTACACACTATATGAATAATAATAAAAAAAAAAACTGAGCCAGTTGGCTGAAACTTGGTTGTGTTTTTGCCATCTGGTGTGTATCGTGTGAGTCAGTGAGGATTGGAGGCAATGGGGTGGGGGGTTTGTCATTGTGGTAATTGTGACTCATTTTTAGAGTTATTGACAACAAGCCTCTTATAGGTGCTTCTCCAGCCAACAGGAAGAGAAGATGGTTTTTATAGTTTCATGTTTTGGAAGCAGGGATAAGGGAAGGAATTGAAGGCTAATGAAATGATAGACAGAATGGTATACTAGAGTTTTGCACATTACAGTGAGTAAACTATTGTTTAAAAGTTTAAATAAGTTTAAAGATTATTTAAATGTTTTGAAACAAGTATCTTATGCTCTACAAGGCTGCATTGTTTGAAGGGTGGTTGACTTTTTTTTTTATTCCACACCACTCTGTCCCTTCTCCTATAAACGCGCTAATCATTTTCTCTTTTTATGAAGACTCTCCCTCAGAAATACAGAATGGGCTCAGATTGGTTAGCTGGTCCAGTTTGTTATGATTGGCTAAACCACCCCTAGTGTGCGTCTAAACGTCTTGCCCCTCAACCCAAGTGGCATGTGCTCCTGTTGTATTGTAAACAAATGCTTATCAGAGATCAGAGAGATGCAGAGCAGGGCGACACGAGGAACAAGATTGAGGACCTTCCTCTTTAAAGCATGGCCTTGCCCCCTTTGCTGCATGTTTCCGGGGGTGGGGTTTATCTGGGTTTGTGATCTAATGAACCTGGGAAGTAGCTTGTTGTAGTCCCTACAAGCTGTTTTTGTAGGCATCAAACTGCCAGAACTTTTTTTCTATATCTCCGCTTGCATTGAACTTTAAGGACCGCAACTTTACAAATATTGTTTATGCCCAGACAGCATTATAAAACACTAACTTACTCTAGTCTTCAGTGCCACATTATCCCTGAGAAATTATTTTGATATTTGAAACAGTTGTGCTCCCTAATAGTTTTGTGAAACGATGGTACATTTTTGAAAAATAAATATTTTTTGTAACGTTGTAAAAATCTTTACTGTAATTTTTAATAAATGTAATACTTCCTTTCTGAAGTAATTTTTGGTTCCTTACTCATCTTTCTTTTCCTATCAATGTCCTCTTATAAAAAGTAGATAAATTGCTTCATTGGGCAGGTTATGGCCTAATGGTTAGAGAGTTGGACTAGTAACCCAAAGGTTGCAGGTTCAAGTTTTGTACAGGCAGGGCTTGTAGGTTGGGAGAGTGAATGTACAGCGCTCTCCCTCACATTCAGTACCATGACTGAGGTGCAATCACCGAACCCCAGTGCTCCGGGTGTGTGTGTGTGTGTTCACTGCTGTGTGTGTGCATTTTCGATGGGATAAATGCAGAGCACTAATTCTTAGTATGGATCACCATACTTGGCCACTGTAACTTCACTTCACTCATTGTATTCCCCATTTGTAAGGCACTCTGGATAAATTAAATATTCTGTTACATGAATAAATGTACAGTAAAAATTAAAAAGCAAAACTGGAAAAAGGTCATCCAAAAATGATATAGTGAATAAAAAGTGATGTAATTGTAAATAGTCTACTCCAGTTTTATTCTGCACAGTTTGCACATCAGACAATTTGTGTACTGTACACATACTGCAAAGACAGTATAGTGTGGCTTCCGAACATAGCCAGAGGGAGCAAAACAAGTGGAGAGAAGGTGGGATGAGCTGGAGGTAAAGCATCTCTGATAATGAAGAAGGGATCTGGAGAGCAGGCAGACGACATTCAAAGCCAGAATGAGACAGACAAGTGTAGAATAGAGAGTGGGAGCTGGGAGAAAGAGAACAATACAGGCAGTTTAGAGAAGAGTAGGGAGATGACCGGTGTGGGCCTGTCAGCTCCAGAGGCAATAAACAGGCATTTAAAGAGACAGGTACACAGTTTTACCCCAGCCAATTAAAAACAGACTGGCACAACATTCTACCTGAGTCTCTTAAAGGGACAGCTACAGTGCTCTACCGAGGCCAATTAAAGAGACGACAGCACCATTTTACTCAGCAGAGCTCAAGCAACTGCATCTGGGAATATATCTCTGATTCTGCTGATTTATCCGTAGGAGAATCTGTTACTGTTCTCAGTGCCACGAGGATCTGTATTCCTTGGGCTCTTGTCTGAAAAGGTTGGATAATGCCTTTCATAATCGCTTTACAATTGAGTAATGGGGTTTACTATAGCTTTCTAATTGAATATATGTCACAGACTAGGGTGTCATGAATGAATAAAAAATGTGTGTGTAAAATGTAGAAAATAGCAAACCTACCTTTTAGATTTTGGTTTACACAGCACATAAATATATGATTACATTTTAGACTAAATGTATACAAGCTTTTTTTTTTTTTTGCTCCAATATTAAATATTTTAATGCCTTAGGGTCTAATTTTCTCCATACTGCATGCTTTTTCAGTTTTTATTGTGAAATACTGAAACAGGTTTTAATTAAATGTGTATGCCTATTTTCATATTGTTATGAAAAATGATTGTTTGAGGAGAAAAAGCACCCAGCATATAATAACTTGTCGTCTTTGAAGTGAATTTTTCAATATGGATTTAAATTAAGCTCCTATCAGAGGTAGGATTGCAGTCTGCTGTGGGTAACCTTTTAAAACAGCAACCTTATGGCCTCAGAGGGCTGAAATATTCCATAACGAGTGTGTGAGAGTGTGTAGCCGGCTCTGGCTCTTTGAATCACATCTCCCCTGGCAATGGTAGAACAGACAGATACACTATTACAGAATTTCAGACTGATAGCACTGGAAAAAGGGGTACATGTTTTTGCCTAGTCGTTTAAAGAAACAGGCACTGCAATTAATGTAATCCTTTCTGAAGGAAGGAGCATGTGTCCACTGACAAAATAAAGGAGTAGCTTTGCAACTTTTGTTATATACTTTTTTCAGAAGGCAACTTGGAATCGAGGTTAACTGTAGAAATGCCTCTGGTCTTAAAGAGCACAATATACCAGAGCATGTTATTTTTCTCCTAATGTAACCAGTGCTGGTGAAGAATAATACTGATCAGTAATTTCATAGTTTTCTTTTCACAAACAAAGTCACATAACTGATAAAATCAAGGTTCGTCCATTTATTATTATCCAGTGATGTTCTGTGGTAATACTTTATTTTGGTTTTCTAAAGTGGAAATAAATCTGTATATATTTTGTTTGATTCAAAAATACATCGCATTCTGGAAATTACATTTGTTGCAAATCTATTTTAGTCTGTCTTCTTCTAAACCCAGTCCCCTAGTGGTCCTACATTTTTTCCTTTATGATATCAGAATCAGTAACCTCATTACATTTTAATGCTTTTTGTGGAAGTCTCAACAAAGTAATTATTTTGTGACTGCATTATTTTCAATTAATTTAAAATCAAAACGCTCGTTCTGAGCATTTTCATTGACTTTCTAATCTGCTGTAGGCATAATTAGACAAATTAGAATGTCGTGGAAAAGTCCATTTATTTTAGTAATTCAACTTTTGTTCTTTTAAGTGTGATGATTTTTGCTCACATTTAACAAAACCCCACTAATTCACGATCTCAACAAATTTGAATATGGTGACATGCCAATCAGCTAATCAACTCAAAACACCTGCAAAGGTTTCCTGAACCTTCAAAATGGTCTCTCAGTTTGGTTCACTGGGCTACACATTCATGGGGAAGCTGATCTGACAGTTGTCCAGAAGACAATCATTGACACCCTTCACAAGGAGGGTAAGTCACAAACATTTATTTCTAAAGAAGCTGGCTGTTCACAGAGTGCTGTATCCAAGCATGTTAACAGAAAGTTTAGTGGAAGGAAAAAGTGTGGAAGAAAAAGATACACAACCAACTGAGAGAACCACGGCCTTATGATGATTGTCAAGCAAAATTGATTCAAGAATTTGAATGAACTTCACAAGCAATGGACTGAGGCTGGGGTCGAGGCATCAAGAGACACCACACACAGACATGTAGAGGAATTTGCTAAACCTTAGACAACATCAGAGGCATCTTACCTGGGCTAAGGAGAAGAAGAACTGGACTATTTCCCAGTGATGGTCCAAAGTCCTCTTTTCAGATGAGAGCAAGTTTTGTATTTTATTTGGAAACCAAGGTCCTAGAGTCTGGAGGAAGGGTGGAGAAGCTCATAGCCCAAGTTGCTTGATGTTCAGTGTTAAGTTTTCACACTCTTTGATGATTCGGGGTGCAATGTCATCTGTGCATTGTGTTATTTGAAAACCAAAGTCACTGCACCCGTTTACCAATATATTTTGGAGCACTTCATGCTTCCTTTTGCTGACCAGCTTTTTGAAGATGCTGACTTCATTTTCCAGCAGGATTTGGCATCTGCCAAAAGCACCAAAAGTTGGTTAAAGGACCATATTTTTGATGTGCTTGACTGGCCAGCAAACTCACCAGACCTGAACCCCAGAGAGAATCTATGAGGTATTGTCAAGAGTAAAATGAGAAACAAGAGACCAATAAATGCAGATGAGCTGAAGGCCACTGTCAAAGAAACCTGGTCTTCCAGACCCCCTCAGCAGTGTCACAAACTGATCACCTCCATGTCACACTGAATTGAGGCAGTAATTAGAGCAAAAGGAGCCCCTATGAAGTATTGAGTACATGTACAGTAAATTAACATACTTTCCAGAAGGCCAATAATTCTCTAAATGTTTTAAAAAAAAAAAATTAAATGTTTATTGGTCTTATGAAGTATTCTAATTTGTTAAGGTAATGAATTGGTGGGGTTTTGTTAAATGTGAATCAAAATCATCACACTTAAAAGAACCAAAGACTTAAACTACTTCTGTCTGTGTGCACTGAATTTATTTAATTCACGAGTTTAAAATTTGAGTTGAATTACTGAAATGAACTTTTCTACGACATTCTAATTTATTGATGTGCACCTGTATCAGCATACCTCTGCACACCCTGTTCGCACAGACAGGATACATTATCAGTTCGTTCACACACACTGTGCAGACAGAGCGAGAATGAAAGGCAAACATCAACAACCTGATCTTTCTTCCTGGTGTTGTACTACTCTTATTAATGGTTTCTCACACTGTGAATGACACATGATATATTGAAGTAATGTTGTCTCTGGTCGTCTGGAGTGTGTGCATTCATGCATTCAGGAGGCGTGGCTTTGGACGTTTAGTATGAGAATCCAACTCTAAGGGCCCTATAATACACTCACCGCAATGTGACGCAAGGGCGCAGCGCAAGTGTGTTTGCTAGTTTCAGTCCGATGCTGTTTGAATTTTCCTGTCCAGGCCCACGTCATTCATTTGTGCTCATTTGTGAACCCATGGGCGTGCTGGTCTAAAAAAGAGGTGTGTTCAGGCGCAGTGCTAGCACAATGCTATTTCAAGGAGCTGAAAATAGACTGCGCCATAGACCAAGTCAAACCTGGTCTAAAGTCTGGCGCAATATTATTTCTTTGTTATTTAAAGAGCGTGTTAGTATAGGCGGGTCCGCATCACGCAAACATGACAAATATTAAAAATTAAAGGATTGCAAACCATAATAATTTTTTGAAGGCTAATTAAATATATGCCGTGTAAATAGCAAATCCGTCATGGCACGAGCGCAACTGGCTCTTAAAGGGAATGGAAGATGAGACTATGATTGGTTTATTGTACGTAACACCCCAAAATCACCCATTACTCATTAAGAGAATAGGGACAGTGGATTTGGACATGCTCTGAGTGCACCTGCGCCATGCGCTTTACACTTTGTGTTTAGATCGTTAAAACAGGGCCCTAACTGTGTAAATGGGAATGCATGAAATAGCATTACACCTCCCCTTTAAGGACTACTGTCTACCAGAAAGAGAAAGTTACACCAGCCACAGCCTTTGAATCTTAGAAAGAAAGATATTGACAAGGCAGATCTCATGCTCTTTACAAATCTCCAAAGAGGAAGGTAGAAAATGAATCAAAGTAACTGTCAAGTGTATGTCAATATGTCTGACAATATGTCTTTAATTTAGTGCTATGATTCAGTTGATAACCTCCTCTGAGCCTCTGAATGTCAAGGTACTGCGCACTGACAAACACACACACACTGTATTATGTCCCGGTGGAAACACACTGCGCTGTTAACCTGAGTGT
The DNA here is from genome assembly GCF_023724105.1 of Carassius gibelio. Classification (NCBI taxonomy): domain Eukaryota; kingdom Metazoa; phylum Chordata; class Actinopteri; order Cypriniformes; family Cyprinidae; genus Carassius; species Carassius gibelio. The sequence continues at coordinate 25,314,352 of NC_068398.1, read as the reverse complement.
CAAATTAAGTTTGAATATTATGCAGAAAACAATATGTATGAGATGAGATTTTCATTTTCTAAATCACTCCATATAATTGAGGGAGAGGACGGGAAGCAGACAGGACGCAATGAAAACTACCTCTCTCTCTCTCTCTCTCACACTGTCTCCCAATAAGAGCCGTGTGCTCCTATGTTTCCTCAGGCTGTTGGATTGAAATCTCCATCTCTAATATGACATCAATTTTTAATTAAAGGCCCCAAATCCCACTCAGATTCCTGAGTGTTCACCGACACATTTATTTCTCTCTCTCTGCAACATACCTCATCCATTCACGCTGGGAGATTTTTCCTTCTGTTACATGATTAAAATCTGCAAACGGCTCTGCCCTTAGAACTAATTATTCCACACCAAGACAAGAGGCGCAAGGGAGGGAGAGAACACAAAGGGGAGAGAAAGGTAATTTCACAAGAAACAAGCCGTTTGACTCTTAATGAATAATTTATGCTGGCTTCAATGGGGTCACAAGAGCCCAATAAGCAAAACCTTACGCCCACCCACAACTTCAGCCCCAGCTACTGGACAAACATCAGTCTCTTCCTTCCTTGTCCCTTTTTTTACCATAGATTGTCTCACTTGAACTGACCATCTGAAATGATTTGGATGGATTCAGGTTCAGCGATGCTTGTGGACCGAGGGCTAATTCAGTATTCAAGGCTAGATGGTGGTGCCTGAATTGGCTATCAAATTTTTGCATTATGCCGTATTGACAGAGTGAACGTGCGTATGGGTGCAAATCAGCACAATCTGGTCTGTGAAAAGTGAGGCAGGTATAGATGAGCCGGGAAGAGTAAAGTGGGCTGGGCATGGTGAGAGAAATAGTTTGTGTTAGCAGAGCCATAATTGTTAGGCTCTTTTCTTACGGGGTGATTGGTTGGTTGGTTGCAACACTTTTTTTGATTGGGTTGTGAACAACAAAACATTCCATATCTTTTGTTTTTGATGCCAAAGGTTGTTCATCTAATTATACTCAAACAGGTTCTGTAGCATCCTTAGAAGTCAGAAAAAAAGACATAAAAGAAACAAAGAAAGACAATATTGTCTAAATGAAATGTGTTCACTTGCAATTACAGACTGTGTGCTATTTAAACATTGTCTGCTAAGAGCATGAAAACAATCAAAACGGTAAACAATTATATGTAAATTGTCATATGTACTCTGTTATGTTAATTTTGCACATTCCGTCTGATCCTTGAAGCAAAGCTAATTGAGAGGCACAGTTCATTGTATCCATAAACATTTTGGGTAGCACTTTATTTTACAGTCCTGTTCCCCATGTACATACTATTATAGTAATTACAATAACTATGTAATAACTAGGTACTTACCTTGAACCTACCCCTAAACCTAACCCTACCCCATGTAGTTACCCTGTATTACCAGAACTTTCTTAGATAAATGCACTGTAAGTACACTATAAGTACATGTAAGTACACGTACTGTAAAATAAAGTGCGACCACATTTTGTCCTAGACTCGATGGATTTTAGCAACGACCCTGTGAGTGAAGTAGGGTGAAGGCTGGGTGATAAAGGGTGAACCTCTAAGATCCGACAAGGCTATGTGTGGCAGCGGTGCAAGACAGTCTAATGGGAGAGGTTTGATTCTATGTCATCGACACAAACACCATCCTAAACTACATCTGTTCTCTCTCCCTTCCTCCACGGCTGAGAGCACAGCTGATGCCCAGAGTAATGGGATTCTCCATAGCACTATAGGACAGGCTCTAACAGGCAGTTTAGATCTCATCTATTTGACCCCATTTGCACTTGTTAGGATCATTCATGGGACGCAATGAGAATCAGAGAGGGAGAGAGAGATGCAGAGAGCAGGAGAAAAAGAAGGGTGGGGAATGAAATTGTTTAACCGACTCCTTTGATAAATTCTCTAGTAAGAAAAAGTCCTGTCTGGTATTAAGGGATGACTCTAGGAGTGATACCATTTCAAAGGAAAAGTATGGTGAACATGATAATTTTAGTGCTGTTACAAGATTTTATATCACTCAGGGAAGCCTGAAGAACATCAACCACATTCTGTTATATTCTAGGTCTGAATGAGACCATGTTCTCCACATCTAATAGCTAAAGTCAAGGCTGATTTTAAACTTATTTCTGAACTACAGTATGTCTATTCAAAATCCTACTGACATATTTTAAGCAATTTCTATTAGAAAATATTTAACATTTTAATTAAATACTAGTCTTAATATTTTCAAACTGTCTTTGTTAGCGGCCTCAGAGCGAAACCTTGACAGCTCACTAAGTACTTAAGGATTTTAGGTTTCAAGAATCAAAATCGAAGTGGACACCATGGAGGAACAATAAGAAAGCAGTATATAACTGTTTTCATCCAGCCTTGAAGGATTCGCAAACAGATGCCTGTGTTACACCCTAATGATGTCAGCAGATGCCTTTGTCACACCCTGATGAGGTCACTGCAATGCTCTGCTACTACAATAACCATCTGTCTACTCTCACAGATGGTGACAGATGTCCTTGCTTCAAATAAACTGGATGTAGCACTGTGTCCATGAAGAAACTCATCTTTGCCCCTCTCTACAAGTCTGTTTCTGCCTGGGGAAACTATTTGAAGTGCAAAACCTCCTCAGACACAAACAAATCTGTCCTGCTTTCCAAGTCCATTATTGGTCCAGCAGTTCATTTCTTTTAGATGAAAACTGATTGCTCTGTGTATTGATTAACATCCACCCGGGAGGTAAACCCTGAAGCATAATTTGAAGGTGTTTTTGAATCAGCAATACCGTTAAAAGCCTGAAAATGTACAAATCTAATTATTTTCCTTAATGCATGAAAAAAATAAAAAAAATTACATTTTATTTTATAAACTGTCAAGTTCTTGTAGTTGAACACAATGCATTTATAGCATTTATTAATCTTATTAATTCATAATATTCTAAATGTAAACTTCATTTTCAATTAAACATTTATTTTTATTATTATTGAACTAACATTAACACTAAGCAAATTGGAATAAACTAACATTTAATTGTAGTATAATATCTTATTTAACATTTAAAGAAAATCAATAAATCTACTGTAAAATGGTGCATTGATAGTTAATAAGATTCATATAATTAGTTCACATAATTCATAATTCACAGACCAATGTTAATGTAAAGAACATTAGTGTTACTGAAATTATGAATGTTTGTATGTGTGCAGACACTTTTATTCTCTTTCTCTACCTGTCATACATGTGTTATTTCTGTCTGGTTATTTTTATCAATGAGGAAACACATCAGATAGAAATCGAAAACTGTATATGATTGTAATGTCAGTGATTTTCTGACTATGATATTCATATTTGAAATGCTAGCTGTTTCAAGCAGATGGTTAACTTTAAGGCCAGAAACTCATTTGAGTACATGAGCACACACATTTTCAGATATCACTGCATTTAAAAACAAAATAATTAATATTGCTATATAAGTACATGTGGTATTCTCAGTGTTGTTGCAATGGGTGTAAATCAGGCTTTACCTTTAACAGCCACTTTGCTATGTCAGGTAACCTGCTCTCATGATATATCTGTCTGAACAGCAACACATCTGGTTTAATGTCACAGACATGAAATGACAAAGGTAACTCTGTCGCCCCCTTGAGTACTGAGGCTTTATTATTATTAATAATTTTTTTTTTTTTTTTTTAGCCACCACAGTGACCCAAGAGCACTTGAACTTGCAGCGCATTTTCTGTGTTGTGTGTTTACGGCCTTAATGTCATAGCCTTATAATCAAATCTACCTCTTGCCTTTTATGTTTAGTGTAATGTAACCATGCTCACTAGCACAGAGATAGTGTCAATTAAGCAGTGCTTCAATATTTATATAATGACATTTAACTGAGATATTATTAGGTGTTGACAGTAGGGCTTAATAATGTATGCATAGAAGCTGTGCTATTTTAGTTGTCCTGTTGTTTCTCTAGTTTATCTTTAATAGGGAAACCCTGCCATATCAATGATGCCCATTTCTGGGATAAGATGAGGTGGATGGGAAGCCTACAGTACATGAGCTCCACCAGGGGTCAGTCAGTCCATGCTAATACATAAAATCATCAGCATTTAATACGTACCACACAGGTAGCAGTGTTTAAGATATGTATTTTACAGTGCCTTTTGGTAATTTGCTTTTTCTGTCTTGTTTGCCTGAGTGACTAACATGCCCTCTTACTGTCTCAAGATGAACTGTGGGTCAATCTAGGGGAGAGTTTACAGTTAATCTGACCAGACAAGGCAGCAGACCATGAGGGACAGAAGAGACGAGTCATTGGACAGGTGAATCAGAGAATATTTGACTGTTTATGGCACGCAAACAGAGCTTAAAACCTCGCGACACAATCACACTTGAAACACTTTACATAATGGCTTCAGGTCTATTCTGTCGGTCGCCGTGATTTTGTGAAGTAAGACATGTTCCTGGATCAACATCTTTTGATGATCCTGGATCAACATTTTTGTCCGAAAATATAGACTTAACCCAATCCCTAACCCTAAACCTACCTCTACCCATAATTTATTCCTAAAATTAGTGTGAAATGATATCTGATTAACAAGAGTGTAGAACCTAACCCTGATTTTAAGCATAAAAAAGATATTTCCTGAAAAGTTATATCTTAATTCTGATTGGTTGATTGGAATGTTGTTGCAGGAACATCACGATTTAGCTTAAGAAGTATGACTATCCAATCAGAATGAGCCTGAAAACACAAATAACTTTCATCAATATTGGTTGCATGAATTTAATAAAAAGTGTTTGAATTGGTGTTTTACACCAGAACAAATGCATACACTTTAACAAACAGTCTTTTTTATCATTTTTGTGTATGCCAAAACCAAAGCTTACTGCACACGCCCAGACAGATGGACCGGAGTTGTCTGATTTTAATGTCGGTGTGTAGTTTATTTTCCCTCATGACTGTGTAGAAAGTGGACTGCCTGCTCTGAAAAATTACATCTTGTAACTGTATTAATTTAATGAGCTCATAATGAGAATGATGCTGGGCCAATATCATCAGCATAAACACGTTTAACATGGTAATTGCCTGCAATAAGCTCTTGACTGCATGACATTGTTCTGTAGAGAAATCACTTAAATCATCACAATCAGGAGAGAAAGAGGGTGCAAAAGATGACCGTTGATTCTGTGAGTGTTTAAAGAAGAGGAATTAATTAAATAAAGCAATTAATACTGTGTATGTATTTTTTATTTCAAATTATTGTTGTATTATGTTGTATTAGTTTATATTGTTATGTATTATTATTTTATACTGTTTCATATTTTAGTGTGTTAACAGAGATGTGTGCAAAATATTCCTGTTCTTTATGCACAGAATTGGGTTATTTATTTTCAGTTTGTCTTTCAATCTCTCAGTCATTGATTGGATGGTGGCAGATTTAAGTGTGTGCTTGGGGCTTAAAAGACTGAATGATTGGAGAAATCAGACATACTGCGAAAGAGTGAAATCTGTCGTTTCACTTCAAGGAAGAATAAGTTGACTAAAAAACATTTAAAAAATGAAGCATATGCATGGATGAATCATTCAAAATAACAATAATAAGATGATGATCTTTTGTATTTTTAGAATTTATATTTATTGGCATCTTAAGTCTATATAGTGTGTACAGAACCAAACTGAAATAAAACAGGCAAAACATTGCTATGGTTTCAAGAGTAACTTCTGTATTCAGTACACACACAAAATGATAATTTAGTGGATTCGCTCCTATAACTCTGCAATATGTATGCAGCCAGGTTTTAGATGTTTCTAACCTCATAAGCATCAGTTGATCGGTGGATTTTCTTAGATGCTAAACTCAGTCAGCTCATGGCACAGGCCATAGGTTTAATGAAAGCTCCTGTGATTAACTAGGCAAAAGCCTGAAGGCTTTATTAAAGCAGGCCCTTTCGTTTCAATAAAGCTGATGAAAATTAAGGTTGATTATTAATGAGCTCTACATGTCTATTAATAATAACGACATAATAGTGTTTAATAAGGGATAATTTATTGATTGCTCTATAATTTATCACTGTCACACAGCAAATGAATTACCCATGATGCCCAATTGAGGTGTGAACGCGTAAGCCATTTTCTCGCGTCTGTCTCTCCCTCAGTTTTTAAGTAATGTAGCAGATAAATGACCTAATGCCGTAAGCTAAATTGGATAATTACATTATTAGTGTCTTCCTGATGTTATATATCTAAAGGTATGCACTGACAGCATTCTGCAAGTTACAAAAGGCAGACCGTGTATGGTATTTTAATTAAATTCCTTATAACCTTCACCTGTAATTTTATGAGTCTGCTCTTTTCCTGTTTCTTTTCTTGGCAGGGTTTTTTTTTTATATCACTAAGGAAAAAAATATCAAATTCGCTGTGATACATTTCTGTAAAATAAATAAATAAATAAATGTTTGTTCTTTATTAAAATTTGTCAGGCCAGAAGATTGGTGATGCCCTGGTATGTGTGCTGTTTATTTCTCTCAGGACTGCCCTCCTCCAAATCCAAACCTGGTTTAGAGATTTAAGGGCATGTGACCTTATTAAATTTCTTCTCACTGGCAGCCCCTTCTCAGTTAATTACAAGTAGGTGTTTTGTAATTAATCTAGGGAAGATTTGTCACGGTTATTAGTTGTCCGCCCCCTTTCGAATGGACAAATGTTAGTAGCCGAATGGGAGGCTTTAGAGCAGGAAGCTGGATTTGTACTAATGCAACATCCTACCGAAAGTTCCAGTATGTGGCATAATTTAACTGCAAATAAAGCAATGCTTGTTTGTTGTTTCGATTTTTAATTCTGATATGCTTCTTTTTTTGCCACTTTAATGGCAGCATTTCGTATCCCTTGAGAATACAAGAGGATTAAAACGTGTCAAAGAAGAAGTCATGAATTATTCCAGCTACACAGCAGATAATTGTAACACAGGGACTGCTAGAGGGGGATTAAATTTAGACTGCGGGTGTTAAGCTATAACACCCTCACAGCAGGTGCATGAAAAACAGGCAGCCATACACAACCTTTGCTCTAACAGATACTCTGGCATATTTTACCCATTGAGATCAGTTATAGGTACACCAAGGTCAGTGTAAGCTCTGTACAGTGTGCCAAGATTACAACTGAAACTGAGGACATCCTGCTCCTACAGGTATTCTTCATTCTTCAACAAAACTTGGTCTATAGGATTGTTAGAGTACCATCTGTCTTATTCACAAAACAGCCATGCAGGAGAGCCATGGATATTTATAGTAATATTATTCATAAAATTGCTTTTCTTATTGTAGTGACCAAAAAATTGTAAAATTATGTTTCAGAAATCATCCAGTCACACATCCCAAAACTTTTAATTTGAGTTAGGCCTCCCATTAATTATGTGCCTTAGTTCACTTAAAAAACAAAGAATTTTTTTTTATATATAACCTAGAAATCGTATTTCAAAAAATGGAAACATTTTCACAAAATGCCAAATTTTTGTTTTGGTCTATTTAAAATAGGAAAGGTCAGGAATTTTAACTTTGGTCTCCTCGCGCTGTGAACAGCAACTACATAATTATTTTTAATATAATTAATAATCTTATCTTCAAGTTTATATCAGATTGTGTCACACCACTTGTCTTTGGTCTTGTCTATGCAGATTAGAGTATGTGAATGTCATGGAGTTACGTTTTTATAAGTCTTTATAATTTTTTTATAATAACTTTTTTTAATTTATTTTTTTATTTGTTTATTTTAACACGATTGTTTAAAGTGTTAAAATGGAAAACCTGTGGAGTGGAGTGATTACAGACTCTCAGGTGCTCTGTTCCACTCACACACACTGTTCCAGGCCAGTTTTCCTTCTGTGATTTGATTATTAAAAGACAACTAACTTTTTATGGTCTTTTTGGGGTGAAACTAGCTCTTTTTACTTACTCGAATTACACAATTACACAATTGTGCTGTAGTAATTATTATCAGGACTCTCACTCATGTGATAGGCTGCTTTTAAAGTATTTTGCACAAAAAGTTTTTAGAATAGTTACATTCTTTGTGTGTCTACCTAGGGCTCCAGGTGAGCCTCTACTGTCACCGTGCCCCCTCGAAAAATCAGCATCGCGACGCCTCTCGCTTTTCTCACCGGAGCTGCTCTTTCCCTCTCTTCTCCTCTCTCCACACACTCACACAGAATGGGCATGGGACCCCTTGCGCGCGAAGTGAACCGTGACGTTCAAAAAACAGTCAATACGCGCTCGAGCGAGTCCACCCTAAACTCCCGCCCTCAAGTGTGAAGCGCGAGCGCACGGCGGGAAGACGTTAACGGTCACCCCTTAACGCGCAGGTGACGGCTACTTGAAGCGCACCACTCAACCGTTGACAAAGACGCCGTTCGGTTCAATAAACGCAAGACTGAAACTTAACATCACCCCTTAGACCTCACATCACCCCCCTGGCCGCTCACCAAGCAGGCTGTCCCGTTGAGGAGCAGCAGGATGAAGCCGTGGTCGGAGCGCATCTCGTCGGTGTCCTACTGTCGACAGCTCCCCGTTCAAGAAGACGCGGTTCCTCCGGTACCGTATCCAAAACAGCTGAGACCCGGTCCCATGTCCAACAAAAAGTCAAACCCGAGCTCTCCTCTTATGGGAATCCCACCTGCGGTCTGTCACGGTAAACTCCGCTACTTGGAGCGCGTCACATCCAGAGGTGTGTGGAAACTGTCAGGACACTTCTTCGCTGCCATCTGCGCACACTTTGCTCCGTGTCGTGTTGCTGTGTGAGGGGAATCATCTCCGTTATCCGCGCTTTTATGTGCTGGTGACGGTTAGGATCCCAGTGCGCGAGCCTGACCGGAGCGCAAACTCCTCGAGTGTCGCACATATCAGGGCTCCCACACGGAATGACGTTTTAAACCCCCCTCTCTCTTTCTCTCTCCCTCGTCAGAACCCCCAGTCTATCTCTCTCTCTCTCTCTCTCTCTCTCTCTCTCTCTCTCTCTCTCTCTCTCTCTCTCTGTCTCTGTCTCTGTCTCACTCTCTCTCTTATTTTATTTTATTGCTTTTTTTGACATGACAGGATTGCCAAAGCATTGACCATTGCATGAACAAAGAACAAATAATGTCTATATAAGACATAAAACAAGAATAGATCTAGTAGATAGGTAGATAGGTCAAGGGTAAAAGAATGTTGTTTTATGTTGTCCTCATGTCATTTCAAACCTCTCTTTCGCCCTCAGTCACCATTCGCTTTCATTACAGTATTTCCCCCTCCACTGAGAGTCAATGTTTACTGAGCCTTTTCACAGAAAAACTAAATAAACGTACAGGTTTTGAACGACGTTGAGGTGAATAAACTGCTATTTTGAATGTTTTTGGATAACATATCTCAGTAAATTGATGATGGGTTGATAAATGACTGATATGCACCTTGTTCCAGGAACATGTCCTTCTCGCAGCGTGCTGACGGCTGGAGCGTCACAGGTCATTAAACTTGATGCCGGGGTACCTTGCCACAAGGTACGGACTATTCTTATTGGTTTGTCTGCATCAGTGCACCTCTGTTATCTGTTTTGGATTATTTGTCTCTCATTTTGTCACCAAAGATGCTCTCCCTCCACCTAACTGGTAATTGGCCCTAGGAGAGGCCTACTGTGCCTATTACGATGGGATTTGTTTAGCTTTATTGATTGGAAACAGCCCGATATCCTCTGCCTTACTATGTGAGTCTAATATGAAATCAGATCACGTGCACCAGAGCCAACTGAGAGCACTTGCTTGATTGCCACACTTTTGTTTTGAGCCATAATTTATTTTCTTATCCTGTTTTTTTTTTTTTTGGGGGGGGGGGGGGGTTAATTTCTCTCTTTTAAACATCATTAATTGTCCCTTCGTTTTGTCTTTTTTCTTTTTTCTTCTTTGCATTTTTTTACTTTTTCGATCTTCACATTTTGTGACAATCTCCAGGGTTTCAATCAAAGGATTTGACCCTTAGCCCTCTTGCCATTCCATTACCAAGAAAACACACTTCTGCTTAATCATTCACGCACACACTGCTTTAAACCTCAATATTAATATCTGACAGGGGATGTACAGTGACCTCAGAGGGTCAAAGGTCACTTTCCTGCTGTTTCTTAGCGTACACACACAGACTATTATAGCAACAGATTTAGTAAGCCATTTCTTCCCCTAATCAGATGTTTCCTCATAAATTATGTTTAATAGAGAGTGATAAAACATACACGTACTTTTCTTCCGTCAAAATGTTTGCATTGCTATTTGCATTGAGATATTTTGGGGTGACTGACATGTCCAGGTTATAATTCACCCCATAACTAAATAATACAATTATTTGTATCATGGTGGTATTGGCTGTATTTGCCTTTATAGATTAAAATAAAAACACCTTTACATTCAGGCTACAGAAAATAATGTGAGTTTCAAGAAAATAAAATAAAAAATAAAAGTCAAATGTTTAAACGCATGACTGTATTGAGAATTTGAAGGGGAATATTTGCTTCATGCTTCATGGATATGTCAATTTTCTATCCATCTTATTGGTCATAAAACATGCTTAATTTTCTTATGGAGTAGAAACTACGTAGTTTACATAGAGATTATACTTCTCTATTAATAGATTTTTGAGGAAATGTGAACTAGACATGTTTTTTTCTTTTGTTACTAAATCAACATCTTCCTCAGTATTCAAAAGTAATTATGCATAAGGATGATGTTACAAACCATGCAGTGTGTGTATGCGTGTATCAGTGATTGAAAGAGATAGTGTTGTGTTTGTGTGTGTCTATGAGCCTGCATTAGTGTAGGGATCAGGACTGAGGGCGTTAGTGGCTTTATCTTCTTTCACACTGCTAATGTCATTTGAGTGAGCTGTGTAGGAGACAGCGGGTTATCCAACGAGGAGACAACTGTGCAATGCAAGTTATGAACATGTTAGAAAGGACACTAGCCCCATCTTGTGTTGAGTTTTGTTACTTCACCCAACAGCCGTCTTACTGCTTCACTGCTCAGCACTCTTAAAGGTTTGAGGCTGCCTAAAAAGCCAGCGAGCTTAAGAGATGACACTAGTCAATATTTTATGAATACTATGCATATATCTCTATAGAGATTAATTCACAACTCTTATCAGATGCCATTTTAATAGTTTCAACCAAAAGTAGACTAAGATTTGTCAGATACATGGCTGTGTATATTTGTACTGCCTTCAAACAGCATCCAGATGAAGGTATCTTAATACTGTAGATAGGATCTTATGTGAACATTATATTCAGATGTCTCTCTTCTTCCATTTTTCTTTCTTGGGATTGGTTTCTGTTTTAATTTTAGTTATGAGTACAACACATTTGCACATGCATTTATCTTGGTTTTATTTGCGAAGAGACATTTTTCACTTTTTAAATTAGAAGGTGTGTTTAACCTGTAGCAACTGAAGAGGGCACCATTGCTTTAAGAAAAATAGACCAGCATGTTCTCCATATGTTCTCCATAGTCTCCATGTCACTGTGTAAGTGGCTTGAAAGTTTAGTTTAATTCTGTTCTCAGCAGTTGACACAGCATGTGCTTTTTAAAGGTGGTTTGACATCAAACTGTAAGTGACATTCGCTCAGTTATTCCAGCTCAAATGATCTTGATGTTTTCACTCCCACTGATATGTCCCCCATGGCTGTTTTTTTTTTTCTTCCTCAGGGCGGAGATTGAAAAAAGCGAGAGAATGAGGCACCAAAGCACAGAGAAACAGGATATAAAGGAGAAAGGCAACCTGCCTGGGAGAATGAGGGTGGCCGAACTGCCATCAGTTTCAGAAACATAATCACAGCTGCCTCTTACTGTTCAGGCAAGTTCAATTTAACATCATCACTAAATCTACAGTGATACACACTCATTCTGAATCTCAACAGTGTAAGATGAGGAGAGGAAAAATGTAGATCACAAATGTAAACATAATCAGTGAGGAAAAAAATGCATATGATTGGTGTTTGTTTTGAGCTGTTACAAATCATGCAGAAATATACGATGCAATCCCCCAATCTCCAATTCTCCACATGAACAGCATTCACTCCGCTTGAGTACTGTTTGTGAAATGTTAAATTATGTTTAAGACTTTAGAGGTATAAAGAAGGAAGTAGATAACATCAAGAAGGGGACAGATGGGACAAAGAAAGATTACAAATCAAACCCTCAGCTTGAAAGATGTGAGAGATATGAAGATGAAGGATGAAAGCGCTGCAGCGTCAGTAAGAGGAGAGCAGGGAAGAAGGTACTAGAGAGCTGGCCTGCAGAGGTCGAGTTCACTTCTCTTTGAGCTCTAGAGGATCAGGCTTCATCAGTGCCTTATTCATGCTTTTTTTCTTTGTTTCATCTGCTGCCCCTTTTCTAAACGATGGCACAGAATGAAAAGAAAGGCAAGCATCCAGTTTTTCTCTTCACAAACAGTCTAACTGAGGTTGATCCATTTGGCTGCTTTAAATAGACAGACTCATTACAGGTGTATGTGTGAGGGAGCTGATTGTCAGACTGTAATTATTGCAGGAATTATTTGTCCTGGTTGCTGTCTGGATATATTTACTCTATAATGCAATTTGATATTTTGACAAAAAAGATACTGTTCAAATGTTTTGTGCCATTAATATATTTTCAAGAAAATAATATTTAAGAAAGGGTACATTAAATTGGCCAAAAGAGACTTTTACATTATTACAAAAGTTTTTATTATTATTATTATTATTATTATTATTATTTGTTATAATTTTATACAAATGCTAGTCTTTTTGACTTTCTATTCATCAATTAATTATGAAAAACAGAGTTTCCACAAAAATATTAAGCAAGCAGGACAACTGTTTTCAACACTGCTAATAATAAGAAATGTTGATAACTCTTTTGTTAATGCATTAATAACATTAAAAATGAGCAAAACATTTTTTACATTATTTATTATTCTTTGTTAATGTTAACTGTAATACAGCTGATCCTTGTTACTTCAAGTTAGCTCAGGTCCATTAAATAATATTGATATTTCATTAACTAATTAATGCTTTAGAAATATTTGTACTTGTTAGTTTGATAACTAAAGATTATATATATATATATATATATATATATATATATATATATATATATATATATATATATAAAACCTTACTCTAGTGTTACCAAAATGTTTCTTGAGCATCAAATCAGTGTATTTCTGAAGGATCACGTGACACTGAATAGTAGAAATGGCTGATTAAATTATTTTTTAAATGTAATAATATTTGACAACATTACAGCTGTAGTGTATTTTTTGATTAAATAAATGAAGCCTTGGGCAGCATAACAGACTTCTTTCAAAAACTAAATCTCATAGACCGTCTTTTGAACAATAATCTATTTTTCCCCTTCTGTTCACGTTTACTTAAAACACAACAGACTACATTAATCCCAGATTAAGATGCATTTGGTATTGTTAAATATCTTTTTATTAGTAGCTCACATGAACACCACTAGATGTGACCTTTTCTAATAGAATTAAAGCTTAGGTGTGTAATTATTGCTATGCAATTGTAACCAAGTGGCATAGGTTTTCCAAACACTCCTTCTGTCTGACAATACTGTCTGAAATCTTTTTGATCTGAGAATTACTTATTTTGTCCTTTGTTGTGTGCAACTGATTTTTTTCTCTCTCTTTAATATACAAAGTATCTGATGCCTGACCAGCAAAGGCTACAGGGGACCAGCATGGAATGGGTGTGTATTTTGTCTTCCCCCTGTCTCTTTCATTTTAAAGGAATTGTTTCCAGACACCGTCAAAGCCAAGCTCTCAACTCAGCAGTGTCCTCACCTTTTCACTCACACCACACTATCTTTCTCTTTGCTCTCTTCTCATCTATTCTTCAAAACTACCTTTCTTTTACTCGCTCTGGTGGCTGTCATTTAAAGAACACCAAACAACTTAATCAATATGACAATAAGCCATTAGACTCCAGCATTTATTCCAATGACTGTCTGTTGCTTGAGTCCGAATCCGACTGTGGGTTTGATGATGAGATGGGGCCAGAGGGGCAAGCAGGTCTGTCCTCTACAGCCTCTATTGATCTGAGCCTTAAATGGACTTCATCAGACTGCATCAGCATGCTTAATATAAGCCCACATATGCCCGCAGAAGACATAAAAACATAGAGATAAAACTACAACGTCGCCATACTTATTTCATTTGTGTCTGCCTGTCTGTTTCTGCCTGTCTCTGGCGCTGGCTTTCCCTTGGTTTTTTGCTCATTATACAGTTCATAAGTATAGATAATACTTCATGCATGCTAATTAAATATTATTCCATCTTATTCTGAGCCTGACAGCATCACTTGTCTGTTTATATGTATTGTATATATTGTAATTATATATTACATTCTCTCCATTTAATTATGTGCTTGTTTAAAAAGTCTTTGAGTTATCTAGAAATAAATGTCTATCATCTGTCCTCCTCAAGTGAAGTTTGTTCTTGATATCGAAATTTGAGAGAGTATAAACAATTATGGAGCATTGTAATGCCCTTATGGTCCTGTTGCGTCCTGTTTGATGCTTAAAACACTTCAGATCCAATTCATTGTGCTAATCATGTCCTCCTTTTGTGTTTTGCAGAAGAGATTTGAAGAACATTAAGGTAAGTAAATGATAAATTTTTTTAGATGAACTATCTCTTGAAGTTAAAAATGTTCTGCTAGCATTTGTTCTGTTAGCATTTTTAACAAAAGTAATAGGATCTCATGGGAGAGAGGCAGACCGCAGGTGTTTTGCTTTGCTGACAGAGATGCACACATGAAGAATAGCCGTTAGACATGCTTCGCTCTGTTGAAAGTGGATGAGAATCCTTTGATAAAGGTGAATGTGGAATCTATTGAAACAGTTCAGACCCCTGCCACAGACATACACACACACACACACAGACTATGGCCTCCGTGGAAGTGTAATTTGAGAGGTTTCTGTGTATGTGAGTGTTTGTGTGCATTGGTCCCGCATCGCCCTTTTGCCACGATCAGGTTGAAACAGCCATGACCTTCTAAAAAAGGGTATACACAACTTAAAAAGCTGACAATTGAATTAGTGTTTTCATATGTCTAGGAGAAAGCAAAAACCAGGGCTTGTGATGGTTTGGTTACATATAGGTTCAAATACATCCAAAAGTCCAGACCCCAGTAATTTTCTCTGGAAATTTTACCAAGATCCTTTAAACATGAAGGTCATCTCTGTTCTTCATTTTCTGACTCGGTCATACTGTCAAAGATGTGGAACCAGACATAGTAGTCCTCATTAATACAGCAGTGATGCATGTTTAATGTCTGTCGATGAGGATAAATGGCTTTAAGAGACTTTGGTTAAAAGCGAGTGAATACACTTCATATAAAAATCAATAATCCCAGCTACTTATCTCCATCTGATGTGACTCATGCCGTTAAGGGCTATGGAGCCTGTTCTGGTGTTATCTCTAAATGATGCAGTTTGTTTGTTTATTTATTTAAAGATAGATGCTTTGGACAGGAGCATCTTCACTGTCATTTAGGTGCTTTATTATTAAGAAGCTTTTTTGTATTTTATTATTTTCATTTTATATTGTGTGCATTTATGTATTTGTGTGTTTCAGGTTAGTATGCACAGTTGGGTTTAGGTGCTGGGGTGTAGAGGGTGGAGAAAGAGAGAGACAGAGAGACTAATGGAATTCATAATTAAAAAAGCTTTTAGTGCAAGGAGGACCTCTGAGGTTGAGTGATCAGGGCAAAGCCATTTTACACACACTCACTTGCTCACATACAGACAGTGGATATAACTGTCCAATCATTGTATATATGCAGGTCTAAACAGAATCTGCATGCAGAACTTCTTGTTTGTTCACTTATGTAGTATTTTAAATAATTAATTATAAGTTTACCTATAACAGCCGTTGTAGTATACTTTGCTCCATTTAAGAATGAGCTTTTTATTGGCAGGCATGTTTACATAGACAAGGAATTAGTTTTTGTGACAGAAGCTTCCACAGTGTAACAGAATGACAGTAACAGAAAAAAAAACTATATATATATATATATATATATATATATATATATATATATATACACACACACACACACACACACACACACACACACATATATATATATATTTATTTTTATTTTTTTTATTTTTTTTTAAAGAAAATATAACTAATTAAATAAGGAATAAAAATATACAAATTAACAATTGTATGTACAGATATATTATGTGCAAACTGAAATGTAGACTAGGGTTAGAAATGTTTATTGTAAAATGTTCACGAGATGGATTGCCTGAGGAAAGAAGCTGTTCCTGTGTCTGGTCGATCTGGTGCTCAGACCTCTGTAGTGTTGACCAGACAGCAATAGTTCAAAGTGGAAGTGTGCTGGATTTGAGGGGTCCAGAGTGATTTTGCCAGCCCTTTTTCTCACTCTGGATAAGTACAGTTCTTAAATAGATGGGAGGGTTGTAACAGTGATTCGCTCAGCAGTCCGGACTACCCTCTGTAGTCTTCTGAGGTCAGATTTAGAAGCTGAGCTGAACCAGACAGTTACTGAAGTGCAGAGGACGGATTCAGTGATGCCAGAGTAGAACTAAAGTCCACAATCATCTCCACAGTTTTGAGAGTGTTGAGCTCCAGGTTGTTAAGACTGCACCAGACAGCCAGCTCTTTATCCTCCTGTCTGTAGGCAGACTCGTCACCGTCCTGAATGAAGCCGATTTAATGCACATTCAAATCTGTTCCACAGGATTCTGCAGATTTTCCTGCAAATTCAGTACAGATTATTTAAAAAAAATCGAAATCTTCACCAGATGTCCGTAACAACCGAAATAATCCATCCATACAAACAAAACAAAAAAATCTTAATTTCTGGACTTTTGTTTGTTTTGTTTTTGTTTGTATGTATGTATTACTTGGGTTGTTACCAACATCTGGTGAATATTTCAAGTCAACAGCACCTTTAGAAATATATTTAATTTTGTTGTGTGTGCTTGTGCATAGGCAGAGGATGAACCAACTCCAGGGTAAGGCTAAAAGTAGCCAAATCTATTAAATACAAACATCGTGTCTTTTAAGGCAAGAGCCAGGGTGTCATCTAGGCTAATAAACTATGTTTAATGGGACTGAATTTTTTACAATTATTACAATTTAATTAAAACATTAGAAATGTATAATAATAATATAACGTTTCCTTTCCACAGTTATTCAAACTGTGAATAAATTACACACGCTCCACGTGTGTTTGCGAATCTTTATGTTCTTTTTTTGTAACAATACGGTATATACTGTTGTTGCCAAGTTAACATTTGAAAGTGCCACATATGCGAAGTGTGGCTTTCCGTGCTTTATAAGTATAACTGCAAGAAATTGTTAAAACTTTTGTATGTTATTAGCCAGAAATATTTTAAACCACTAATGAAGAGGCACTAATGAAGAGGGTTTATTTGCGGATGAGTGGATGGTTTAAGCAACTGTATGTTCAGAGACTTAGGTAAGTCCCCTTACCTGAATTTCTAGACAGCTTTCAGCCATAAGCCTCAATTGCAAAATCATTAGAGAATCAGGAGGATGTCGCTATACAGCAGCAGTGGGGGAGCATTAACTGCCCCAGGAACTCATTCCCTGCTAAAGCAAAAATTTATGATGCCATTTTTTGTCCGATTTTATTGCTGATTTGAAATATGTTATTGAAACAGAATCTCAGTTTTGGAGATTTTGGTCTTTCCTCATTCATGTAGGAGGAGGTTGTATTCAAGAGCACCACTATTGATTTGTTAAAGGGGATATAAACATTGTTGCCAACCTTTGATGATATGATACACTATAAGCATTTTATTGAAAAACAGGAAACATTACATTAGCAATGAATGAATGAAAGGATGAATGAATGAATGAAAGGATGAATGAATGAATGAATGAATGAATGAATGAATGAATAGCAATATGTAATTTAGTTTACAGTTTAAGATTATGATTTTGATTATTATTTTTATGTAATGAATGTTCACTCCTTTTTGCACCAAAGGTTGCTCATTCATGTATACTGTTACCTACTATACATAGAATATTCCTGCATAGTTGGTTTGAAAGTGCAACGTTATTTCATGAATTTGCATGCCAAAATGTGGTACTGCATCACATGACAGGGAGAGAATTTCTGAGAAAAATTTCAGAGGCAGTCCTTTAATCCATCATCCCTCCTCTGTTCTTAATTGGTGAGTGTGACAGACCTCTGGCAGAAGAGACAAAGATTTCTGTAAAAACAGTCAGCAGATGTTGTTTTAAGTAGACTAGTGGGATGCTTCCTTATATTAAATCAAGATCACTGATTTTCAGTACCTACTCCACAAGTAAATGTTATGGAATTACTACTTTATCTCCTTCTAAGTTTTGACATTGGTGCAAACTTTTTGACATCAGACTTGTCATAGCCATGTATGCAACCATAACTTAACCATGTATGCATTTCAACCAATAGTTGTTCACACACACATACCATAAATGTTTTAACAGTCTACATGTAGGCCAGGATTTCTTTTCTCCTTCTGTGCTGCGGATCATGGCTCTTTTCTTCTCTTCATCAATGCAAGAAGCACCTCTGCTAGACCTGTTCTTTATGATGGCAGCTCTCACCTGTAGACTCTTGTGGAAGTCTTGTGTGTTCCGATTGCATTCTGTGCTGGAATATCTGATATTCTCTGCCCTTCATACAACATCTGTTTGCACTTATTCTGTATTGTGCTTAATTTGCATTGATTATGTTTTCCAAGTGAAAAGTTTGTGAGCTTCTAGAAATATGGATAGAAAGTGGTACACCAGAGTGTGAAAGACAAATTTGCTGAACTGTTTGACAGCTTTGAACTGAATAAATCTATAAAGCATCAATGACCACAGGAAGAACATGCTGTTACACCTTGAATTCAATTTTAAATAAATTGCGGTCTTTTGAACTTTTAATTAAAGGGGGGGTGAAATGCTATTTCATGCATACTGAGTTTTTACACTGTTGAAGAGTTGGATTCCCATGCTAAACATGGACAAAGTTTCAAAAATTAAGTTGTACGTTTGAAGGAGTATTTCTGTTCCAAAAATACTCCTTCCAGTTTGTCACAAGTTTCGGAAAGTTTTTTTCGAGTATGGCTCTGTGTGACGTTAGATGGAGCGGAATTTCCTTATATGGGTCCTAAGGCACTTCTACCGGAAGAGCGCGCGCTCCAGTATAGCAGAGCAGAGAGAGGCAGAGCACAGGCAATCACTGATCAGAGCGAGAGCGTCGCGAAATGTCACAAAAGAAGTGTGTTTTTGGTTGCCAGGGCAAGACAACCCTGCTAAGATTACCAAAAGAGAAACAGCATTAAGGGACCAGTGGATGGAGTTTATTTTTACAGAGCATCAACAGAGCTGTGCAAGTGTTTGTGTTTGTTCCCTGCATTTCGAAGATGCTTGTTTTACAAACAAGGCCCAGTTTGACGACGGATTTGCTTATCGTATATTTCTTAAGGATGATGCAATCCCAACGAAAAAGGGTCACGATCGTGTGTTGGAACCGCAGGCGGTGAGTAAAACTGCTTCAAATATCTCTGTGTTGTTAACTTAGCTATCGGCGCGTAAGCACATCAAGTAAACAACATGCGATGTTGTCATCAAACTGCACTTTCCACATGTACAGCTTAAAAAAAAAAAGTCGACAAAGTGGAACTTAGTCATTTTCCAAAACCGCTGAGCAAATATATACAGTTTCAGTACATACCACATAGAGACGTCATTGCTGATGCTGCTCTTGTTAAATTTCAGCCTCTGGATCTGATTCTGGATCATAAATAAACGGCTGAATCTGACTGTTAGCCATGGTTTGTTTTGGTTGGTTTTTCCTCACGATAATGTCACAGCTTCCACATGCTCTCAACGCAAAAGCCTACTGGTGCTCGTGATTCTTTAGCTCCACCCACACGTCACGCCTCCAGCCGGTCGTGTTTTTCCGGGGAAAATCGGTACAGACTATCTTTCTATTTTGAATATAATAAAACTAAAGACTTTTTGTAGTTATGAAGGATGCGGTACTACTCTATAGGTACTCAAGATTAACAGGATATTGAGTGAAAACTAGCATTTCACCCCCCCCTTTAAGGAATCCTAAAAAACAAATAATAATAATAATGTATCTTGGTGTTTACTAACAGATTAAACAGCTATATTGTTTTCAACTGTTTTTATAAAAATAAATATTTCATGATAAGCAAATCAGCATATTAGAGTGATTTCCGAAGACTGGAGTAATGGCTGCTGAAAATTCAGCTTTGCTGAATGGGATCAATTACATTTAAAAATATTTCACCCTGGAGCACAAAACCAGTCTTAAGTCGCTGGGGTATATTTGTAGCAATAGCCAAAAATACATTGTATGGGTCAAAATTACAAATTTTTATTTTATGCCAATAATCATCAGTAAAGCTCATGTTCCATGAAGATATTTAGTAAATTTACTCCTGTAAATATATGAAAACTTAATTATCTATTTTCTATTGCATTGCTAAGAACTTAATTTGGACAACTTTAAAGGCAATTTTCTCAATATTTAGATTTTTTGCACCCTCAGATTCCAGATATTCAAATAGTTGTATCTCAGCTAAATATTGTCCTACAGTAACAAACCATACACCAATGGAAAGTTTATTTATTCAGCTTTTAAATGATGTATAAATCGAAAATTACCATTATGACTGGTTTTGTGGTGCAGGGTCACATTTTAGAATAGAAAAGCTATTTTGAATTGTAATACAATTTCACAATATTACTGTTTTACTATATCTTTTGATCAAATTAAAGTAGGCTTGGTGAGCATGAAAGACTTATTTCTCAAAAAAAAAAAAAAAAAAAAAACATTTTAAATGCTTGTGTAAATAAAAATGTACATCTTCATGACTGTATTTTATAATTATTTGTATTCTTATCTCACTGTAGCTAAATGTATCCAGTCATTCATAATTTGAGATTCTACATGGCCTGTTGTCCATATGTGTATATGTATTCATATTCTTGTTTATTCAAAGGGTATCAAGTGTAAATTACCAGTGTGGTTTTGATTAACAGACACTCTAACTCACTCAAGCTGTCAAAACATTTAAAATGACTTTTCATTTCTTCCAGATGAACAAGACACATGTACAAACACACAAAGTTGCATACATCTACTGTAAAATGAAAACAAAGATTTGTTCAGTGACCCAGGGCAGAGATCACACATGGGGGACAAACTTCCATCTCAGGTCTTCTTTTGCAGTATTTTACTAGCACTAACAGCACCCCAAACGTTCTCCCAGGGGGTACACAACGTTTTCACAACATGCAAGGCACACCTAGATCATCTCAGCTAGCCCAGCATGCTCCAGCACCACATGCTGTAAAGGAGAAGGGTTGATGTAGAGTTAAGGGGGACATGGGAAAGGTAAGACTCCCCTGGGCAGTTAGGGCTGAAATCATGCACAGAAACCCCTTCAGGAGTGTCTGCAGACTACTCAGGGGTCGAGTGATCCAGTGCCGGATCACATTTTTATGAAAACTGAATTGACTGATGATTGGCTGTGCTCTATGTGTCGAAACGGTTAACCTTCATCACTTAGATGTGAAGAGCAAAGGAAGAAGTAAAACCAAAAAGCAAAACCAGCTTTGCACTTTGGTCTTTCTCTCCAGGCACTGAGTGGAATACCTAAGTCCCATGGCAGGGAGTCCTTAGGGGGTCCTCATGTTCAGGAAGAGGGGTTTAGGCCTTCAGGATCTGTGTAATTACTTTGTTTTGGTTCCAATGGAGCTATTTATTTATGAGGCTCTGATATGATTTTGACAGCTCAAGCTGTATGAACTCTATGAAAAATACACTGAGGACAGCTGAAATGGTAGTTAAATAAAGACTAAGAGGAAGGCAAGAAAAAGAGTTTTAAGGTGTGACTGCAAAAGATATATTTCAGTAGAGTTGTGACTGGTTGCATGCAAAAATAAGCTGTCAAATAATTTTTTCCCCTCTGTGAGGGTTCCAATGTGATGCTGCCTTAAAATTTGGCTAAAATGAATAAATCTTATGAGGTGTTTCAAGATGCTCACTTTTTGTAACAGACTTCACATGCATGCCTTAAAATGCTGCCTTCATAGGCATCTCACTAGGCTTTGGGACAGAGCATTAAACAGAGAAAAAGCATGTTGAAATGTCTGAATGATCTGTAACTGATTAGTCTTCTGTCATTGTTACACTACTGAGGGTTTCTAGTTTTCAGCACTGAAACATGTGGGTGGTCATGCTGATCTTGCTGATGTACACAAAGTGAGCATGTGGAAGTTTGGTTTGGTGTTTTAGTTCAAGTATCTCAGTATTAAGTGCATGTAATGTCCACTGAACATCTGTCTATCTTTGCCATTGAGTTTGTCTTTGGTTTCCTCTAGTACAGTCATCTATGAGCAGACATGATCTGTGACAATCTGACGCATTCATCTCATCACATGCTTTTTCTGTTCACTCTCATGCTTGCTCTAAACGCCCTTTGAGCTGCACTTAAAAACTGCTCTGATAATAAAGTGTGCTCTGTTCATGTCCCACTGAGATCTACTGAAGTGAGCTTGTTGAGTTTAGATAGCCTCTGTCATCCAGGCACAGTCAGATACAGTGTATTATCACTCACACGTTATACCAGCATAAACACACTTGAGATTTTATTTTTTTTCTAGGTGAAAGATGCATTGAAATTGAGTTTTTCACAACTCTTATGCATGCATAGGGTTGAACTCTAAAGCACTCCACTTGTCAGGCAGTGTGTGATTAATGTGAGCAGGAGTACAAGGTATTAAAGAAGTGTGCTTGACTAAGCCCACCGTAACCAAGGTCGTCTAGCAGAGGTTTTAGAGAGAAGGTCTTCATTACTTCCAGAGCTGGATTATTGACGGGTGTCTACAGTTGATCCTGTGCAGGATATGAGACGGACTAATTGTTCTATTGACTTTTTCTTAGATCTCTTGCCATGAGTTACACATGCTACTTCTGACTATACATTTGTGCTTTTTGAATATATGTTCTTTCCAAAAGATTATTGTTTTTGTGCAGTTATTTTTGTTTATTTTTTTTTTGTTGTTTGGTATTTGCTTCACTTACGTTGAGTGAATTAAAATCTCAAAAATAGAGAATCGTCACATTTTGACACATTTTAACATGTGCAGAAACATTAGCTCCTTTTTTGAAAGTGGTTTTCTTAGATGTTCTGTGTTATAGCCTCTGTAGTTCAAGCTAATTCTCTTTTTTTTTTCAATTCTTTACAATATCATAATGTCTTTATGCTTTTTTGGGGGGGATGATAGTTCCCCTAGACAATTGAGTTGGCATCACTGAAATTGTCTAACCAATTACATATGACGGTCTTCATCATTTTCACATCTCCACTTATCTCCACTCATTGTGTTCTGACGAAGACTGATGAGCACTTTTTGTGCTTTCACGCTGGTCCAGACAGTTTGGTCTTCATCTGCTGGTCGTGTGCTTGGTAAATGAAGCTGTAGGTATCAGCTTTAAAAGGTGTGACGTGCATGTAAAATGTCAGTGATGATAGCCAGTCCTCTATTAATCAGAGAATCCCCCAGGGGGCAGATGATGAACAACCCATTCCAGCTTGATTACACTAATTTATTCCACCATTAGAGGATGTAATTTGATTTTTGTAATAATGAAAAATGATCAGCTTTGTCATCTTGGTCCATTATGTAGCCCTTCCCTGTTTTCATTTACAGATCAGACTTTTCGGAGTGCTAAGCCTCAAGGTTTTCTTTTTAATTCTTGACATTTTTCTTCATTCATCCATACCTTCTTCCCTTTGCATTTTCTGTGTATCAAATATCCAATTTAGAGGGAGGGGAAAAAAAGAAGAAAAAATGAATGATTGTAGTTTTTTTATTTTTTTTTTGATAGAAGGCAGGCCACAGCTTTGTTCCCCGTGATTGAATACAGGCTTGTGCCACCCTCAAAGTCGCACTTTAGCTGACCAGAATTACAATGATTGCCACTTATTACCGCGGTGACAGATTGGTGACAGATATTGAAGAAGTCGAGGCATGTCCGGCTTTGTTGAATTATGGGAATTGAAGTTCACCTTGGACACATAAACAAAAGCATCCCGTCAAAGCCAGCATTTCCTGTGGCTAGTAATAGGAGACATCCGTTCAGTTTGGGAGTGTTTATTTTAATTAGAAAACTCTTTAAGCCACTGACAGGATTATTAAATATTTTATGTTGTTCTGTATGATAAGATGGAACGTTTTATTCTTCTCTAAAGACTTTCATGTGACCAAAGGTTATTAAAAACCATGTCTCAAGTCTTTCCATTCCTCAAACTGCACATCAAGTGAGTGAGGTCTGAAGAGTGATGGCAGCAATACTCTCCAATCTGTATACTTGTGGGAATACTGCGACTTTATCTACACAATCAGTACCCTTCTCCTAGTGTTACCCACAGGGCTTTTGGGCGTCTGTCTGAGAGACTGATGGACTGATCTGAGAGGGTGTCCTCACCTCAACTTACTTCACTTTTACTTGATCCGCTTGGGATTTGAGCTTAGCCGCCACCCCTGTGGCAATTGAGGGTCAGGCTTTCTCAACCTTTGCCCTCAAGTGAAAATGGATGTAGATTTATTTGTCCCTCCACCTCTGATATATTAATTACATCAAATCCCGCTGTCAGTTTCAGTATACAGTTTGATTAACGGTATAGATCGCTAAAAGTATATATTGACAAATAGTACTTTTCTTTTTTTGTTTGTGTCCAATAACCAATTTACGCAACCAAATTTAAATCAATACTGTAAACATACAATTATTTTTGTTTTTATTTGTATTTATGCAATTGTAATAATTTTACTTAGAAGTCTCAATGGCTGTAAAATCTTATTTTCATTTTTGAGATGGGCTTGCAAATTTTTTTACATATTTCTCACTTGATAAAGAATAGTTGTTACTTAAGAAGGTAATAAATTATTCAGACAATTAATAAACTAATTCATGGTAAATGAACTTAAAACCTTTATGAATAATGCATTATGAATGGTTATTAAAGTGTATAATGGAAGTGAAGTGTTACCTAATTTATCTTTAACTGTGAATAACAGTGATGTAAACATTTTTTAGAGACCTGTAATATACTAACAAAAATTAATGCACTTAATGTAATTAAATAACTGATAATCAAAAGTATGAATAATGCTTATACTCAAATCAATTATCTATTTGTAGCTAAAAAAGGTGAAAATGGTATTATGTCATAAGTTTAAGGGCACTTTCTTTGACTCAAATTATATGAAAAATGGTCAGATATTTCAATATTTATAAAAATGTCAAGTTTTACCTAGAATTTTTTGCTTTTTATATTAAACACTTAAGTCCTCAGCATCTGGTATAATGTAGCAGCTGCTTTCAAACACCATACATTTTAAATATAAAGAAATCTGTTACTTTAGATTGCATTGTAAAGTCATCATATAATTGGATATACACACAAGCGTTCAGCCACACGCTGCTGTCTTCAGCTGATTGCATTATTTCCTTCACTGGCTTCAAAGACATGGTGACTCAATTTTAAAGTAAAATAAAGCAACTCGCACTGAACATTAAACATCTAAACCACTGGCAGATTCTTGAGCCAGCAGGTAATGCTCACACATTTGTTTATTTTACTGCTTTATCGCGATGGCGGCCATCTTGAGTTCTGTTTGTTTTTATGGCACATGAAATGGAGGGAACAAAAGACCTTGACTCCACAGTTGGTGCCTGCTTGAACGGAAGAGAAATGAAGAGAAAAACCAATAGAGAAACATGCCGGTGAAGATTGATATGGTGCTGCTGAGGCTGGGTGGCCTGGGAGGCTTCAGAGGAACAGGACATCAAGTGACTTATGTTTAGAGAAAGTAAGGAGGTGTATTGTCCTGCTGTTGTTGAAGTGCTAAGACCTAATTTTGTGTAGTTGCTGTGCTGACTTTGCTTCTGGTGTTAGTGTGGGTGTTGCGCTGTCCCCTGATGATCTCCAGACACACACTCTCACAGGAAAATCATGTCTGCACTAACCTGTTTATGAAGGCTCACATGATTCAGATAGAAAAGAAAACATACTGAGGTAAATAATAGTATAATGGACAGTAGCAGTGAACAACAATTAGCATAGATTTTGATGGACACTAATTTACACACACACACAGAGAGAGACACTTGGGTGCATAAGAAGTTTCATTTCTTAGCTTGAAAGGGCAGTATATATCTAGTGGGCCAATTTTTTTTAAGTCACATTAAAAATGTATGAATTTCAAACAGTTCTCAAACAAATAATGCTAGAACATTTCTCAAAGAAATGTATTTATTTATTTAAAGCTTTTTAACCAGCAGGGACCGGACACTATTTTTATGAAGCAAAGGTTTTTTTTTTTTTTTTTTTGTAGAAATATGACAGGTGAAGTTTATTACATTATAGTATAATATAGTAAGAGGGCTACTTCGGCTAGTAGCCAGGGTGATCTCAGCGGTGATCTTACCGTGTGAGCTTCCCCGACGAGCGAACCTCCTTGGGCAACACCCCCCTCACATACGCCGCAGCCGGTCGAGTTCCCGGATGAGTTTTCTGGACCCTCTCAGGCTCCTGACATCTCATTCGGGGCTCGCGAAGAGGACCGTATGTCGATTGCCGCATCACAAGGCGGTCTTGAGTCCTCAGGAGATGAGGATTCGGCTGCGTTGCCTCCCTCAGGAATGCTAGCGTTGTCCGAGTCTGATGGGCAGTGGAGAGCATCGGGCTTGAGTGGAATCCTCCGCCCTGTCCCCAGTGCTCGAGGCTGGTTGATTGGTTCCTGGAGGCTGCTCATGCGGATTGCCAGGACCCCCCTCTGGTTCCTTTCTTCCCGGAAGTGCATCAGGAAGTAACCAGGTAATGGAAGGCACCTTTAACTGCTCGAAACCATTCTGGTACTCCCTCTGCCTTCACTGCCCTCGATGTTGGGGTGGCCAAGGGGTATGCTGGGATTCCCCTAGTGGAGCGTTCTGTTGCGATGCAGCTGTGTCCGCAGAGTGCCTCTTCTTGGCGTGGTGGTCCTCACCGTAAGTTCTCATCCACGCTTGTGGCCAAGGCTTACAGAGCTACAGGTCAGGCCACTTCTGCCCTGCATGCCATGGCCTCACTTCAGGTCTATCAGGCCAAGCTGCTCCGGCAGCTGCACGAGGGCAGTGCTGACCCAGGGGTTTTGCAAGAGGCGCGCACTGCTACCGACCTCACAAAGAATCCTTTGTTCTCGTTTTCTTTTTGTTCCGCCACTGGCCCTGCGGCTGGTGGTACCCAAACCTTCACTAAAAGAGCTGTTGAACGAGGCCATGAACAACAGTTTGCGACGTGCTTCCTCGCCTCTCTCCTTCTCCTTTCCCCTTGCCAGTTTCCATGCAAAGCCGGCTGTAGAACGATTCGCCTTCTCATGGCCTCTTTGATACTTAGCCAGGGCTGTCTGCTCCACCACGCTGCTCCACCGTGGGTACGCTTGTAGTCCCCTTGACCACGCTGGTTCCGTTTCTGGGAGCCTGGCTAGAGCTCCCCAGGCCTTCCCGCTGGCTCATCCAGACACTCAGGCTCGGCCACGCAATTCAGTTCGCCCCAGCATTCCCCCAGGTTTCAGGGTGTCCACTGTAATGGAGAAACAACATGAGCGGTTTCATTTTCATAGCTATGAATAATCAGAACTTTATTTCTCAGCAAATTGTACATTCTGACTCCAGAAATTGATGATCTGAAAACATTAGCACAGCTTTTCTACGTTTACCATAAAGTGACAAATCTACCATTTGGTTGAGCACGTTTTTGAAAAATTATTAAAATCATACTAAAGTTTTTTCATGGCACCAAGTAACATAATTTTGTAAAGCTAGGGCTCTTACAGTGTAATATGTTAAAAAAATATGCTTACCTTGCAAAATTTAACCAAAAAAGGCTGACATGGAAGGGGTGATTTCCTTGTGTCTGACATCCATGTTAGAAGAAGGATTGTGACAAAGTGCAGTTGATTGACACTCTGACATTTAGCGGGTTTTTTTTTGGCATAACATACATCAACCAGATGGTAGAGATGTTTCAATCAGCTTGAGTCAAGTTAGGTACTCCTCATAATAAAATGTAGTGTCTCAAAATGTGCTCAACCATTTGGTCGAGCAGGCAGTTAAAGGGATAAAGTTTAAGAGACTATCTTGCAAAATTACACAGAAGTTGTTCAGCTCAGAGTATCTGGACACTCACTTTTCAGCTAAGTACCTTAGATCAGTGAGACAGTGAGCGAGAAGAAGGCTAGACTGTGATTGTTTGTGACTGAAGTGTAATAGTAGACATTTAATACAAAGCATCCAGTGTTTTAAAGTAGTAAACAGATACAGTAGTTAGTTATATAATTAGTAGTGTACTAGTAGTTTGACCTTTCATTAGCTCAAGTATGCATAGTTACACAAACCATAGAACAGCATCTACATGTATGCTTGCTTTTCACATTTGACTTAGGAAACATGCACTCATACATACACAAATGTGAGTAGAGCACCCAAACCACAAAAGAGTGTGAAAATCCTGCTGTCAGCAGCTCATGTTATATGGCCAGGTGTGGGAGGACAAGAGAACATTTCTCCATGGAAGCGTACTCATACTCGAGTTAATCTCATCCCCATGCATAGGCGGAAATCCCCCCCCCCCCCCCCAATCTGAGGGTTGTGTGCCCAAAAATATGATTAAAAACCACGCTCCGTATTGTAAATATCAATGTTTTAACTTTAAATAATTGTGAAAATAGTAAGACAACACAAAGAATGCGTTTTTAGTTTAAAAACATTTTGAGTCTCCCCTCCCTTGCCTCACCTTGCGTTGATCCCAAATGCCTGTTTTCCTCTTTTACATCGCCTACACACACACAAGTCCGGTGAGAGAGAACAAAGTCAATAGTTGTGAATCTCCAAGGCTGTCAAGGCTTATTTTATTCACTTAAACATCAGATGAAGTGATTATTTTCTCTTAAATATAGATGAATCCAATGATGAGTGGCTATGTTAGCAATAATAACGTTACTTGCTTGACGGAAAGGGTTGCCAGGTTTTCTCAACAAAACCCACCCAATTGCTATTCAAAACTTGCCCAAACTATCAGTGTTTCGAGGGGGTCCCACAGTAAAAATCACATTCCAGCAGCTAGAATACACTTTACATTACAAGTACAATTTAAGATGTATTACTGAATTTTTATTATCAGTCTCTTCTTCAGTTGAAAGTCAGGTTTGTGTTGCCTCTCTGAGACGATGCAGAGCCAGTGAGATCGTGCCGCTGCTGTCCAAGCAAGCACCAGATAATGAACAACATAAGCTGTAACTCTGAACCCAGTCACCCTCTATGCTGAAGCGAGACTCGAGAGCTAATATGTTAAAGGATGTGTTTATTTGTGGCTGTGCTGGTTTTCCCATCAGCTTGAGGATAACTGGTGTGTCAATACAATGACAAAAATGTATTAGAAAAAACAGATAAGCAAGAAAAACGTGTTTACATGTAATTGGAAATTCTCTGGATTTTTTTCTCCATTCATTACAATAAAATGTAAACTGACATGCACAATGAATAAACAAGCAGAATGATGATAAAGGTGTTTACATTCAGACTGAAATCGAGGGTTTAGGGGCAAAAGTGCAAGGTGTTGATAAGGGTTTGCTGAATATGCTTATGAACTGTCCCAGAAAGGGTTTTTACACGATCATACATTGTGTTGGGTTTTTATTGCAAGCATAATCAAGGAAGGTTTAATATGATGATTCAGTCTGGATCAGGGTGGAAGTGCATACTTTGAAAGAGATGTTAGTGGGTCAGACTCTGGCAGTGATGGCATACAGCTCATGAATAAGTTAAGAAAAGAGTTATCATCTTTCAGAAACCATCGCTTGTTAAGAACTGAATAGTGTCTCAAATCGAAACATTACACTACATTGACATGAAAAACAACATGCATCCCACTTCCTCCAGCTCTGTTCTTTCATATCACACATGAAGTTTGTTAGCACATATGTTGGTCATTTGGTGTGTGTGACAGTAAGATGAAATGTATTTTGTAGTTTGATGTGCAGTGGTTTAAGTGATGTGGTGGCCCTGTCTAATTAGTGTGTGTTTTCTAAAGACAATATAGTAGATTAGGCCAAATTAGATTAGTCCAGATTACAGAAATACTGACCATGTACGTGCATGCATACTCACAGATGTCTTCTTCGAGACCACCCCAGAATTTGACATTGTGACTTCTCTATCTGTAGAAAGCTACCATCAGATCCTGCTGTTCTTTTGCCAAGCTGAAATCAGGGACATTTTCACAGAGCTTGGGTTACCAAACACACTCTTTCTTTCTTTCTTTCTTTCTTTCTTTCTTTCTTTCTTTCTTTCTTTCTTTCTTTCTTTTTCTTTCTTTCTTTCTTTCTTTCTTTGTAATGACTGTAATAATCCTTCCTGGGGCTCAGATCAGGGTCCTATTCTGTCTTTACTCCACTCATTGCCACAGTACTCTCTATTTAACTGACACATCTTGTGTCCCACAGCCTTCACTTTTCTTTCTCTTCTATTATTCTCTTTCCTCAGGAGAGCTAAAAAAAAAACCCAGATCCACAGATGACACAGTTTTGTTCTACGTCTGATGCAGCTATGATAATGATGAATGTTAATCACACTATAATATGTTTGACCTACAATTCTCTCATTATTTTTCTCACTCAGAGGTACTAGATTGGCCATAGGGAGCACAGGTACACATGTACACATTCATTTATCCTTTTGAACTCTAAATAAAATATTCATGTGTATGCTCCTTGATTTATAACAGGAGCAGGAGAACATTTGGTTTCATTTTAGTTAAATTTGGCAAAATACATAACCAGAGCAGTTGTGACAGAAAATGAAAAACAGTGCAAAATAAAATAAACCGTGCAAATTAAATCAAACATCTTATAAATCACAGAAAGCTCAGTAGATTTCTCCAGACCTGGAGCTCTCATTATTCATACTAGCCTACAGATCCCCTTGTGCGTTCACTTATTTAGTATTGTGCCTAATTTGATCATGATTTCGGCTACTAATAAGAGTATAATACTCTTAGCTCTGTTTGACACATTTTATTGTCTTTAAACCTGCAGAAATAGACAGAAATAGTCTGCAGATTCCCACTGGGCCTGGTTACTGCTTATGTCAGTGGTGACTCTGTCTGAATGTCATCAGCAGTGTAGTGTAAATGCTTTTCGTGAAGCTTATTGACTTGAAAACCCTCGGATGGCACATATCTGAACAGCGTTTGACTTTAGGAAGGAAAAGGTCAGGCGATCTAACCTTTTAAAGTCAGCTTTTGGTAGCTTAAGACTGTGTGGTCTCTTAAGTCAAGCTGTGATCCCATCAGCTTATCCCGTTGAAATCTATTTCTGTCTGTCTATCCGTGTGAAATGTTAGTGTTTCAAACATACACAGACCCTTTTCTGACCTTTAACCTTTGAACTCTCTCGTCTGAGTTGTTAAAAGCAGAAAGGCTGTGGAGGTTCAGCTTCTATGGCTATTTCTTAGCAATACTCTTAGCAGAACCTATAGATGTTGACCATCTGGTTTTGATCAGGAGCGATGGCTAAAGCATTTTAATAATGGTTTCATCTTCTAGTTTTCTCACAGTCTGGGTTTTTACTCTGAATTTGTCTTGGAAGAAGAGCAGAGAACAGAGATACCTGTCTTATACATTGTGTTTGACCTTCACTCCCATGTTACTTTTACTTGTACTTCGAAGCTCTTAAATACAAGCTGACAGACACAGAAACATAAAAGCCAAAGCCTCTTCACATCAAATAGATGTTACAGAAAGTAGCATTAGAAAGAATTATATTATTTGATTCAACATAGAATTTATTACAAAAACATTTAGGCTACAACAACCTAAAATAAACAGTGGAACATAAAATAATATAATATAAAAAAAATGTCTATTTTTTTTTTTTTTTTTTTTTTTTTACTTATTCTCCATACAATGGAAGTCATTGTTAACCAAAAAAGAAAGTAAGTGTATTAAATGATGACAGAATAAAAAATTTGAGGTTACTTATCCATGTTTTTTATTACTATGGAAATAAAATAAAATGTATATGGAAGTATGGATGGAATATGAAAAATGCTTCCTTTTTTAAGGAAATAATACTATGTTTTATGGCAGTTGGCAAAGCCACTTTTGGTGCAGATTCTGCCACCTACTGGGGTGGAGTGTGGAGCATTGATGTTGAAGGAAACCAAACAAAACTAAATAAATTACAAATTCATCCTTAAATCCTGCTTGAATTGTTGTCTAAAATTATTTTCGAATTTGCACTTATGATATTCGGGGTGCAAACAGCACTTGTGTGATATTGCTTATCTATATAATATGATATAAATATGTGAAAAAACTCATACTAGGGGCATTTTTGCCCAAGTAATTTGAATTTGAACATGCTCCAACAACATTAACTGTTCAGCATAATCATTTTACTTGAAAAATCTGTTGAGTGAATGATCCAATGCCTTAGCATATGTTCATAAATACAGTCATTTGATTCACTCATGAATAATTCATCCAAAAACTTTTTTTTTTACATATTAGGTAAAAATTTGAATATGCATGTCCTTATATGCTCCATCAAACCTTTTGTGCTGTATGAGACTGGCAAACAAACGTTTTACCTTTTATTTTGCCTGGGTAGTTATTAACACAAATAATTTGTTATTTATAAAACATTTAGTAACACCAATCAACACAGGCAGCTCTCTATGGCCCTGTCCACACTGAGACAGAGTTTACCCCAATCCGATCTTTTTTTTCCTCGTCTCAAGAAATATCCGCGTCCACACGAAACTGCATAATGATGTAGTATACATGCCAGACCAGTATGTGGCGCTGTAATTCTGCCACAGAGATACACTAAAAAAAGAGAAGAAGACTTGGACTATGCTCATAAACCTTGCGCGTGGTACACAAACAAACATGGAACAATACATTTATTAATCTGTGTTAATGTTAGTTAATAAAAAGACAATCGTTCAGTGTTTGTTCATGTTTTCATTGCTGTTACGTGACGTAGAGGTGTCTGACTGACGACGTCTGTGGACGAAACGCCTATCCGATAAAAAATGTGTGCGTATTCACAGATACGCGTCTCCGTGTGGACGGGGTCTATATTTTCTTTTCTAATCTACTTATACCAACAATGGTTTGGACTGGATATCACCGACCTTAAAGTAATTTAGAGAACTTGAAATGGTAACATTATAAGTGGCATTTTTGATCAGATAACCTACTGTTATATGTAACAGCCCAGTGACTTCAGTGGGAAACATATAATTATTGGAGTCTAGAAATGTAAAGTGTTTCCATCAGTATCACACAGGTTTTTTTTTTATTGGGATTTAATTAACCTTAATTAACCTTAATAGACCTGTGCTGTTTTTGAATGCCAAAGTGGCATATTTCCTGTAAAGCTTGTGGCAGATTGAGGATGTGGGTGTCTCGTTTCACAGTGACGGCTTGTTTAAACTGGTTAGTGAGACTTAAACCTCAGTCTTTTCATTTAAAAAGGCAGAGAATTACAGCTGCATTAGTGGCGGTCGGTGAAATTTTACTTTTTTGGTCAATTAATACTGACAAGAATACTAAACTCTTTAGCATCAAATAAACACCACAAATATTTACCAAATCAGCTTGAGTCAGGAATCAGTTTGAGGAGACGATAGAAGATCAAGTGGCAACAATTAAGACCAGACTTGCTTTGCCATTTTCTTATGTGTCCTTAGAGGATAAACGGGAAAGAAATAAGAGCTAAACTGGATCCAAATGTTGATAAGTTCAAACTCATTCTGTCTCCAAATTTTAATGAAAAGAGGGTGCATGATTAAATGTTTGGCTTTAGTTTTGTTTATTTTTATTTTTTTTCGTGTCCTGTCAGTGTGTTTTTTGTTATATCTTTTATCTTTTACTCAAATTTGGTTGCAAAATGTGCAAAAATTTCAATCTATCACTTTTAAGGTCAGTGTTAAGCATATTTTTATACCTTCTATAAAATTATAAAAATAGAGGATTGCATCTTTCACTTCCATGATTATTGAAATCATGGGCTCAGCTCACACCATTTCTTCCTTATTGATCCCTTTGATTAATGGCTATTGGTTTGAGAAAGGGAAGAAGATCCCAATAAATTATGTTTGAAGTGGCCTCTATGACAGCAGTGTATTGGAATATACATGAGTGAGCTCTCTGGACAGAGGACCATTAGTGATTTTGGATTTAAAGTGCATAAAAAACTGATCATCTCATTATGATCAAAGTAACTTATTGATCTGTTGAGTGGCCTAGGAGAACAATAAAGGAGTCAGCCCCCTCCCCCATTTCTGTCCATTTCACCATCTAACACTGACTGATTGGGTGAAGTAGAGAAACTCCCCTGCTAATGTCTAAATTTAGGCTCTTTATGGTTGGGGGCTCTAGACCAGGAGGCCCCAGTGATTAACCTACCTAGACCAAGGCCACTAAGATAAGCACTGAAATGAAGCTGGAGCATTTTAAACATGTTTACAGTGAATAATTGTGCTCCTAGGGTTGATGAAAGCAAGGGAAGTGTCATATTTCAGCAAGCGACCAACAGAGAAATACTGTATTATCTTTCTGCTTCTTTAAGAGGTAGCCTTGGACTGATATAAAATACATTATACAAAAGTGCTTATTTTAATTTTGTTCCTTACATCTTCATCCTCGTCATCACCCTACACTCTCAGAAATAAAGGTACAACAGCTGGCTCTTGGGCGGTACCTTTTCTAAAGGTACACTTTTGTACCTATTCGGTTCTATTATGTCCAATTTAAATACTAATATGTACTTTTAAGGTACCAAAATGGACCATTTAGGTACAAATATGTACTGTTTGAAAAGGTACCGCCCCAGTGACAGCTGTTCTACCTTTATTTCTGAGAGTGTACCTCTGTTCCCTGTGCCTCTGTGCTATCGGGCTGAGGAGTCCTGTCAGCCCCCTCACTGATGCTTGAGGTCTCTAGAGGCCCATGATTCTTTGTGAAGGGGAAAAGGCACCCTAGAGCAGGACAGAGATCATCAGTAGTTCCCTGTTTGATCTGAACAGCATTGACACATGATATTGAGACCACCGTTGCCCATCAACCCACACTAATCTGTCTTTCCCAGGGGAAAAGACAAAAAGAGTTGGATACGTTAATATAGGAGGAAGCATATGTGTTTAGAGAGACTGAGAGAGTATTAGAGTGGATACATAGCACCAGCAGATTTGGTGCGGGTGTCAGTGTTTGGACCATAGTCAGTCATGTAATGATGTAATAAGTTACAGATAACAAGTTGCCCTATTTAAAAGGTAATTTTTTATTTCAATTACTTTCTTAATGTAACTGATTACGTTTGATTATTTTTCAAAATTTCTAACTGTTCCAAAATTTAAAGCACAAAGGGTTAACATTACAGTAGTACTCAACTCTGATCACTGTCAGACTTTAAAAATCTTGAATTATGATTAAAATCATTTAATTCCTAAGCACAGTCACCATAAAATCAGACTTTAGCAACTTTTTTCTTTTACTGAGATCGTTAAGTTAAGGTTAAATACATATTTTGAAGTTTAACAAGAAATAGTAAATATTAATTTAAGAAATTTTTAGATGTAACCCACTTTGTTTTCATAAGTAACTAATTTTTTACACATTTCTTGAAAATACTGTAACTGTAACAGATTGCAGTTACTTTTATTTTGTAATTAAAGGAACACTCCGACTTTTTGGGACTTTAGCTTATTCACAGTATCCCCCAGAGTTAGATAAGTTCATACATACCTTTTTCATTTCTGTGCGTTCTGTAAGTGTTATTTGACGCACCCACCGCTAGCCTAGCTTAGCACAAAGACTGGATGTAAATGGATAATGTTAGCATAGTAATCCCAATAAGTGACAAAATAATGCAAACATTTTCCTATTTACATGTTATGATCTGTATAGTCACAGCGTGTACAGATAACAAGGCTATATGAGACAGAGACCATTTTTAATCGTATAAATACTGGGAACTATATTCTCACTAGGCGTAGGAGCACAGATAATCTTACTTGGGCGGAGTGGCTACTATAACCCTGTTATATGTAACTAGCTACTTCCAAACACTGCTTATAGCATCCGCTTCATATGTTTCAAAAGTGTTTTTTTTTTTAGTTTTTGAAAGAAGTCTCTTATGCTTAACAGGGCTGAATTTATTTTACAGTTGCCTTTCAAGGGAACTTCGAACTGTTACCTCTAGGGGTCGCTATGGGGAACACCTCGTCGTGACCCGTGTCTGAAGCATACATTGAAAAAACACCAACGAGTTGGCCGGCAACAGCCCCTGACGTCACCACCGGCACGACTATGGATAGATAGGTGCCAGGAGAACACATCATTCTCTTCTTCGTCTTCACTGACTAGTTTGTTTGAAGCATGCATCTGAATGAACATGGTAAGAGCGATCTTTCTCTGTTCATCATGGCAACCACTAGCAAGGCATTTAGACAGTGTGTGCATCCGTGTCAGCGTTATTTGACACCCAATGACACACACAGTCTTTACATCGTTCGTTTGGGCGAAGAGCATGCACGCGATGTCCTTGAAGGGGCAATCTGCATTTTGAGCGTTTTTCTATGAAAAGTTCCGCTTTCGTTTGTCTCTCTTTTCAAGGAAAGAGGGGCAGCCATCTGCTTCCTGTGGTGCAGGTCCCGCCGCTGCTGAGGCACAGAGGCGAGTGAGCTTGTGAGGATCACAGGTGGATCTTGCTGAGGAGGGACTTTCCCTTCACATTCGTCGGCGGCAGACGAGAGTGAACTTCAGGAGGAGGATGTTTTATCTTTAACTTTCAGATACTGAAGTTAGTGCTCTGCTGGGTTCTACCCAGAAAAAAGCTATGAGAGGATGTCCCTTGTAGAAGAGATGCTGGCTAGCGTCCTCTCTTAAATCTCCCTCCTTGCCATCTAAGCCCCTCCAGGCTACATCCCGCTTAAATGACAAGGCATATGCAGCAGCAGGTCAGGCTGTGGCTTTATTGCACACAATGGCAGTGCTTCAGGCTTATCAGGCTGATCTGCTGAAGGACCTGGTGTGGTTATGTGTGTACTAATAACCTCTGTGAGTTTCCTTTGCAGTGGTCAGTTACAGTGTTTACTAAACACTCGTAAGCATTATGTCCAGTCGGTTTGATAGCTCTGATTCTGGCTTCATGTTTCCGGTATTAGGCAGCCGAGATCACAGGTTTTTGCGGGAGCCTCCTTGATCATCAGGCCTGGCACGGCACTAGAAGGAATTTCATGGATGTCCGGCCAGGTCACCCTGAGGGGCATCCTGGCCCCTTGGTTGTTGCTGTCACATCAAGCGCGAAGTGGAGGTGGCAAGTCTTCATGTATATGGGATCTTAGGTAATGCTCCCCTTACCAAAGGATTGTAAATTTGAGCTTGCCTCTCCTGTGCGGTTAAGCACCTCTGTGATGCTAAGGAACCTTTAGGTACACACGCTAAGCTCTGTGTACTTTCTGAAAACCACATAAGTGGTAATTGTGCATGCAAGACTCTGCATACTTTCTGACATCCTTCATGGTAAGGGTTACGCGCTCAGCTCCATTTCCTTTCTTGAGATGGTTAGACCTGGGTTCCTTGGGCTCCACTCAGCCAGTGTGTATTTATTTATACACTTCAAGCATCGCTTCTCTCAACATGAGGGGCTATTTGGGCTATCGTGGTAGTTTAGCAGAGCTCCCCTTTTCCAAGAAGGGTCACTTATGAGTGCGCTACTCTTTTTCTGAATTCGGAGTTCTCCTCTAATGTGAGATTGAGTTCTCTGTTCTTTCCCCAGAGTGCTCCAGCATTATTTCCACAGATCGAGTTGATGACTCTCAAACACATTGTTTTGAGATGCACCATTCCATCTATGAGCTGCTCTATCAGAGTGCCACGAGAGCCCCCTCCTTAGAACAGTATTTAAAATCCATGTTGTGGTAAGTGTGCATGTGAAGCACTTTCTGAAATCCACACTTTGATAAGCATTCTTTCTAAAATCCTATATGGTGAGGGCTTCGTGCGGTTGCTTGTAGCCCTTTCTTGAGTTGGTAAAAGCCCCGTTCATCTTGGGCGCCACTCCACCTATGTATCTATACAGGGTGTTGCTACTAGGGATCTTTTGAGACAGATCCTTCAGCAAACTTATGCAAGAGCAAGCAGTAGCCCCTGTGTGACAGGCAAGACTTAGTATATAGAATAGTATATAGAATCTTCCTTGATTCTAAGCCTTCAGCTCTCCCCCGGGCCGAGGCCCTAACAAGTAAGTTGGGTATGTAGCCTAGTCCTTTGGCTGTAAGGGGTATGTCACAGACAGCCGTCTAACGTCCCAAGGGCAACTCCCATGGAAATGGTAGAGTTGGTACTTAGTGTTCGCCATGATTCTGGCCTGCACTCCCCTCAGCATGGCGGCGTGGGTATGCTGTTCCCCATAGCGACCCCTGGAGGACGCAGTTCTAAGTTCCCTTGAAAGGGAACGTCTCAGGTTACGAATGTAACCATGGTTCCTTGAGTAGGGAACGAATCACTGCGTCCTCTAGCTCCCTGCCATGCTTCGGACACAAGCTTCAGAAGAAGAAGTGAATGACGTGTTCTCCTGTCGCTTATTTATCAATGTTGAAAACAGCTGTGTTGCTTAATATTTTTGTGTAAACCATGATACATTTATAAATATAACAGTGTAACACAAAATCCAGGACACTCAAATGTTCTGGCAATTATGTAAAAAATATATATTTCATTTATACACCTTCCATACATGCAAATAAAGCCAGACTTCTCAAATGTGAATGAAACTGAAATTGAGCATGTAAGATCCTTGAAATAAGTCAGTTTATACAAATAACATACTGCAAACCACTTTGTGATTATGGAAGTTTTCTGACTTACTTTTGGTGTTCAAGTTTTGGTAAAACATACGGTTCTCCTGTTTTATTCTCACAGTGTTTGGAAATGTAACCTCATATGGTTGGAAATGATTATCTTTGAATCACAGGCAAAGTTTTTTACATTGTAAGTGGGATGGGAGACATGTCCAGTTCTAAAATGACACCTACACTGCCGGGTTGATATTAGGAAATAAAAGAGAAAAAGACAAAGAAAAACAGAGGGTGGCCATTTGGGGCCAAATTTGGGTGTTTTCTTTTCTTTTTTTTCTTTTTTTTTTGGAAACCAGCAGAGCCAAAAACAACCTGATCAGTCTGTTTTCAGTAACAAAGTCTTGATCTAACAGGGAACTGTGAGAATTCTCCAGCTCATTGTCCCCATTAACACGATTTTAAGACAAAAAGAAGTGTTAAAAGGTTGTGTCACTCAGGAAGTTAGCCCACATATCTGTGTGGGTGCATATCTACATATGTGCGCACATGTACATGTAAGAGAGAAAAATTACAAACCACCCAACATGCAGGATATTCATACTCTCTTTCTCAGTGCAATAATAATAAAACATACGCACACACTATTCAGTGTCAAGCATCCAAAGGGAAAGAAAGAACTACTTGAGTGAGGCCTCATAGTAAATTAAATCCAGTTAAGCTCAAATGAAGCTACAAAAACATTAATTCTAGTTAAGACCACAATGAAAATCCCCTGACCTCTTACTGGACCTTAAAGTCTTCAGTGGAGCCCTGAACTAGAACAAATGTTTATGTAGTTTAATTGAGTTCTGGATGTTATCTTGTTTGAAGGATTGCACTCGTTGTATAGCAATAGAACATTTCCATTAGAACGCATGTGAGCTCTCTCTTCTGAAAAGGCTAATAAAATTACTCATACATGTCCATAGTTTTATGATGTAGCCTTTCCTTCATTTTCTAAAAGGCTTTTTACTATTCTGTTTTTTTATTCACTTTTAATGGTTTGGTGCCTTAAGAGCTTGACACCATGTTGCCTGACCTTCCCTGTACAAGGTAACTGACCCAAGAATGCTGCGACACAATTGGCTGACCTCTGTGCTGAATCTGTACTCTTACTGGCCGCTTAGCATAACCCACACTCCCTCTGCAGCCTAGTGAGATTGAAAGGAGAGCCAATCACACCTGACCCTCATGTTATGATTTTATTAAATACAGACAGACAGAGAGAGAGAGAGTTGCGGTGATATGATTTTCAGCTGTTGATTGGTTCCATATGTTTGGGGTTCAGCTTTAGGGATATGAGGCTGAAGTGGATTGATCCCAAAAGTCTGGCTGCGAAAACCTTTTCCCTGGTTTCTCTCTCTCTCTCTCTCCTCTGTGCTTTCTATGTTTCTAACACTCTTTCCTTTTCCTTCCCCTTTATTATATAAATCATCAAACCACGCAGACAGACTTTCACAACTCCTAATGCGCTGAAGTATAGGATTAGTTTGGTTTAACTTTAGTAAGATCCTGTCGGTATGGCCCAGACTACTAGGCTGACATCTCAATACCCAGGAATCTCCCAGATCCTAATGTGGATGAAGCCATTTCAGACATAGATGAAGATCACGTGCAGTATGATAGCATAAAGTTAACCAGCAGCTCGATGTGGATCGGTCATTATTAGTTTGCATGATGACAGTGGTTGTATTTTCTCCTACTGTAATTGATTATCTGCGTTTAGAAAGGAAATGTTGCTAATTTATGCAGTATACAGACATGCTTTTTTCCTAATGCAGTAATTTCCTCTACTGTGTCCTTGCCTTTGTGTCTTTTTTTGTCACAGTACTCTTCTGTGCTGCCAATTGTCTGTAATTTGTATGATTCACGTTTACTGTAATTTCACAATAAAAGACAGGGCCGTCATTTAGCATCAGGGCCTCGTCATCAAAGACATTCTGGCTGAATACGGTGAGCTCCCTGTTGTGTGAGGTTGCAGAAAAAGAAAGAGCAGTTCGGTGATTTAGTGTTGGTTTATTTTTTAGTGAAGGTGGAAGAGAGGCCGAGACCTGGGTTGAAGAGGGAAATCAACCGCTCTGATCCAAAACCTAGTGGGCTGCTTAGGGAAGCAACATTTGAATGCATTGTTACATAAGGATCACATGTATCCTTCGATGAAAGACAATCCCATAATGCACTGTAATGAACTCACTGAAAAGATGAATCCAAGATGATGGGTGAGGTGAAAAAAGTGTTGATTTTAAATAAACTTATAATTAATTTGATACTATTCAATTGATTTTTTTAATTATTGTATGATTAAATGTGTATAGACTATAAACTATTTAACCTGGTTTTCATGTGATGGTTAAGATGCTAACTAGGAAGTGAGGCAGCTAACTAGGTGTTGCCATAGGACTAATCAATTATCAAGCATAAAAAAAGATCATAACACACACTATGGGACACAGTTTTTTCGTGGAGACAAATGCTACAATAGGATCATGCACTATGAACTAGAGCTATTTCTCACAAGTTTTAACTTATGTAAACAAATGCCTGAATGCATCTTGAGACTCTCCAAAATGTTAAATAAATATATTTTAGGTATTCTTACAGAAAAAGTATTCTCGTAGCTTTATAAAATTATGGTTGAATCACTGACGTCACATAAAACATTTTCAACAAAAATATCTTCATTTGTTTTTTGAAAGTGGAGGGTGGAGGGCTTCTGAAGAATGCTGAAACTGAAATAGTTCAAAGTTCTTGCTAAGTATTTGAATAGCAAGCTCACTGGCTGATGATGCGAGAAGAACCAATCATCTGTGCCATGTGAATAATCACATGATTATATCAGATTGAGTTAGAACCTAGCGGCCTGCGCCATCAAGAGTTTTATGACAGAACTTTGTGTTTGTGTTTGTGTGTGTGTGCAGAGAAAAAAATAGAGGGGCTTCACTGGGAACTTCCCCTTTTTAACAGTTTTTCATCATAAATTGAAAGGAAGAAATTATTAATAACAAAATATTATAGCAATATTTTACTATAAGGAAAAGTATTAAAATGCCAACTATAACTTTAAATAAATATTTAAATTCAGCTAGGATGCACTGAATTGATCAAATTTGAGAGTGAAGATGTTTCCATTGTTATAAAACATGTAAAATAAATGCTTTTCTTTTAAAATGTCAAAATAAATGTATCAGATTCCGCAAAATATGAAGCAGAACTACTGTTTTAACACTGATAATATTAAGAAATGTTTCTAGAGCACAATATCAGTATATTAGAATGATTTCTGAAGGATGTGACACTGAAGACTATAATAGCTGCTGAAAATTCAGCTTTACCATCACAGGAATAAATTAAGTTTTATACTGTAATAACATTTCACATTTTTCCGTATCTTTCTTCAAATGAATCCAATCTTAGTGAGCATAAAGAGACTTCTTTCTGAAACATTAAAACACCTTACTGACCCCAAACTTGTGAACGTTAGTGTACAGGTGACTCTCAGAAAATTTTAATATCAGGATCAATTTTTGTTATTTAATAAAAAAAAATAAAAACGAGCAAAAATTCTTATATTAGACATTCACACAAACTGAAATATTTCAGTTTTTTTTCTCATGGTTATGACTTACAGCTTAGGAAAATAAAAAAATCAGTATCTCAAAAAATTTGAATATTTTCTCAAAGATAAAAAAACAAACAAACAAACAAAAAAC
Source organism: Carassius gibelio (assembly GCF_023724105.1). Classification (NCBI taxonomy): domain Eukaryota; kingdom Metazoa; phylum Chordata; class Actinopteri; order Cypriniformes; family Cyprinidae; genus Carassius; species Carassius gibelio. The sequence continues at coordinate 25,271,594 of NC_068398.1, read as the reverse complement.
ATTTACAAAACAGAAATGTTCAAGATCTCCAAAGCAGGTTTAATTATGCATTTTGCACGAATTAATGCTTCAATGCCGCGTGGCATGGAGGCGATCAGCCTGTGGTTGTAGTAAAAAAGATAATTTATTCTTACTTAATAATTTTAATGGTTTCATTCCATACACCTGTGTTTCCCCATTATCCTGCCTTTAAAAACCCTGGTCCTTTCAGCTCAGTTTGGTCGGGTCTACCAGTTCCATATGTGTGTCTTCCTCCCTGTTGGATTTACTCCTGTGTTGGATTAATAAAGACTATTTTGTTTGTCCTCAGCTCCATGTTCCTTCCGGCAGCGTTTCACGAGTTCACCCTTACATCTAATCTGAAGGCCAATAGTAGGCATATTTTGGCGTGCTGTCCTGGGGGAGGGGTCCAGGTCCGGAGCATAGCCCGAACCCAAATAACTCCCCCTATACCTAATTTGGGATAAATAGATTAGAAGTGAGGAGTTGGGGTGGAGGAGGGTTGCCGAAAAACTGTCGTGGGACAGGAGGTAGGAAGACTGGATATGTATACGCTTGTGTGCTAGTTAAGATGATTAGATAAAAGAGATGCACTTGTGCCAAATTGGATGATTATCTGATCGTGCTCCTCCCCAACTTTGTTAATAAAACCACATAAGGTGACAATATCATCTTGTTAAGGTTTTTTTTGCCCATTCCACAAAATTAAGTGGATTGATGCAATAATTAGTACACAATGGTGTAAAAACAATGCAAATTGTGAATGGATCCATATGTCACCTCTGTCGTGCATTGAGCTACATATTTATACATCAAACCACACATCCGTAATGAAAAATACCACACAGCTTGTCTTTCTGCACATGAGTTTGACGGGAAAGTGTGAGATCTTTTTTTGTAGCAGGTTTAGTCTGATTTTTTGGTCAGAGGACACAGGTGTTTCACATTAGTCTTTGACCCTTCTGTCTCAAAGCCTTGCAGAAGTTCAATATTCATGCCTTCTCATAATCTCTCTCTTCCTCTTCAAGTGTTGATCTGTTCATCTTTTCTCTGATGTGCTTGAAACAATTGGCATAGCTGGGGGAAACACCTGTCAGCAACAGCAACAAAAAAAATCTCCCATTCCTTGGTGGAGATTAAAAAACACTAAATGAGATCAGATCCTGCCTTAAAGGACGAATCTGACCTTGAGGGACTGAAGACAGCACTCTGTTATTAAACCTGCCTCTCCTCCTCCTCCTCCTTTTCTCTCCTTCTCTGCTATTCTTTCATCCCCCCCCCCCCCCCTGATTTATCTTATTTCTCACGTGGCTTTACACTTTCTACTTTTCATGCTCAGTTTTTCTCTCTCTCTCTCTCTCCTCTCATAGCTCTGTTCTCATCTTGCTTATTTGGTACAATACAAGTCCATCTCTCTCTCTCTCTCTCTGACTCACATCTCCTCTATGTCTAGAGGATGCTTGCTTATTGAGGGGTGGGTGGCTGCTGGCACAGAGCCAGTCTCAGAATATGGGGTGAGTCATATATTGCTGCTGGCATCCTGTGACAGTGGGCACCGGTTCCTCTTCATCACCACATGACAGAGACACAGGCATACGGCTAGTTACCGACGGCAACAGCGGTGTGAGCTCACCCAGGCTCAGCTGCTTTTTCATAATAACAGCCGTAATGCAACATCAGTGTGCATTAGCTGCTGTATGTGTGCGCGTGTCCTTGTGTGATTTCTGTAACTCGTTATGAATCTTACAGCTCGTGTGCACTTAAAGGGATAGTTCACACATAATAGACATGTATAAGGTGTTTTTTTGTTGTTGTTTTTTTCAGTGCAATTATCCAGTAGTTAATCTATATGAGTTGCCCTGAAGAACATAAAGGTTGCTCTTGTACATTCAATGAAAGTGGATGGTGGCTGTTAAACCCCAAAAAAGTACAACAAAGAGTGTAAAACTTAGATACATTTGACAAAAACATTTACTTGGGCACATTCGGGAATGCTCTCAAGTGGATGGTTGATTCACACTGTATATAAAATGATTGTTTAAATATAAGATTTGTTCTATATAAAGCGATATAAATAATATTTTAATAAATATTCAAATAGAAAATGTATTTTAAATTGTACTTATATGTCATGATGTTACTGTTTTAACAATATTTTGTGATCAAATAAATGCATCATTGGTGAGCATAAGAGACCTTTGCATAAAAATAAAAACTTTTGAACAGTGTAGTGTATTAAAACTTTACATACATAAATGTTAATTATTTTACAAAAATAAGAGGGAATCAGGATCATACAAAATGCATATTGTTTTTAATGTACTTACCTGAATAAGATATTTCACATAAAAGACGCTTACATATAGTACACAAAAGAAAATAAAAGTCAAATTTATAAAAATTACCTCATGCAAAAGTTTACTTAAGTTTGATACTAAATACTGTGTTGTTACCTGGATGATCTTCTTTTTTTTTTTTTTTGACATGGCTGTACTATATATATATATATATATATATATATATATGACCCTAACCTAACCCAATCTAACCCCCTAACCCTAACTCTAACCCTATATATAAATGTTTGTGTAATGTTGTGCATGCCTGAAACAAAGATGACATGCAGGAAGTTTTTGGGATGATATAACCATGTGTGTTTGTCCTTTCTGTGAAAAAATATCACACAGATGTGTCAGAAAGAAACACATGTTTGAGTACAGATATGCTTGTCTGAGAGAAGGAGACAGATGTTTATTTGTTTGTTTAATTATTTGTGAGTTAGGGCAGATGTCTTTGCACAAACACAAAAACACCACTATAATTCTGCCAGTAATTGCCAGCACAGGCTGAATCTAATGATAATTTAATGGCATGTTGAGTGGGAGTGATGTAAACAGAGTGACAGAGGAAGTTGTGTTGAGTCTCACACTCTTAATAAGCGGTAAGGAGGGCTCTTCTTATCAGTATTAATGAGCGCGGCGTGAGGAATCAAGCGTTCCTGTTTCTTGTTCTTCACACTCTCGTAAGGTGACACAGATGTTTACAGTCATTCACTCTTGAGATGCTGGGAACGAGAGTGTTAACAGCAAGATATAGAGATCCAAGGGTGCTATAGGCACACGTGTTTGTTATTTAAGAGTTATTGATTGTCTCAAGACAATCCAGTAAGTACATAGGTGCAGTTTAAAATCTTTAGATCTAATGTGTTTTGAAATACATGTTAAAATGTTTTTTTTTTTTTTTAGGGATGCATAATGTATTTGTTATTTAAGTTTTTGTTGTTCCTGTTGTTGTTAATTGGTAGCAGTCAATATGATCGTTTTTAAATAGATTAGATTATCTTTGTTGTTGTCGACAAATATTATTTTAAATGTAATCTTTAAAACGATTTTTATTATTATTATTGAATCACACTGAAATGTAATCTTTAACAAATCATAAAATGAATATCCATTTTTCATCAAAATCATTTTCAGCCTGCATTCTTTTGGTTAGAATTGTAAAATTGTTGCATCTCTGTTTTTAAAATGAGTGTCATTGTAAAATCACATCAGGATATAACAAAATATAGCAAAATTGAAATCAAGCATATTATTTATTTATTTTATTGATCACACTTTATTTTAAGGTCCAATTCTCGCTATTAACAAAACATAGGCATAGGCATACCAATAAGCAACTTAATAGTGAGAATTGGTCCCTATACTAAAGTGTTACCTAATTATCACTTTATGATTATTTGCACATACTGAGACGAAAATGAAAAACTTAAGATAGAGACCCTAGTGTTTTGAAGCAGTGTGTTATTTAAAATAAATGCTTGCACTATTCATTTTATCAGCATGGACTTTCTGTTGAAACAGATTTAACAAGCAAGTCCTGCTGGTTAAGCTAGTTGAGAATCCTGGCAGAGACCAACAAACACAGTAGTGGCCAACTGTGTGGTACAGTCACTGAAAGGGAGGTGAGGAGAGCACAGCACAATGAATTTTTTCTCATAAAATAAATTAACTCTCATAAAAAAAAGAGGGGTGAAGGCTCGTAATGTATCAAGATCTCCCATATATTCATTTCCAGTGAGTCACAGGTCCATGAGAGCGGGTATCCAGCAGAGAGCAACTCTACACTGATGACTGTGCTGTGGTGGACACTAACCACACTCTGGGTGACCACACCTGGCCATTATCTCCCTCCCTGCGCTCTGAGGCCGGGGTGCCTGCGATGGAGGCCCTAATGGCTTTCACACACACACACACACACACACACACACTGAGGTTTGTCAGTGTAAGTTCATAGCTGCTCCCATCACTGTAGTCCGGGCGGTAATTTCATAAAAGTGGATTTTTAATAAGAGGCTTTTAAGAGAACACCGGTCCATCCTCTCAACTGGCAGGCTGCAGGTTAGGGTGTGGGTGCCAATGAGTGATTAATGGGATTGGGGGTGGGGGGGACTTCCTGTAATACTTCCAGACCCCCCCGGCATTCACACACATTCCGCAATATGCATGACCCGTACTGTGCTGAGTGTTTTGAGACAAGTTTATGATGAGAGATATCAGTGTGTGTGTGTGTGTGTTGAAGAAGAGACTCCAGACACTAAGAGCAGCTGGTTATTTAGATCTATTGATCTGTTTCTTTCAATCTATCTCTATTACAGGAGCAATTTAGAATAAATTCTCTTTCACTCTCTCCCGCTGTTCTTTTACTCAACTGTATGTAGCTATGAAATATCAGATTTGTGTTAATGTTCCTGAAATCTCTCAAGCACCTAATGGTCCTGTGGTCTGGAGTCCGGGGGTCTTCTCTCCTCTCTCCTTTACTCCCTCAGTTCATATGCAAGTAAATAAATGATAATTTTTATAAATATTTTGAGCATGTTGCTACTTGGTGTAATTCATGTTTTCAGCTTTAAATCTTATTTCTCACATCAGTCTGTCATTAACTAAGATTCTGTGCCGTGAACTCTGTAAACTCCTGTGACTAGTCTTTACCCAAGTGTCCCAAAAGACTCGATTTTTTCCCAGTCACACAGATTGAGAGGCTATGAGAAGTTATATGAGGAAAGATAGTAATCCCAGAGCTCCCACAGCAAACAGAGCGGCTTCATAGTGTGTGGCCTGTAGTTCATATTGTAGCGCTTGGAAGAGCAATGCGTAAACAGTCATTTGTCTTACTGGGACGCGGTGTGCACTCCAACAATAAACAGTTTCAGTTACTATCAGAAAACTAACAGAAAACAAGTGCTGCTTTATTATTATTATTTTTTTATTATTATTACTATTATTTATGTAGTTGTTTTATATTGGCCTGAGTGTGGTCGTTGTCTTGAGTTATACTGGATAGTTTAAACCGAGGTGGCCTGCCATGAGGGGGTAGCTATAAATGTCATGATTCGTGGACATAAATGTTCACAGATGCTTGAGAAGGAATTTAAAGGCTGATGAAGAGCCACACCTAGACAGATGGACTAAACACACACATGACCCGATGTATGGATTAATGCCGGATCTTTAAAATCTACACTATGGTTATGTATAACGCATTTTTGTTAGACATGATTATAAAGAAAATTGAAATGAAAAAAACAATTACACAGTATACTATTAGTTTTATTTCAAATATGTGCTTTCAAATGATTAGTTTTAATTTTATTATTGTTAGTTAGAGTTTCAAGATTTAGATTTACCATATACTCTTGTGTATCTTGAAGGAAGTATAGAAAAAGAGTTGTTTGGGTGTGTGTGTGTGTGTGGGGGCATGTTTTTGTGACATATCAGGACACAACTCTGTATAAGACATGGGTATGACACAGGTATTACAAGGAGAGGGTGACTTATGAGGACATAACCCATGTCCCCATTTTTCTAAACGCTTATAAATCATACAATGAGTTTTTTTGAGAAAGTAAAAATGCACAAAGTTTCCTGTGAGGGTTAGGGTTAGGGGTAGGGTTGGTGTAGGGCCACAGAATATACAGTTTGTACAGTATAAAAACCATTACGCCTATGGGATGTCCCCACTTTTCACAAAAACAAACATGCGTGTGTGTTTGTGGATGTGCGTGCGTGCGTGCGTGTGTGTCACTGTATCATTGGCATATTTTAAGTGTTGGGGGGCCCAAAAGACCCTATGTAATCAATACTTGAGTTTTGTGGCTTATATTCCTCATCTGTTAGCTTTTAGGTCATCTAAATGCTAGTGCACTGTTCAGTGTTGACTTTTAGCAGACACACAAAATTAAGTCTACAAATACTGAAATATTGATGAATCAGGCTGGATATGTTTGTTCAGTCACTGTAAGTTTCACCTTCTAGAAACTGCCCCAGTGAATTTACTGCCACATTAAATGTAAGCTTTGATGACAGTTGTTTCACATGAATGGCTGAGCTTGCTTTGGAAACACCTCAGTTGGTCTTAATTACAGGTTCTCTTTGGAAGCTCTGTCTCTGTTGTGCTTTTGGGTAAATTCAGTACATATGGTTTCCTCTTAGCTGCTCTAACCCAATCAGACATGCTCCATTTGGATCATTTAGGCAGCCAAACCCAAGTGCAGAACAAAGCTGATTTCACACACCAGCCAATAACAGATGGAGACGACTTCGAGGTCACAGGAAGTGGCATAAGGTGAGGTGAGCCAAATTAGGTGACCCAGTGAGTGATAATTGAATAATTGTGATTGAAAGAGTATGTTGAGTAGAGTTGAGTAAATGAAGATACACACATCTGGTCTGCTAATAGCTTCTTTTGATTGAGTAAGGTAAGAAATTAAAGTTACTTTACTTTGGCTCTGGACTGGTGCTCTAACACATCGATAACTCTTATTTGGGCATCCCATGAACATGTGCACATAAACACAAAGACATGCAGGAAATGATTTGACATACCTCCGCTAAACCAATCAAGTAACCGTATCTCCACTGTGTTGCTTTCCCTTACGGTTGTTGGACTCATGTCATGTGATTGGTGAGGACATGTTTGACATGTTCTTACAACCTCTGCGCTGATGAGCTTTTTCATCACCATGTGGTCTTGTAAAGTCAGTGCAAACACTTACAATCCTCCGTGTCATTTAAATTGTGTTGCTCAACTCTCTGAAGCATGAAATCTTTAAAAGCATTTGTAAGGAGACAGCAGACATAAATTTGTGTCAAAGTGGAGGTTGTTTAATTTAATGTAGAGACTTTACATCAGAGATTTTCAAACTGGGGTCTATGGACCCTGAGGACCAAAAGGGGTTTTAGGAAGTCTGTGGAAAATTTGAGATTAACATTTACAAAATTACAAAACATCAAATTTTACAAAGTGTATTTTGACATTATGCATGTAATAGTCTCTCCTTCCTTGGAACATATGTTCAAAAATAGTTTGTTGTAGTTTTCCAGGCAGTTTTACATTCAGTTAGATTGTGCACTGGTTGTATGAGACTATTTTGTGTAAAGCTATTTTGGAACCATTATAAAAAATTATAGGGGCCGATTCTCACTATTAAGTTGTTTATTAGCATGCCTATTATTAACATATTGGCTGTTTAGTTTATTAGCACGCATAAAGCACAAATTCTGCATGAGCATATTCTACATCCCTAATCCTGCCCAATACCTAAACTTAACAACTACCTTACTAACTATTCATAATCAGCATATTAGGAGTTTATTTAGCAAAACCCATAGTTAATGGTTTGTTAATAGCGAGAATATGACCCAAATATCAAATTGAAAATGTATCTCTGATATTTATATAATGTTTTGAAAACAAACACAAATCTATAGATTAAGATTATATATGTCACAGCCACACCTTCTACACTCCCGGAATCGGACACTTACGCCACACCCACTCGTCCCCAATCACCTGAATTCTGAACACCTGTGCATCATCACCAGTGCCACATATAAAGCCATCAGTCACCATCACCCAGTGTCTGGTCTAGCACCGATCTCCTCACTTACCTGAACGCCATTCGTGTAACCTACCTGATCTACTGAACCCTCTTCATCCTCATCTGTATTCCCGTTCCCATCGTCTTCGTCTGAGTCGCCACCTGTATCACCAGTCACCTGAAGGAAAGTTGTGTTATTCTCTGTGTCATCTGCGTGTCAAGATTCACCTGTGTCTGAAACCTCTGATTCACATTAAACACTATATCACTGAATCCTCTGTGTCCTTGTCTGTGTCTGACAGAAGACCAGACCTCATGCAGAGCTCTTCAGATACAGGCGAGGACCGCACCGCGGATCCCTTCACTGAACTGGTTCACGCTGTACGGTCCTCACTAATGCAACAAACTCAACTTTCCTCACCGGCTGTCAACAGTTCAAACACCGCTACAACTCCGGTCACTTCTTCAGTTGCCCCTGCGAGTCCCATGGCCAAACCAGCGACATACAGCGGCACGGCGGAGGATTGCAGCGGGTTCCTGCTACAGTGTTCCCTCTACATGGAATCCAACGCTCATTTATTCACCACTGAACGCAGTCGAGTCGCATTCATCATCAACCTGCTCTCAGGTAAAGCTCTCCAATGGGCTCAATCTCTCTGGGATTCGAACTCATCTGCCCTTGGATCAGTCACTAACTTCTGTTCTCAGTTAAAATCCGTCTTTGGTCAACAAACTTCTGCATTGTCTGTCCATGATCAATTATTTACAATTGTTCACCCTGAATACAGGGTCATGCCGTATGGGTTATCCAACAGTCCATCCGTCTTCCAAAACTATATGAATGAAGTCTTCAGAGAATACCTTAACCAGTTCGTAATTGTCTACATTGACGACATCCTCATTTACTCCACATCCAAGCAGGAACACATCCAACATGTCATACTCGTACTCCGAAAACTCCGGGAACACCACCTATACCTCAAATCTGAAAAGTGTGAGTTCCACACGCCCTCAGTCCAGTTCCTGGGATACATCATCGACCCACGTGGCGTGAAGATGGACCAGGGGAAGGTGGACGCCATCACACACTGGCCTCAACCTGGTTCCATTAAAGAACTCCAACGCTTCCTGGGCTTTGCCAACTTTTATAGAAGATTCATCAAGGATTACAGTTTACTCAGTTCCCCTCTAACTTCTCTCCTCCGGAACCGGCCCAAGTCTCTGTCCTGGAACCCCGAGGCCACTGAGGCTTTCCACCTACTTAAACAAGCCTTCAAGACTGCTCCGATCCTAGTCCACCCTGATCCCAACCAACAGTTCATTGTGGAAGTGGACGCCTCATCAACCGGGGTCGGAGCAGTACTCTCCCAGCGGCAGGGGGATCCTCCAAGACTCCATCCATGTGCCTTCTTCTCGAAGAAGCTATCCCCGGCGGAGCAGAATTATGACATTGGTAACCGTGAACTACTGGCCATCAAGCTGGCTCTGGAAGAATGGCGTCACTGGCTGGAGGGAGCCCAGTTCCCTTTCGAGGTAGTTACAGACCACCGGAACCTGGAATACCTCCGTGAAGCTAAGAGACTGAATCATCGCCAAGCTAGATGGGCCTTGTTCTTCACGAGATTCAACTTTAAGGTCACTTATGGCCCTGGCTCCCAGAACAATCGAGCCGATGCCCTCTCCCGTCTTCATCAAGCAGATCCTGAACCCGAATCTCCTGAACCAATCCTCCCTCCAGCCATGATAGTAAGTCCCATCCAATGGAATATTGATCATCTGATTGAACAAGAAAACCTTCAACACCCTGCTCCGCCGGGAGGTCCAGAAGGGAAACTCTTCGTCCCTCCTCAACATCGGATTACCCTCCTGGACTTAGCTCATACCTCTCCGGGATCTGGACATCCAGGCAGGAGGCGGACCCTCTCGCTCCTTCAACAACGTTACTGGTGGCCATCGATGGCTCTGGATACTGTCCGCTACCTCAAAGGATGCTCCGTCTGCGCCATAGCAGACACCCCTAGAAGACTCCCGGAAGGTAAACTGGTGCCTCTGCCCATTCCTGAACGTCCATGGACCCATATAGGCATTGATTTCATGACTGACCTCCCTCTCTCTCAAGGCTACACCTGTGTGCTGGTAGTGGTCGACAGGTTTTCGAAGTCATGTAAACTCATCCCTCTCAAGGGACTTCCCACTGCGTTTGAAGCGGCAGAGGCACTATTCCACAATGTATTCCGTCACTTTGGCATTCCAGAGGACATCGTCTCCGACAGAGGTCCCCAATTCATCTCCCGAGTCTGGTCAGCTTTCTTCCGTCTTCTAGGGGTGTCCGTCAGTCTCTCTTCAGGATACCATCCACAGACCAACGGCCAGATGGAGCGTAAGATACAGGAGCTTGGGAGGTTCCTGAGGATATACTGCCACCGTAACCAGGACTGTTGGAGCCAGTACCTACCCTGGGCAGAATACGGTCAGAACTCCCTCCAACAATCTACCACCGGGCTCACCCCCTTCCAATGTGTCCTCGGATACAAGCCTCCACTCTTCCCATGGTCAGGTGAGCCCTCGGAGGTCCCAGCGGTAGATCACTGGTTCCGACAGAGCGAGAGGGTCTGGGACTCGGCTCACGTGCATCTCCAGCGGGCAGTGCGGAGGCATAAGGAGCAAGCGGACGCTCGTCGAAGACCTACGCCGCAATACCAACCTGGACAGCAAGTCTGGCTCTCGACGAGGGACATCTGCCTCCGGCTGCCCTGCTGTAAGCTGAGTCCCCGATACATCGGACCATTCACTATTGAACGGCAACTGAACGAAGTGACCTATAGACTCCAGCTACCTGCACAGTACCGTATCTCACCTTCTTTCCATGTTTCACTCCTCAAACCCTTCACTGAACCTTTGTCTCCTCCATCCACAGAGCCTGGTGATGATGCCGTACCTCCTCCTCCAGCCATCGAAGAGGACAACGACATCTTCCGGGTTAGAGCTATCCTCGACTCTCGACGACGGGGTCCTCAATTGGAGTACCTTGTAGACTGGGAGAACTACGGCCCGGAGGAGCGTTGCTGGGTTAATCGTAACGACATCCTGGACCCCAGCCTTCTCACTGACTTTCACCGAGACCATCCAGACCGCCCCGCTCCCCGTGGCCGAGGTAGACCCCATCGTCTCACAAGATCCCAGCCGTCAGGAGCCGCCCGTGGAGGAGGGGGTACTGTCACAGCCACACCTTCTACACTCCCGGAATCGGACACTTACGCCATATATATATGCTTATAAAACAATGAAACTCATTCATTTAATTTAGGAAACAACATGTTTATGTGTTTTAATTATTATTATTATTATTATTATTATTATTATTATTATTATTATTATTATTATTATTATACTCACACATTAGTATAAATGGATGTCAATAAATGAATTTATATTACTGTTTTAAATCCCACTGATAAAAGTTGAGTTTAAAAAACTACATATGTCAGCCCACATATTTCCAGTTATGGTTTCTGTAAAAATACAGTCTTGTGGATATTTAATTTTAAAGAAAATACGGTCTCCACTGGAACACTTACATGTCTGTCAGCTGGGATTTAAATATTGTTCTGGGGCTAGGCTTACAAAAACAATTCTATATGTCTGTCTATTTATTTTATTTTTTTTACTTGGCCTTTTACCCTTGCCATTCCTGGGAGGCATGAGAGCATAAAACCACTTCCGTATGATTTGAAAGGGAAATGTGGATATGTTGATACTGTATCCCGCAGTCCTAATGATGCGTGTATGATTGGAAAGAGCATCACTGAACCGTCTGTCCCTCTGAAACCGGTAGAAGTATTGCTCTCAGAAACCCCTGAAGTGCCTTGTCTGGTTTTAATCTTCTCTTAGACGGTTAGACACTTAGTGCTCTCCTGTCTCAAGGAAGTACGCAGTAGTCCAACATAATCCAGGGTTTTTGGCATATGGTATTCTTCCTCTCTTTCCCACTTCTTCATTCTCTTTCTATCCGTTAAAATAAAACAGAGGGTGTCCGTTTACTCTTTTAGTAGAGAGGTCAGCAAGGTCGGTTTTGGATGGTTAGCAAATGCATATCCGCTCAGAAAGTGAGTCTTTGGCTGGAAGCCGGAAGCAGTGACTCTTCACCTGAATTTGATTTGGATGGCTCCTTCTGAGAAGGATCAGACTGGAAGTGGTTTGTTTGTGTTACGCCTAAATGTGCCGCCCCCAACAATCAAATAATTAGCTCCCGAGTCAATCTAAGACATCAATCTAGACATCAATCAGCCAGTTGTAGGGTCAGCTAAACAAATTATTGCTAAATTAGGCCACCCTTCGGGCTATTTTCTCTAGCAACATCTGTGATGAGATTAGATCTCGGGAAGACCTTGTTTGTTGAATATAGAGGCTTGATTAAAACAAGCAAATGATGCCACTACTGTAAGATGGATCACACAAGGCCACAGAGTGCTGCAACAACTTAGTTAGCAATTATCCAAACCCTACACAAAGGTGTTTATTTGATCTACACTTTCAGAGCACCTGTTCCTGTTTGCCATTAAGATGAGATCATTTTCAGTCTTTGAACGATTGAGCGTCACAAGATTTCAGCAAGGTCCACCAGCATAGACTAGCATCAGTTTTGATTCTCTTTATGTGGTTTAGGCAGTTTTTTTTTTTTTTTTTTTGTGCCAGCATCAACACATGTGCTGGTGACCAGAAGGGCCTTTATTTCAGCTTGAGAGAGCAAGGCAAGAAATGCAATGAAATAAAATAGAAGAGTGCTATCAATTTAACACCATGGATACAACTGGGAAAACATCTGAACTTTATTCATTCTCTTAAAAATGTAATTTTAAAGAGAAAAAACATGCAGTGAAGTTGAAAAAAAACACACATATGCTGTGATGTAACACTAATCATCTGTATTATGTTTGGTGAATCATGCAGATGGAAGGAGAAGAAGGAATGTACCATTTCATACAAAGAGATCAGCAGTGAGTTTATGTAATTCTGCCAAATGGATGTGTCTTAATACTTCAAGCTCTTTTCAAATCAATTCTAGCAGGAGAGTGAAGACACTGAATCTTAACATAATATTCACTTTTATGTAGGACTCAGCAAAAGGGATTTTTCTGCTGCCCTGACTAGTCAAGTAGTAGTTCAGATTTTGAATTGTGTATTATAAAAGTTATTAATTTAGTTTCAGTTCACTTTAAAGTTTTTCAATAATCTGTTTAATTTTTAATTATTTTAAAGTTATGTTTTCATTGAATAATGTTATTTCCTAATTGTATTGTTGTTGTTGTTCCTTAATTTTGTTATTTATTTAACAATTATTTTTTTTGTTGCTGTTGTTATTGTTATAATGCAATTGTAGAACAGTTATGAATTCATAACCAAATGTTTAAGCTTGCGTGGCATAAAAACACATGTATATGGTCAACAAAACATAGCATGTGGTTATCCATAATTCTATACATGACTCTTAAACTTGAAGCCAATTTTACAAATCCCCTGCAACCTGAGTCTGAACCCAAACTATGTTAGTCCTCTAAAGATTGTATTTATTTTTTAGAGCAAAAAACATGGTCAGAATTAAAATCTCATTTGTTTATGTCTGGAAAAAAATATATGAGGTTAAAGAAGTGAATCAGTTCCTCATATGTAGATTTATTACCTCTGCATCTTTCTCTCCCTCTCTTTTACTGTACCTTTATGGCTGGCATCTCTCACAAACACCTACTAATGATTTTACCAGAGAAGTGCTGACGTTACAGAATACACATGTAACTTAAAACCTCTTTGTTTTTATAGGGTTAAACCTTGTAAGTTCTTTTTCACCTATTCACACACTACAAAAATATCCTGCCTGCTTGTGGATGGGTATTTGCCTCTGGCCGTATAATAACATATCAGCTGTATTGGCTCCTATTAGACTCAGTGTTAGAGCCATATTCCCTGAAGTGCCAGGTACAATTTCACAGAATGTCAAAACCACGTTTGATTTTACAGTAAAGAACAAGCCTCCACTGGTGGGAAAATGTACCTCTGAGGTCCAGATTGTGCTTACCAACACACAGAACAGAGTCCTTAATGACCCTAAAGGCCAAATTACAGTTCTGTTTAATTTCATCCTTATGCAATCAACTTTGCGCATTGATTGAGGTAAGATGAAATCTCTTATTCTTCCTGACTAAATTGGGACTGTTGACTTGTTATTTGGCTAGCAAAGCCTTCCTTAGCTCTCAAATTGTTGCAGATTTGTCTCAGATTAGGGCTAGTTGTCATAAAGGCTACACTGAATTTTTTAAAATGCTGAAACAATTTTCTCTCAGAAATTGTTAGTAAATTTCACAATTAATTACAAATAACTGGGAGGTAACTTTGATTTAAACATTATGTTTTAAAAGTAGGAAGACAATAGTATTTTCTTGTAAAACTTACTCCAGTTAGTCTTGTTTTATTTAAAACTTTGGAAAAGTTTTAGTAATAATAAGGTTAATTGTCAAAAGTATACCAATGCTTGTTGTTTGTTTAGCATACTGTGAATGTAAAAAAAATCTAGAAAAGTAGTCTTTTTCTGTGCCACAAATCAAACCTTTTCTTTGAATAGATATTATGAACAAAGATTTGGATTTAGAAATTCAGATCCATTTCTTTAATGGCCTCATTCCAGAAAGCACCGTAACTCATCCTAATGGACTTTCAAAAGGGAGCCCTCTTGCAGTAATCTCAGTCTTGTGGCCACTGATGGGTTACGGCTGTCATCACATCTTCACAGACTGCAGAGAGCCGTGTGGTTTTGAGGGAATGTTATGATCCCCCAGTGATGATGAGAAATGAGGTAGAGGTGATCTGTGTCTTTTAAGTTGGGAAAACACATTCTCTTCTCATCTGAAACATGCATGGTTTAGATCATTCTAGCTTCTGAAGGTACTTTCCATAAATATAATACAGTTTGGTGTCTCATTGTCTCATTTATAATATTTTCAAATTTATCTAAATTTGCAACCCCGTTGCTTATTATGCTGTTTAATCATTGCCCAGCAGGATGCAATTAATCATTGCCCAGCCCTGATATATCTATTTGGTTCAGTACAGTATGGGGCTAATTTGTTACGTCGCAATGTTGGAAATCAGAATCAGAATCAGAAAGAGTTTTATTGCCGAGTATGCTTGCGCGTACAAGGAATTTGTTTTAGTAATATAAGCTTCCAGTACACAAAGACAACACACAGACAAAAAAAAATGGTAGACGATGGTAGCTTTAGCAACATTAGCTTTACAGAGAGCCAAGAAGCTCTTTTGGAAAACAAAATGTGAGGCGTGATGCTTACTTTGTCTGGAGTCTGGACGTTTGCGCACAAACGTGGTATGATCCCTCTTTCAGAAGCAATCTTTGCACAACTCCAGCGCTAAACTAACCCTCATTTGACCCGGCGTAAAATGTTAGCACAAACGTATAGGACTTTTCAGTTTTCTGGGACATTTCCTTCGTAAATGAAATTTAACCACCGTGTCCTCAGCAGTCTATGGAGACTCCTATGCTCGTGCATCCCAACACACAACACTTTTAATGGCTCTTTGGTGCTAACATTGTACCTCCAGCAGCTACAGCAAGAGAACAGGGTAACGCTTTAAAATAATGGTCCGTTGTTAATAAGTTACTACGCAGGAAGTAATAGGTAGTACTACATTAACACTTAACTTAATACTATTAACTAATATAGAAGCAAGATTAACTAAGCAGTAAGTAATAGCTCATTTAGGACATAGGTAGTTCCTTATTAGTTATTTGATAATTACTAAAGAAAAATATCGTCATTGAGAACTACTTTGGAACTATGGCCAACTAATGAAGAATAACCAAGTAATTACTAATCACAACAGCTACGTCTATAAAGTGAACAATTAGCTTCTTTATGGAAACGTATATATATATATATATATATATATATACATACATACATACATACATATATATATATATATATATATATATATATATATATATATATATATATATATATATATATATATATATATATATATATATATATATATATATATATATATATATAGCCTATCCATATGATATATTTTATGAGCTCCATTAAGTTCAATGTCTCCAACTCTAATAACTTTAACGTTAGTGATATCATGCTGGGGAGGGCTTCTCTTTAGGAAGTGACAATAAATAATGATGTTCTCTTGTCAAACATCTTTGCATCCTTCATGAAAACATTGACTGCATTTATAGTGTTAAGCACAAAACAACATCTTCCAGATTACAATGTATGGTAGAATATCACTAGTTCCTCACAGAAATATATGGCTGTACAGTATGTGTCAGATAATTTTATTGTAAATTACTTGTGAAATCCATTACTCATTACTCAAGTGTTATCTTGTCAGTCCGCAGGAACTACTATAGTGATCTGGCCCATTATTTTAAAGTGAAAAACATGTCAACTCCTGACTAATTGCTCAAGCGTTACCTTGTCAGTCCGCAGGAACTACTAGTGATCTGGCCCATTATTTTAAAGTGAAAAACATGTTAACTCCTGACTAATTACTCAAGCGTTACCTTGTCAGTCCGCAGGAACTACTATAGTGATCTGGCCCATTATTTTAAAGTGAAAAACATGTCAACTCCTGACTAATTGCTCAAGCGTTACCTTGTCAGTCCGCAGGAACTACTAGTGATCTGGCCCATTATTTTAAAGTGAAAAACATGTCAACTCCTGACTAATTGCTCAAGCGTTACCTTGTCAGTCCGCAGGAACTACTAGTGATCTGGCCCATTATTTTAAAGTGAAAAACATGTTAACTCCTGACTAATTACTCAAGCGTTACCTTGTCAGTCCGCAGGAACTACTATAGTGATCTGGCCCATTATTTTAAAGTGAAAAACATGTCAACTCCTGACTAATTGCTCAAGCGTTACCTTGTCAGTCCGCAGGAACTACTAGTGATCTGGCCCATTATTTTAAAGTGAAAAACATGTTAACTCCTGACTAATTACTCAAGCGTTACCTTGTCAGTCCGCAGGAACTACTATAGTGATCTGGCCCATTATTTTAAAGTGAAAAACATGTTAACTCCTGACTAATTACTCAAGTGTTACCTTGTCAGTCCGCATGAACTAACGTTACTAGTGATCTGGACCATTTATTTTAAAGTGAAAGATTTTTTATTTTAAAGACAACATTTCTTAAAACTACATAACGTTACTGTTATAAATAAACAAATAACAAACAAACAAAGGTAACGTTAATCATTTATTTTATGCGAAAATATCAAAAGTGGTACCAAAAGTAGTTCAAATGATAATGAGTTCCAGTGGCAGTCCTCTATATGGAGGTAATAGGGTACAGAGCAGAATTTAATTTATTAATCCATGAAATTATGTATCTGTCTTCTCTCCGTGAAGGCGCACTGGCGCAGTATTCAAATGTCATAAACTGAAACACAACATGTCGCAATCTGTGACGAATTGGATGAGGACCAATGAGCGTTCGATATCAGTGCCGTAAATCATGTCGTAACGTGGCGCACTGGCGCTATTTTCAAATTCATAACGAGCGCGAGCTCAGCTTTTACTGTGACGGACGCTGTTGCTGAGAATGAATATGAAGAACCATTGATAAAGGGCTGAATTTGGATATATTCCTTGCAAACATCTGGATTCTAAAGATATGCAGTACAGCAAACAAATAAAATGGATGTGATTTGTAATTGTATGCTGTGCTTTTGTGTGTATCTATGGTTTGCAGCATGCACAGAAATGTTAGTTCCTATTAAATAGACGAGTAAACTGCTTTCAATAAATTGAATAAAAACATGTATTTGTACGTTTTACTGCTATAAATACGTATAAATTGTACGTTTCTATGTGCATGAAAACGTATGTAAATATACGTGTGATAGAACCACATTTAACGTAAAAATACACACGTATTCTCATGAGATCACATTGAACACTCGAGTCATGGATTTCACAAGTAATTTACAATAAAATTATCTGACACATACTGTACAGCCATATATTTCTGTGAGGAACTAGTGATATTCTACCAGACACATTGTAATCTGGAAGATGTTGTTTTGTGCTTAACACTAAATGCAGTCAATGTTTTCATGAAGGATGCAAGGTCTTCCAGCATGGGAGGCGGACGCACTAACAAGGAGGCTAAATGGCTACAGCCACTAGCGTCTGTCGCTATAGTGCGTCTCTTGAGATCGGGGAGTGAGGTTTACCTGCACAGCTCTACTCGCTGGCCTCCGTTACATATATATATATATATATATATATATATATATATATATATATATATATATATATATATATATACGTTTCCATAAAGAAGCTAATTGTTCACTTTATAGACGTAGCTGTTTTGATTAGTAATTAATTGGTTATTCTTCATTAGTTGGCCATAGTTCCAAAGTAGTTCTCAATGACTATATTTTTCTTTAGTAATTATCAAATAACTAATAAGGAACTACCTATGTCCTAAATGAGCTATTACTTACTGCTTAGTTAATCTTGCTTCTATATTAGTTAATAGTATTAAGTTAAGTGTTAATGTAGTACTACCTATTACTTCCTGCGTAGCTACTTATTAACAACGGACCATTATTTTAAAGCGTTACCGAGAACAGTAATGGCAGACCGCCATATGCTAATAAGACAGAGAGCGTAAGTGGGTGGGACTTTCCCCACTATGACGTCATACTAGTGAGAAATCTGGAACTGCTCGTGCAGAGAGAAAATTTATGATTTATTAGGTTTATAAAACAATGAGTGGGTGGATTTTTACCATTATAGGCTGGTTTTTTACACACTGCGGCCACACAGCTGTGTTCAAATTGTTGTATTCTATGGCACCTTTAAAGAAGTCTCTTATGCTCACCAAAGCTGCATCTATTGGACAGTAAAACAGTATTGTGAATTTTTTGTTAAATGTTAAAATTTTTTTCTATTTTAATATATTTTACACTGTCATTTATTCCTGTGGTGACAAAGCTGATATTTCATCATCAATTCTCCAGTCTTCAGTGTTAAATCAAACTTTTTGATAAATAGAAAACAGTCGTGTGTGTGTGTGTGTGTATGTGCGCTAGGGCTGTCACTTTTTCTGAAAAATGTTTCAATTTTTAAGACATAAGTGGTCATTATATCGATTGTAAAATTGATTTTCCATGTCTAAAAAAAAGACGTTTCCTTTTTCAACTTCAAATAACGGACGAACGTAAAGAGAGCGCTGGAATCGCACAAGTCAGCAATATTTCTTATTTATTGGCATGAAGTTTCGTGCAGAATAACAAACAGCAACAGGAGTGCAACATCCTCGAAAAAATATATATGCAGAGGGGACGGCTGCCATAACAAAAGAAAAACATCCCTGCAGGCTTCAACATGGCTGCATTTACGATTTAGGCAATTCAAAAATCTCCAAGATTATTTTAAATAATGATTCAATCCATTTCAAACAACTGTTAAAAAAATGAAACTTTAAATGGACTTGAGAACAGGCCATGTGTGTTTTTTTATTGAACGTAACCGACACTTAGGCTAGGCAGCAGAGATGGGACCAAGTCACACATGTGCAAGTCTCAAGTAAGTCTCAAGTCTTAACCTTCAAGTCTCAAGTAAGTCCCAAGTATTTTTTTCTTGGGCAAGTCAAGTCAAGTCAAGTCACAAGCTATGTCAAGTCAAGTCCAAGTCAAGTCACCTTAATATTGTTATTTTACCTGCAGAATCTGATCTTAATAAAGTTAAAAGACAAGATATAAGTAACTGTCAGTAAATTAAAATAATTTGGATTTGCATTGTAAATACTCATGTTCAGTAAAATACATCATGGAATTAAACAAAATTGTAACTTCCTAAAATTATTTATTTTTCACTTCTGCCAACAGTGTTTGAAATGTTTTACATTTTCAACATTGAGTCCATAAAACTAAACATCCAACAGACTCCTCTCTGAACACCTCTCTCTCTCTCTCTCTCTCTCTCAAACACAGTTTACATACAACATTAAACTGTTACATTTCTCCTCTCTCTCTCTTTCTCTCTCTCACACACACACACACACACACACACTCTCTCTCTCTCTCTCTCAGAGTATAGAATATAAATATGACGTATTTTCAGTTGTTTCATACTTTTTTGTTATGTACAGTACAGACCAAAAGTTTGGACACACCTTCTCATTCAAAGAGTTTTCTTTATTTTCATGACTATGAAAATTGTAGATTCACACTGAAGGCATCAAAACTATGAATTAACACATGTGGAATTATATATGGAATTATATACATAACAAAAAAGTGTGAAACAACCGAAAATATGTCATATTCTTGGTTCTTCAAAGTAGCCACTTTTTGTTTTGATTACTGCTTTGCACACTCTCGGCATTCTCTTGATGAGCTTCAAGAGCTAGTCACCTGAAATGGTCTTCCAACAGTCTTGAAGGAGTTCCCCGAGAGATGCTTAGCACTTGTTGGCCCTTTTGCCTTCTGTCTACGGTCCAGCTCACCCCGCCCCTGGAATGCGTTTTTTTGACGGCCTGCTAGCGGATCATTATTTCCAATGCCGTTCACATCACGTCTTTTGCGCGCGCAAGTTCGTTATTTCCAATGTAGGCGCGCGGTATGCGCGCTCATAATGGAAGCAACGCGCTCACGACGCGCACCGCATCGAGTTAAAAACATCTAAACTTTTCAGAATGCTGCAAGCGCACTGCAGGTCATGTGACAATAACTAACCAATCAGCTTCATCCTTTCCCGTATCAACGTTGAAAGCTCAGCTAACATGAAGGAACAGCTGTTCATAGCTGTATATGGATTGCCATTTTGAAATGAATTTAGTAGCAGAGCTACTGCGAGCGATTTTTAGTGCTGCAAATCCATTTATCCTTTGCTGAAATTTCTACGTCTTCATTGAGAGAGAGCGTGTCATGGATGCTTAGCAACGACAGACGCCCCAGGAGCACTTCTGCCCGAGCGCTTTGGAAAGAAGGAGAAAGTGGCGCGACTAGCGTTTTCCACGCGTTTTTAGTCGCGAACTATTGAAGACAAAAGCGATGACCCTCGGTACCTCTCAGGCTGACATGTTGATGTGATGTGATATCTGATTTAAGTGGGCGTGGTGTGTGTAAGGTAGAGAGGGCATGACTGATGATAGTGTCCTGATCCAGTCACGACGCTATTCTCAGCCTGCGCTCCAGCTGAGTAACCTTAATCAACTTTATTTTAAAAAATAATTTATATATTTTATATTCAAACTGAAAACATGATTTGATTAACACTCAAGTCATTCAAGTCATCGTGTCTCAAGTCAAGTCAAGTCCCGAGTCTTTAACTTCCAAGTCCGAGTCAAGTCTCAAGTCCTAAAAATAGCGACTCGAGTCGACTCGAGTCCAAGTCACCAAGTCACAAGTCCCCATGTCTGCTAGGCAGCACTAGGCAGGCATGAAACGCGCAAAAAGGTTAGGGACATTACAAATTTATTGGAAAGGAAAACAAGTCGATCAACATTTTCGGGGTCCAGAGCGGAGCGTTTTTAATTCACTATATGTCCAGCTGTTGAGATGACGCGCTTCAACCGCACTGATGTCCCAGGGACACTCAGGTACAGCTGCACAAGCTGGGGGTATTACTGCCAATTTTCCACCACAAAAGTCGGTCGCTATCAGCTTGAAATGGTCCTTTTCATAACTCAGAATCTCCTGTAACTAGATGCGCGAATGAGGCGAATTCACCCCTCTACTACGCCGCAAGACCTCCAGACACGCGTCTTTACATTGACTTCATGAAATCATTCGCGCCAGACGCTCTATTCACGTTTGGTGTGAATGCAGCATAAGAGGTCGCTTTCGATATCACTGGGTCTTATAGGCGCCTAAAATTGCTGCTATTTTCTGTCTAGCTTGCGCAACGCATACTGCACTTTCAGAATTCCTTATTTTCTTTTTCTGCTTGTTTGTGAGTTTTGTTACATCTATATTTTTTATTGTTAAAATCTTTTAAAATGAATAGTGTACATATTTGGTTAAAATCGATTCCCTATTTTCATTTTCAAAACTTTTTTTGGTTGGTCCGATCGATTGTGCAATCGATTTTCGAACTAAAAGAAACAGCCCTAATGTGCGCGTACATGAACATATACATAGAGCAGCTATTAATAAAATATACATTTTATTAACATATAGAATGCCTAATATGATGCAATATGACACATTTCTTCCTCTTTCTCATTTGCTTTCCGGCACTTATATTACAGAAGGTGTTACTAGCGTGTCTTTAACTATTCACCCTTATGACCAAAATGCAATGAAAAGAAATCCAATTACTATTGATCAACAACAAATCTGATTTGTGCTTATGTTCTTTGTCTCCTTGACCCACTACCATCCCCATAGTTCATCAGTCAGTCAGACTGGAAAAGGACACCACTGCAGATAGAAGGAGCGAGAGAAATTTTGATAGATGGGCCAAAGGAGAAAAGTGAAGAGCTTATATTTGATAGATGTTGAGGAGGCACACATACCGGCAGAATAGTGTGTGGATCATGTGTCCCTGTTTGGTTGAAGGGTCTCCTCTCTGTTAACAAATTGGGACACATTCTTGAGGGTTGTCACTTGAGTTATTAGCTCTGGATTCATGCATGTCAGCCAGTACAATTCTGCTAAAACTATTGCTATTGTGTCCTTGAGGAAGGAGCTTTACATCCATCCGGAGGGCCAAAGTAACACTGACCTCTCAGTCAGTCTGAGGGCAGTTCAGTGCAACTAAAAAGTCACAGTATACTGACTAAGTCTCCCAAACTTAGCCCTAGTATTTCTCTAAACTCAAGTTCTCAGACTGCATAATTTTTCAGACAATACCTATTAATGACAGTTCTCTGGAGAAATAATGTAAATTAATGCTAATCCATAGAACAGGGTTTAATTTGTGCTTACATTTTTCCTTTACAATTGGATCCAGCTGAATTGGTGTCTTCTTACTCACCAACGAACAGGAAATAAACACTGTCTGGCCATCCTTTGAGTTTGAGTTGAGCTGCAAGTTGTCATGAAAAGTGCCTGGGAAAACACTCCACCATGTGCCTCCTTGAATACATATTCATTTGTGGTTGATGCCAAATAGTTTCCATTCAAAATGCTGGTGACATTTGAATAAAGTCAACATCATGGTACTGTGGGTGATCTGGAGCACAGTTTTCCCACCATAATGAGTTTATTCACCTTGATCTTCTCAAATGGTTTCCTGTAATTACAACAGACAGAGGTGTTGCATATGGGGGAGTTTTTGGGGGAGAGATTTGAGCTCGTATCCAACACCACATTCCCTGCTGGGACTTTATATCATCATGAGATCAGTATATTTCACGCGGGTGGCGTGTGGTTGACATTACATGTGCACAGACTAAGTGCTATGTTAACAGAGCAATGGAAATGGGATTAAATTAGGGGTTTTATTGCTTTTACTCAAAGGAAATGAATGGCAGTGACCTGTAGTGTGAAGGTTTGGTCTCTTTGTAGTTTAACATCTGCATTTCAACATTTATTCCTTTTTTTTTTTCTTTTTTTTTTCTTGTTTGGCATGTGAAAAGTGCAATACTTGTATGAATAATCCCCTGAAGCAGCCTAGGTTTGAAATATTAAAAAATGTGTAAAAACATAAAAATCTTTGGCCATTGTGTCACATTATTTCATGCCATTATTATTATTATTATTATTTTATTATTTTTAATGTATTTCACCACAAGCATAGCATTGTGAGTAAAATAGTTAAAAATGAAGAAACAAATGAAAAAGATGCCAGAAGTAAAAACAATAATTATGAGTGTTTTTTTTTTCAGATTCAGATTTCTTTTTTAGGGTTTTAAAGGTTTAAACATCTTTCGATTACAGATTGCAATGTTTGATTCATAAAACAATTCTTGCTGAAATGTTCATTTAAAACAATTTATTCATCTGCTCATTTCAAATGTAGGGATCCTTCAGAAGAAAACGCCAAGAGCGGTGCAAGGTTTGACAGACTGACATTTTATTTAACTCCTGTTGCACATCGTACACACAATGGTTATTAATTCAGTGTTCAGTAAATGGGAGGATGTTTTGTGTTCTAGAAGTTACAATGTGTTTTCATAGTACAATTAACTCCCTTATCTCAAAAGATGAAGAACAGCTCGATTCCTCATAACGTGACCCCTTTGAGCACAACAGTACAACAGCTCTTCTGTATACTTCAGATGAGAGTCACAGCCAACACACTATACATGTTTAATCAGAGAAGCTCAAACAATTTATCACAACGAGGGCTATTCTGCTGCCAGAGTCCGATTCGCTCTTGAAGGCCACTGCGGTCCTGATGAGTAAAATGGAGGGGTGGAGATGGACTATTATTAGAGTGACTACAAGCTGTCAAACCCCAGATATCTCTGTCACGACTGAGTCATGCACGCCGGAGGCGGAATGTCATTCAACATTTCATTTTGCGGAGACTTCGCTCTCTTTAGACTGCATTAGTGGACAGTGCAGGGCTTGATAGGGGCAACTATATAGGGGCCTTTTAGTTTAAATATCAAATGGAGGCAGCATTCAAACAAATGAAAAAGTGAAAGGCTCATGTGATTGGCATTTTCGCCTGAGGGACACTCCCTTTCGTGGAGAAAAATTAGATTTGTTCCATTAATGTCTCTCGTCCTCTCGCTCTCCTGCTTTGTTTCTCTCTATCTGTCTCTTTCTATGCATCTCTTTCCCTTCAGGCTCGGCTGGCTTCAGATCAGACCTATTAAGCAATCAGAAAAACTAATTATGGATTTAAAAAGCTATTTTATTCTTTTGAGAAAATAGAGAATTATTCTAAATTATGGTTTGTCTGGGTCAATATAAACTACATCTCTTTGTCCATTCTAAGAGCATACTGTACTGCTCAGGGTGGTCTGAACTCTTATCTGTGTATGGTGAATAACTGGTCATCGCTAAGGTTTGATTTAGTTGTAATATGTATAAAGCAGTGGTGTGTGGGTGACATTTGAGATTTGGAGTCAAATTTTTGGAATCAGATTTGGATTTGTATTGGGGGGGGGGTCCATAAATTTTCCATTTATATGATCAGTTTGTTTCCCCAGGATTAAAGGGTTAGTTCATCCAAAAATGAAAATTTGATTTTAATTTATTCACATTCAGGCTGTTTAAGATGGGGGGACTTTTTCCATAGTGATTTATATAATGCAAGTCAGCGGCTGGCCGTTTTTTGAGAATATCAAGGATGTTGTTGTAGTTTCTTGCATAGACTGAATGTTTTACTTCATAAGACCTCAATATATTGCCAGGAGCCATAGGTATTAACTTTGTGTTCTGGTTCTCACCATGAATATATCCATTAGGAAGAATATGAACAGACAAACCACAGCGTATTCCATAGTATTTTATTATTTCACAGTGTTACTTTAGAAAACTTTTTCACAGAATATTTCATTGCATATATCATAATATTTCTCTCTCTTTTTCTTTTTGTTTCTTATATTCTTGATTAATTTCCAATGCAAATGTTTTCTAGGATCCTTTGCAAAATGCCCCTGGAGCCGTGTAACCTGAAGTCTTTGAACTGTGTAACTTATTGTGATAAAACTAGCTAAAGGCTGAAAAAAGAGAAGAAACCATGTTTGTTAAATAAATGAGAAGGAAAATCACATTTATTCTTAAAGGGATAGTTGATCTAAGAACTCAAATTCAAGTTATCAACCTTGTGTTTTTCCAGACCCTTTTTTTTAACTGTTTATTATATTTTTAACTGGGTATTTTTTGTCAATGCATTCGCATTGAAACGAGTCGGGAGCATTCAAAGTAAATATGGAGAATCACTATAAAATGATGATTAAAGTAGCTCTTAAGACTTGTGCACTAGCCTATTATTCCAAGTGTTCTGAGGCCTTACGGGTGTATTTCTAAGGTGCTTTGTGGTCATTTTTGGTGCTTGATGGCCTAAGTTCTCATACACTTTTGTTATATTGAAGAAAAGTGGCCAGGAGATTCTTTAATAGCTCACCTTTTGTGTTTTACAGAAGCACACAAGCCATACGACATGACAACATTCGTAGTGATGTGACAGTGAATATATAATGACATAATTTTCATTTCTGGGTGAACTCTCTCTTTAATGATCCTACACATTTGGTGTCATCTTTCCCTTCAGAGGCCTAGACTTTGTTCCTGTGAAACCTTACAGTTGTGTCTCATTTCCTGATGTCCTCCTCAGGCTGAAGGACAGAGAATGGCTCTCACAGAGCAGAGAGTTGGCATCGCAGCTACTGGATCTGCCGCACATGTAACAAAGACATTTGGCAGAGGCACAAAACGTATATATTTAGTCTCAGTAATGGATCTAAGCCGTGATATAATAGCAAGCTGCAGTTATTGACCTGATGCAGCTTCTCTTGTACCCCTCTTCTTTTCTCTCTCGGAGGCAACGGGGCATTCAGACAGTCCTGCAACCTGATCTGCCCTGACTTGTATTGACCCTGATGTGCAGACATCTCTTTTCTTTTCTCCCCCTTCCTTTCCTCTGCTCCTTTCTTCCACATTGCTCGTGTTTCTGCCGAAGTATGGAGGGCCTATTGATCCCATCCCTTTAAGTGTTGCCATAAATTTCACCCTCATTATGAAAAGCGACCTGGACTCCCTCCTTCTCCTCATCACTCATGTCAAATGCTAAGATTGCCCAGCTAGTCACCATGTAAACCCATCTCACACACTTCCCACTCCTCCCCACTGCTCGCTCATACTTGATAACCACCGAGTATGTAACAGCGAGTGCCTTTGAGTGCCTTTAGGAGGTGGATTGAGTTTTCTTTAATGTAGTTACGATCGTATCCAGCGTTTGTTTTTTTCCACCGCTAATGCTGTTAGCAGTTGGCAAAGTGGCAGCACACGCTGCTCGGCAGAGGCTTCCCGGAGTTTGTGGAGGGGGGAGAAATGAGAGCTGTGATTTATGGCTCTCATTTTCAGATGGTTTAACATATTGATAAAGCAAACCAGAAAAAAAAAATGGCTTATGTGTATACGAGTAGTTTTAGATATGTTCCCCATTTGCCAATATGGATATAACAAATGTGGTTTAAACCATCATCAGATATTCTTGAACATGACATAAACTGCTTGTTTTCAAATGCCTTATTAGTTTGCATACAGAGCTGGTTAGAAATACTTTAATTCAACCCTAAAATACAACTTTCTGCATAAAAAATAATAATATATAGTTTTTTTTTTTTTTTTTACAAATTATATTGTCCCTAAAAGGAGGTTATGGGAGGTTTTGTCGGATCTAACACACAGTACAAATTTGTCTCCAAAATATGGTTTGGAAAAAAGTACACACACACCGTCTTTATAAGTATAAATACACAAGATTTATGAGTGTGACTTACTTTTTTTAACGTTGACATTGGTGAGCATGATTTTTAAATACAGCCTATTTACCTGTATATGATATCCACAGAGAATACAGTGGTGATCTGAATAATAATGGAGCTATGGACACTAAAGAAGTACTTTTCTGATATCAGAAAAGTACTTCTTTAGTGTCCATAGCTCCATTATTATTCAGATCACCACTGTATTCTGTATATATATATATATACATAGTAAAGGTGAAATAAGAAAGCTTGAGCATTTGTAATATCCCTTGACACATCCTGACACACACACACACACACACACATATACTTCATCAAGCAGTTAGCTGATTAAAGACCCCTCCCTGTACTTTATTGCTGTAAATTGAATGAAAGCAGGGCAGACCTCAGATGCACTCCAATATAATGACCCCAGGGCCTCATGGCCATTGTAGTTAATTATATTTCTGATTTACGATCTTGTGCTCAAGAGCTCAAAACATGCTTTAATTTTTTTTTTTTTTTACCTTGGCAGAATGTAAGAACAAAATGGAAATTTTGGTGCAGCATTTTGAATATCTTGATTTGAATGACTATTCTGACTGAGGTGTCTCTGTGTTGTGATGAGAAGACGCACCTGCTGGCTCACTGAAAGGCGTTAGCGCAGCTCTCATAGACTAAACACATCTCTCAGGTTTCATTAAGCGTTCCCTAATAAGTTATTTAAA
This sequence comes from Carassius gibelio, assembly GCF_023724105.1. Lineage (NCBI taxonomy): Eukaryota > Metazoa > Chordata > Actinopteri > Cypriniformes > Cyprinidae > Carassius > Carassius gibelio. The sequence continues at coordinate 25,243,572 of NC_068398.1, read as the reverse complement.
ATTCCTGTCCAGACATGGCATTCCAGAGAGCTGTAAACATTTACAGTCCAGCCAGTTTTTGGGGTAGATGGAGAGGAGGAGACCGTTTTTATGGGACATAATGGTTCAGCTGCCACAGTTTCACGTGTAAAACGCAGAAACCATGCTTTTTTGTGTAGTCTATTTGAATTTAATGCTTGCCAATCGGGACATGCTTTAGCCCAGGAACTCTTTTGTTGGACATCACTCGCAACTGAACAGACTGCAGTGGCAGAGTTTCACATGTCCCTTTTAAAATTGATTTTAGTGTAAGACAGACTTACAATGACCTTCAAAGTTGTGCAGTGGTGTATTGCTGTGATGTGCTAAGCTACCTCAATCTTGAGGTAGTTTAATACAATCTTTTTCAAACTGTTGTGCTAGCTTTGTTTTGTTTTTTTGCACTCTAGCTTTTTAATATTAGCTCACATTAACTAGAACGATCTTGAAGTACTATATTATAAATCAGTGATGTTTACTGATTCTATTACAATTTATGGTATGAGTATTTCATGTATTATTCTATTTTCAAATACTTTTTTTTTTCCTTTGGTTCAAATGCATGATTGATCTCAGAGCTGATGTTTAAGTCAGTTTATTTTATATTAATAATATAAAAGTTTTTGAAATTCCCTCGGTGAAAATGAATAAGAAAAAAATCTTGCAGAAACTGCTGAAAGATTGGTTTGAATAGCTGCCTGACTGACATGAAATTAAGCCCTGGACTGTCCGGTCACTAATCAGAATGACATCTGGCCGGTGAACATTAGTGGGGTGATGACACTTGAATAATGCCACATGATGTAAAACTGGTGTCATCCACAGAGTATCCATACAAAATAGTTTAATGCCACTTAATGAATTTGCTTCAATTAATGTTTTAATGAAACTAAAAACATTTAAGTCCAAAACTGTGCAGTAATCATTTTATAAAAGCAATTAGGCACTCAAGCTGTGATGTATTTAGAATATAATCAAAGCTAAGGGAGTTGTTTCCTTTTATTTGTATTTACATGTACAGTTTAGCATATAGTTTATTTTACCTTATTGTTTATGCACATTGACATAACTGCAAATTGCAAATTGTTTAATGACATCAAGTATTGTGTGTGTGTGTGTGTGTGTGTGTGTGTGTGTGTGTGTGTGTGTGTGTGTGTGTGTGTGTCTATCACGGGTCAAGCCCTTGCACCTGTTGCCTGATGACTGAAGTCTTTGATAACTGTGACATTTTTCTTTGTGTGTTTGGGTGTGAGTGTATGTGAATAACAGGTGTGACTAGAGTGTGCACAGATTGGAGAGGAACTCATGCACCATCTGTCTTTAACCTCTGCCCTTCAGTCTTGGTCTTCCTCTCTGAACAATGAAGACGCCCTTGATCTTTTTGTAGGCTGGCAGGTGTAGAGTGTGTGTTTGTAATCTATAAATTATGAGATGGGACTGCTGATTTGCAGATGTGTTGAGTGTCCCTCTTTATGTTGGTCAGGTTTCTCATCCTGTCTTCTTCAGCTCAAGCTGCATGCCATATTCACACTCACATCAAACTGGATCTAAGTTTGTTTCCCCTCGGCTATACGCTGTAATCCTAACCAGATGAATCCTTCTCAAACCACGGCCAAACAACTAACTTCCTGAAAGCTAACAAGATGAAGGTAAACCTCTCCTCTCAGAACCAGACCAGCTGAAGGTAAAACTTACAACCTGGTGATCAAAGCTGCTTATTTCTATAGCACACAGAAATAAACCAGAGAAGTCATTTCTAAATTCTGTACTGTTTTAGGTCAAAGGCAAGGCCACAGGATTGGAAAGCACATCATTTATGAAGTTTTATAAATCTCCTGATAGGTTTAACGATAAGGATTTTTGGTTACACTTCATTTGAAGGTGTTCTTGTTACATATGTTTCATGTACTTACTATTATAAAAACAATTAATTATGCATAATTACATGCAAGCAACCCTAAGCCAAACCCTAACCATATAGTAAGTACATCTAGTTAATTAATATTACTCAGTACTTGAATTACACTGTAAAAAGGACACCTTGAAATAAAGTGTAACCAATTTTTTTAACAGTGTTTTATTATTTAATTGTATGAACTAAACATTTTCATATATCTTATTAAATATAATTTTTTTTCCATTACATTCTTGAAATATATTTGAAGACACAAATAAACACAAATAAAAGCAGACTTGTATACAGTGATGCATTATTAATAAGACAATAAGTGTTTAAAGTTGATTCTGATGGTATAAGGAAAGAGCTGAAGTGATTCACCGTTGCCAGCTAAAACTCTATTGGTCAAAAAAGAAGCCATATCTAAACATGATCCAGAAGCGCAGGTGTTTTCTCTGGGACAAGCCTCATTTAAAATTGACTGTGGCAAAGTGGAAAACTGATCTGTTGTCAGACGAATCAAAATTTGAAGTTCTTTTTTGAAAACTGGGATGCCATGTCATCCGGACGAAAGAGGACAAGGACAACCCAAGTTGTTATCAGCGCTCAGTTCAGAAGCCTGCATCTCTGATGGTATGGGGTTGCATGAGTGCATGTGGCATGGGCAGCTTACACATCTGGAAAGGCACAATCAATGCTGAAAGGTATATCCAAGTTCTAGAACAACATATGCTCCCATCCAGATGTCATCTCTTTCAGTGAAGACCTTGCATTTTCCAACATGACAATGCCAGACCACATAATTTATCAATTACAACATCATGGCAGTCCAGATCTTTCACCCATAGAAAATATTTGGCCATTATAAAGAGGAAGATGCGACAAAGAAGACCTCAGACAGTTGAGCAACTAGAAGACTGTATTAGACCAGAATGGGACAACATTCTTATTCCTAAACTTGAGCAACTTGTTTCCTCAGTCCCCAGACGTTTGCAGACTGTTATAAAAAGAAGACGGGATGCCAGACAGTGGTAAACATGGCCTTGTCCCAAATTTTTTTAAAAGTGTTGATGCCATGAAATTTAAAATCAACTTATTTTTCCCTTAAAATTATAAATTTTCTCAGTTTAAACATTTGATATGCCATCTTTGTTGTATTCTGAATAAAATATTGAAATTTGAAACTTCCATATCATTGCATTCTGTAGTTATTAACAATTTGTACAGAGTCCCAACTTTTTTGTAATCGGGATTGTAGTATAATCCTACTCCTACTTAGTCCATGAGAGACGTATTCAGAATCAGCACATGATCAATCTCTAGTGGGCTTTGCTTTCAAGTGCGCAACTCATGGCTTTTGCTGTTCTTCTACTGGTGGCCGGTTATCAAAAGTGTTGCATTGCTGTGGGCGCCCCCTCTGGATTGGGGGTGAATTGCCTGTATGCATTTTAACCGAACTGAGATGTCCGTAACCGTGACGGTTTGGTATGAACACATGTATCGTTCCACCCCTAATTACTGATTAGTTTGCTTCAAAAACTTCTACATTCTCTTTTGTCACAAATCAATGGAATTTGCAACAACGATATAAAACATCATTTTTTTTTGAGTAAAAGGAAAAGTGTACATATACACAATCAAAGAAAAGTAATATTGTCATTATTGAGCCTTGACTTGTGTGTAATATTTTGACTAATTTGATTGTTTTTTCAGCTGCTAATAAAAACATTGTGCTCTCAGATTCATTTACCATGTTTAAATCTATTTCTGCAAAACCTTTCATCAAACAATGTCTGCAGGATCCATTTGGGCCTGGTGTTCAGGTCCCAAGTTTACAATTAATGTGTTTCAGAGTTTTTTTATCACTGGGAATTTGTGGAAAGACATTTTCACTCAGGCCTTTAAAGAAGGGGCAAAAGTCTTGTGATGGACAGCAGCAGAAAGAGAGAAACTGGTGTGTTTATTGGCTACACTTAGCACTATACATCCTCCTGTCTGCATTGATTATGTGTGAAATGCTGGTCATAATAGCCCTGTCCTGCTCTAAGAGGAATATTACACAAAATCATCAGTCTTTTTAAGAGCCGACATCACCCACAGGATTGGGGGCTGTAAAAACCTCTGTTAGATTTACACTGGGCCATAGGGAATAAGGAGGAGTGTATGCGTATGTGTGTTCTCTGTCTTTTTAACTGTGTTTTCCCCCTACGCTATCAGCCTTCCACCTCATATTTCTCTTGCTCTCTTTTCTCACTCTTTCCAATGTGGGCTCATCAAATACCTATGAGCTTTCAGTCTTGTGCTATGACGTCAAACTCCTTCCCTCTAATCACGCTCTTCTTCTGTTCATTCTTTCTCAGCTTTGTGTCTTTCTCTCCCTCGCTCATGACCTTACAAATTACAGGGCATTTTCATTGAAGAGAGCCACTGTCTCTTTAGGAGACTGATGTGCCATAGGACTCTTTGCTGGGCAAGAACGATGGACACACACACACACACACACACACACTATAAGCTGGTGAATAAAAGCTTTGACATTTCCCCTTGCCCTGAGCTCTGTGTTGTTTCGGGTTAGAGAGAGAACAGATGGAGGGGACGATAAAGTGGCCTTAATGAAATTATGGTTGTTGCTGCAGTAGATGGCCATTTGGTGCCCTTTGGCACCAATCTTAGCTCATTTGTGTAGCCGTAACTTTAATTGGTAAGGTTAGGATTTAAACCTCATTGTTGACCATTTTGGAGGATGTGTTTAAAATCGAGGAGGTCTACAGTATAATACCAAGAGAAAGCTGTCTGTTAGTATTCCCGTTCATCCCAATGGTACATGCTCAGTTGGCTCATGAACAATTAAAAATGCTATGGAAATCAATGGCTACCAGCAACAGTTTGGTTACCAACAATAATATCTTATTTTGTGTTTGACAGAATAAAGAAATTCATACAGGTTTGGAACATGAGAGTGAATAAATGATGACAGATCTTTGATTTTGGGGTGAGCTATTCCTTTAAATTTGTTTACAGAATAGAGACTCACTTGTGTTGTCATGTTGTTTGAGCTGTGCTTAATTTGACCCTAGTCTGTTTAAAGTCTGAAAAATTACCCGTAAGTAATATAATTTGCGGTTTTGAATGGTTTCTTTGGAAGATTGGACTGTCAATTTATGATTTTATTTGTATTTATAAAAAAATCTTTGAATATGCATCCTGTTTCTGGGTGCAGTGTTTTTCTCTGCTGTTTATAATTTCAATTTATTTGCAAAAGTATATATGCAACCTTAATTTGTCTTTTGACATGCAAAGCCATTTGTAATTCTACCCACCTCTACAGTCATTTGCAACAGATTAGTCTGTAGTTTAGGATTTGGAAGGGAAAAGGGATTAGAAAAAGCACTGACATTATTAAAGAAAAAAACACACACTTACAGAGATATAGAGGATATGTGTTTGCCTGCATTAGGAGAAATACTACAGCAAAATCAGTCCTTCTCAAAAACATTGCACAGCTTTTAGCTGATGGCTATATATCATATACTATGCGTAATGCATATTTCTGTATACATATTTTAATAATTCAGCCTGGAATACGTTTAAGTGCTCCTGTGGCCTTAGATGGAGGCCTCTGTGCGTGATAATTAGGTCAGGCACTTATCTGGACAACCAGGCAAACTTTATGCTTTCTTTTTTTTTTTTGATCCATCAAGGCCCATCTGGTGCATTAAGTTATAGACGGAGGACTACTCCTTTATTTGGTGTACGAAAGAGCTGAGCAAGAGAATAAGAGTGTGATGTGCTCTCTGTGAGGTGTGGGATTTCAGAACAGACCACAGGACAGGACTTCAAAATAACTCTCAGGCTGGTCAGCAAAAGATAAAGTGAGGCTAAAGGTTCAACTGGTTATTTGACATGCAGCTGCCATTATGTAGAGTAAAGTGTTACAGTACTGTTAATAAGTTACTGTTTTGCAAAAAAGTGTGTGTCATGTTTCATTTTAGTGTTGGGGTCAACCCAGGAAACAGCTGAGCTGACAGCAAACAGTCTAGTGTTGGGAAGTGCTGTTTTGTTGCTGTTTTTTTAAACAGCTTTATACAGTCAAACATACTGAGGCATTAATCAAATATTCTCTTGTAGAATGCCCTCTCATATGTAGCATTCATTTTAGTGAATCAGTCCATTTGGACATTTCCTGTGAATCAAGCAATTCAAAATAACTCTTCACCACTTCATTTGACTGATACATGCACAGTCACTGTGGAATATTTATTACATCAGTGTTGTTTCAGTTAATGCTACTGTTCATCACTATGTTTTGCTGAAAGTTGAAGAAAAAAATCCAATCAATCAAGTGACAAAGAAAAAAAAAATATATAGGCTACTTTGCCATTTATATATATATATATATATATATATATATATATATATATATATATATATATATATATATATATACTTTGTGATTTATTTATTAAAGGGGGGGGTGAAATGCTATTTCATGCATACTGAGTTTTTAACACTGTTAAAGAGTTGGATTCCCATGCTAAACATGGACAAAGTTTCAAAAATTAAGTTGTACGTTTGAAGGAGTATTTTTGTTCCAAAAAAACCTCTTCCGGTTTGTCACAAGTTTAGGAAAGTTTTTTTCGAGTATGGCTCTGTGTGACGTTAGATGGAGCGGAATTTCCTTATATGGGTCCTAAGTGCGCGCTCTTCTGCTGGAAGAGCGCGCGCTCCCGTATAGCAGAGCACTGAGAGGCTGAGCACAGCCTGATCAGAGCGAGAGCGTCGCGAAAAGTCACAAAAGAAGTGTGTTTTTGGTTGCCAGGGCAAGACAACCCTGCACAGATTACCAAAAGAGAAACAGCATTAAGGGACCAGTGGATGGATTTATTTTTACAGAGCATCAACGGAGTTGTGCAAGTGTTTTTGTTTGTTCCCTGCATTTCGGATTGCACATCGTTTTCTTAAAGGGGGGGTGAAATGCTCGTTTTCACTCAATATCCTGTTAATCTTGAGTACCTATAGAGTAGTACTGCATCCTTCATAACTCCAAAAAGTCTTTATTTTTATTATATTTATAAGAGAAAGATAGTCTGTACCGATTTTTCCCGGAAAAACACGAGCGCCAAGAGGCGTGACGTGTGGGCGGAGCTAAAGGATCACGAGTGCGAGTAGGCTTTTGCGTTGAGAGCATGTGGAAGCTGTGACACAGATCCAGAGGCTAAAATTTAACAAGAGCAGCATCAGCAAAGGCGTCTCTATGTGGTATGTACTGACACTGTATATATATTTGCTTAGCGGTTTTGGAAAATGACTAAGTTCCACTTTATGTCGTCTTTTTTCTTTCTTTTTTTTTTTAAGCTGTACATGTGGAAAGTGCAGTTTGATGACAACATGTTGCATGTTGTTTACTTGATGTGCTTACACGCTGATAGCTAAGTTAACAACACAGAGATATTTGAAGCAGTTTTACTCACCGCATGTGGTTCCAACACACAATCGTGGCCCTTTTCCGTTGGGACTGCATTATCCTTAAGAAATAATAATAATAAGAAATAAACGATGTGCAATCCGAAATGCAGGGAACAAACAAAAACACTTGCACAACTCCGTTGATGCTCTGTAAAAATAAACTCCATCCACTGGTCCCTTAATGCTGTTTTTTCTTTGGTAATCTGTGCAGGGTTGTCTTGCCCTGGCAACCAAAAACACACTTCTTTTGTGACATTTCGCGACGCTCTTGCTCTGATCAGTGATTGTCTGTGCACAGCCTCTCTCAGTGCTCTGCTATACTGGAGCGCGCGCTCTTCCGGTAGAAGTGCCTTAGGACCCATATAAGGAAATTCCGCTCCATCTAACGTCACACAGAGCCATACTCGAAAAAAACTTTCCGAAACTTGTGACAAACCGGAAGAGGTTTTTTTGGAACAAAAATACTCCTTCAAACGTACAACTTATTTTTTGAAACTTTGTCCATGTTTAGCATGGGAATCCAACTCTTTAACAGTGTTAAAAACTCAGTATGCATGAAATAGCATTTCACCCCCCCTTTAAGGATAATGCAGTCCCAATGGAAAAGGGTCACGATCGTGTGTTGGAACCGCAGGCGGTGAGTAAAACTGCTTCAAATATCTCTGTGTTGTTAACTTAGCTATCGGCGCGTAAGCACATCAAGTAAACAACATGCGATGTTGTCATCAAACTGAACTTTCCACATGTACAGCTTAAAAAAAAAAAAAAAAAAAAAAAAGACGACATAAAGTGGAACTTAGTCATTTTCCAAAACCGCTGAGCAAATATATACAGTTTCAGTACATACCACATAGCATACCGCCTTTGCTGATGCTGCTCTTGTTAAATTTCAGCCTCTGGATCTGTGTCACAGCTTCCACATGCTCTCAACTCAAAAGCCTACTGGCGCTTGTGATCCTTTAGCTCCGCCCACACGTCACGCCTCTAGGCGCTCGTGTTTTTCCGGGGAAAATCGATACAGACTATCTTTCTCTTATAAATATAATAAAACTAAAGACTTTTTGGAGTTATGAAGGATGCAGTACTACTCTATAGGTACTCAAGATTAACAGGATATTGAGTGAAAACGAGCATTTCACCCCCCCCCCTTTAAGAAAACTTATTCCATGTTAGATATTTGTCAGTGGCAAAAATATGTGAATCTTTGCTTTCAATATTTGGTCTGACACCCTTTTGCAAAAATAGCCAAAGCTAAATATTTCTTGTAACTACTAATCAGTCCTGCACAAAATCTTGTAGGAGTTTTAGCCCATTCCTCAGTACAGAACTGTTTCAACTCTGTGATGATTTTGGGTTTTCTCCTATGAATTTGCTTCAGGTCTTTCAACAACGTTTCAATAGGATTAAGGTCTGGACTTTGTTCTTCTTTAGCTAATTTTTGCTAGAATGACTTGTGTGCTTGGGATCTGCATGACCCACTTTCTCTTGAGACTCAGTTACTGGACAGATGTCCTGACATAATCCTTCAGAATTTGCTGGTATAATTCAGAATTCATTGTTCCATCAATGATGGCAAGCCGTCCTGGACCAGATGCAGCAAACCAGGCCCATACCATGATACTACCACCACCATGTTTCACAGATGGGAAAAGATTCTTATGCTGGAATGCAGTGTTTTTCTTTCTCCAAACATAAGCTGCTCATTTAAACCAAAAAGCTCTATTTTGTTCTCATCCACAAACATTTCTCCAGTATTCCTCTGGCTTGTCCACTTGATCTTCATCAAGCAGGGAGCGATGTTTTTTTTTTTTTTTGGAGAGGATTGGCTTTCTTTTTGCGACTGTGTCATGCACACCATGGTTGTTCAGTGTTCTCCTGATGATGGACTCATAAACATTAACATTAGCCAACGTGAGTAAGGCCTTTAGTTACCCTGGGGCCCTTTGCAATCTCACAGACTGTTACTTGTCTTACTTTTAGAGTGATTTTTGTTGATCAACCCCTCCTGGGGAGGTTAACAATGGTCTTGAAGTCCAAACTCTTTGAAAAAGGGTTCTGTAACCTTTTCCAGCCACAACATGCCATGCTACACTTCCACAAACCTGGGCAGACTTTGATAGATCCCTGTTGTTTGCAGGGCAGGAACTGACACCTAATAGTCTTCCCATTGATTGAAAAACACCTCTGGACAGATGGACTCTAATTTCCCCTTCAAATTAAAATCCTAGAGATTCACGTACTTTTGTAACACTGGATCATTTTTCTTAAATAAAAGTCAATATACGTTAACACTTGATTTTAAGGACCTATTCACTATTAACTAGTTACTTATTAGCATGCATATGACTAGGTTGTTGGCTGTTTATTAGTATTTATAAACCACATATTAATGCCTTTTTCTGCATGACCATATTTAAGATCCCTTAATCCGACCCCATACCTAAACTTAACAACTACCTTACTAACTATTAATAAGCAGCAAATTTGGAGCTTATTGAGGGAAAAGTCGTAGTTAATAGTGATTTGTGTTCCCTATTCTAAAGTGTATACCTAATATATTTTTGTCTCATTTGATTGTATTCTGTTTGTCAACTTTCAGGACTTTCAGTAAAATCTGATGATCTTTTGGGTAATATTTATTCTGAATTTAAGAAAAGTCTGAAGGGTTCACAAATTTCCAAGCAACACTGTACATTCAGATCTAATGCTGTTACCTTTATTGAGAACCTTGTTGTTTTAGTGCCATATAAGTATTGCTCTGTTTGTAAAAATAAATAGTTGTATATTACAAGTAGCTTGTAGTTCAGGCTGCTCCAATTTCATGTTTTAGGATTAGCGGTTTTAGCCATGTTTCAAGTTGAGTGCACATGAATGCCACCTAGTTAAAATTACCATGAAGAAAGATTTTATTTTTTTTAAACCTTGCCATTTTAGGTTGTGGGCATGTCCATTTAAGAATTATGATAGACACAATTTGTGTGTGTGTGTGTGTGTACATTTCCCATCATTCTATGTGGAAGCACATGAATGATTAAAGCATAAATTACATAAATGGATTTCAAAATGGATTAATATTTATTGAATTATGTAACATTATGGCATCAGTTTAAAGTAAAAAAAAAAAAAAATTACCCTTTTCACTTTATTTAATAGAATGTTATATGTAGGTCGTTTGTCAAAATCCCTGACATATGAATCAAAATGTATACTACAATTGCGCCCCTATTGGCAACAGGACACTTTCATATCAATGTTTTGTACTCATTTATCTACATCATAATTTGGAATTCGTATAGCTCAGTTAGTAGAGCATTGCGTTAAACAACAATATGCAATCATGTGATCATGAGACCATATGCACTGTAAAACACGATTCTGCATGATTTCTATGAGAGTAGGTTTAGGGGCGGGGTTAGGTGTAGTACAAATTCGTAAGAATTAGCCCCTTAGTAAAATACGTGCAAATTTTCGTGAGATCGGGTTGGACCGTGGCAAAACGTCCACATATTGCATTTAAATAAACACACATTTTGATTGATAATGATTATTTTATTTTAATAGGTCATAATAAGGTGCTTGTCCAAATTACCTATACAGTAGGATGGTTTTTTGTTACAGTCTGACTTCTGTACCTGTACACTTAAAAATTATCTTTTCTATTTGGCCTTTAATTTTTTTTTTTTTTATTCATTTTTTTAATCCTTGTTTTAATTGTTTGTTTGCTTGTTTGTTGATGCATATCATTATCATGTTATTAGTTCCAGGATTATTGGTTAAGTGTTGTTATGATGCTAGTCTAAAAAACTATTTGTTTGGTGGGGGGGGGGGGACGAGAGGAAATTGTTTTGTGATTATTCAGCTAAAATGACTTGAATCCAGATCATGTTATAAAATATTGTGTTTGCCTTCATTTTACATAAAATAAAGATATTGGTCAGTGCTGAAATAAGTATGTTGTTTCCTGTGAGGTGACTGTGACCTACACATACTGTACAGTATGCAACATCTGCGCAGAGTTTAATTTTAGCCTGCAGTGACTGCAGTATTGATTTCCACTGTGTGTACAACGCCTCTCAGAGTAGCACTACAGGTCTTGGATCTGTTTTGTCTTTCATGTCCTAATTAGAGTAATTTCAGAAACATGGGATCTTTATTCTCTATCATCAGACCACAACATATCCTTTTAAACAGGGAAAGGTCTTAAGGTTTATATTAAGACTTATACCTTCAAAGTTTGTTGTTTCTTGGCTAAAATGTAGTTAGGCAATAAGGACATATTATGTTCCTTGAAGAAGGGATCATTTCCCTTGATTCAATTAAAAACTGTATTGAGGGAGCTGACATTATGAGAAACAGCCTCCAATAGTCTATTAGGCTCTGCAATTACACAAGCCACTTCGGACTAGAAACAGTCAATGCAGGCTCTCTGATTGGACAAATGAATCGATGCCCTGCTTTGTTGTCAATTCGTTTACTGTTGATCCGTTTACTCTTGTCTCTTGAGGTCAATGCTAGGGCAACGCATTGTAAATATTTACTGCACATCTGATGATAGTCTTATGCAATTGAGTTGGACAGCTGTTTACAGGAAGTAAGCTTTGAAGCTTAGCGTTGAAGAAGAGTAAAACGTAGAGCATGGACTCAACAAACCACAGCAGTATGGCCTAAATACAGTATATATATATATACATATACGTGTGTGTGTGTGTGTGTGTTAGGGCTAGTGTGCACACATGAGGCACAATGCAATGCTTTTCAAATAAGTTTGAAATCTGTTGAGCAGCAGCAATTAAATTAAGAGAGAGCAGACAGTCTTAATGTTACGCTTTTGTCTTTGTGTGAGGTGCTTTAAGGTTATTGTTCTGTTTTGAAGTACTTTTGTTTATTTATTTTAATGATGATATGTTTTATATTACGGAGGTATCATTTCCTCTTTGTAGATTCCTGTTGCTCTTGTGTTATTTTTCCATGTGTGTCTCATTAATCAGTTTGTTAAACCCTTCATCCTTGTGTATTTCAAATCCTCTTGTTTGCATGTTGCTTGGCTGGCCTTGTCTGTATGGAGCCAGAAGAGTCTCAATAAAGATAAATGCACACACTACATTCACATATGCACACACAGGATTCATAGATGCACACACATGATTCATAAATACACACACAAGATGCACAAATGCGCACAAAATTCACAAATGCACACACAAAATTTAAAAAGCACAGAAGATTCACAAATGCATACAAAATTCAGAAATGCACACAAAAATCTGAAATACACACACAATTCAGAAATGCAAACAACATTTACAAATGCACTCAAGATTCACAAATGCACAGGACAAGATTCAGAAATGTATTTCTGATGCACACACACATATATCTTGATTTACAAACTGCTTGCGGTCTGTGAACTTCACTGCATTTGTGTGTGAATTTTGAGACTCCCCTGACTTGGCTCGACACACAAATGCTTTTTTTTAAACAGGGAATGATCAGCAACCAATCAGATATCTCCCTTCTTTTAGCCAATCACAAGAATGCACCCCATGTGGGGGGAATTGTTTACTTATAAGCCAATCACATGAACGTGTTCACACAGCAATTGTATTAAATTGTATGAAAATACAGATGTTTAGATTACAATTCAGGTTTATTTTTTATTATTTTTTACTAAATATAAATTTAAAAATGTCTCAATACATATAGCCCAGTGACTGCAGAAAAAAAGTTAACCATGGATTCATAAATTTGCAATAGGCAATTATTTCATTTTATTGAAATATTTTAATGAAAGTAAAAAAAAAAAATGTTTAAACCTTTTTGAATATTTAAATATATCTAAATATTCTTTTGGATGCAATATAGAAGTCACTTTAATTATAATATTCAGTCCCTACATGAAGAGAGAGTCAGTGGTCCGCTGCGAGAGGAAAGTGGCTCTCTGGCTGCGAAAAGTGGGTCTCCGGCTGTCGTTCGCTTAGGAAAGTGAGTTGATCGCTGCGTGAGGAAAGTGAATCGTTCGCTCAACTTCGCTGCTTGAGGAAAGTGAATCGTTCGCTGAGGAAAGTGAGTCGCTCGCTGGGTGACTCGTGAGGAAAGTGAGTCGCTCGCTGGGTGAGGAAAGTGAGTCGTTCGCTGCGTAACTCGTGAGGAAAGTGAATCGTTCGCTGAGGAAAGTGAGTCGTTCGCTGCGTGACTCGTGAGGAAAGTGAGTCGCTCGCTGGGTGAGGAAAGTGAGTCGTTCGCTGCGTAACTCGTGAGGAAAGTGAATCGTTCGCTGAGGAAAGTGAGTCGTTCGCTGCGTGACTCGTGAGGAAAGTGAGTCGCTCGCTGGGTGAGGAAAGTGAGTCGTTCGCTGCGTGACTCGTGAGGAAAGTGAGTCGTTCGCTGCGCAAAGTGGGGTAAGTGAGTCGTTCGCTGAGGAGAGTGAGTCGTTCGCTGCGTGAGGAAAGTGAGTCGTTCGCTGATTGGCTTATAAGTAAACAATCCCCCACATGGGGTGTCTTTTGTGCATTTGTGAATCTTGAGTGCATTTGTAAATGTTGTTTGCATTTCTAAATTGTGTGTGTATTTCTGAATTTTGTGTGCATTTCTGAATTTTGTATGCATTTGTGAATCTTCTGTGCTTTTTAAATTTTGTGTGTGCATTTGTGAATTTTGTGTGCATTTGTGTATCCTGTGTGTGTATTTATGAATTATGTGTGTGCATGTATGAATCCTATGTGTGCATATGTGACTGTAGTGTGTGCATTTATCTTTATTGAGACTCTTCTGGCTCCATATGTCTGGATGTAAGTATGTTGGGGAGTCTTGCATTTGGATTAAGATCCACTCAGGTTCCTGCTCCTTGAGTTCAGCACTACAGAAAACCAGGTGCCAGTTGCATGAGCTGGTTCGATAAGTCTTAAAAAGTTACTCATCTAATTTTTTCTTCAAGACTGGTCTTAACTTTTAAAGTCAGTACCATTAAAAGGTAAACTGGGCTAATTTTGAATCTGAAAAGTAAGACTGATTTCCTATCTGCTTGTTGGTCAGTCTAGTTCTTAACATAGTGGCTGTGTTTATGCAACTGGCCTCTGCTCTTAAAATATGGCTTAAATGAGAACAGAGACCAGCTGCATAAAAGGATTAGATTAGTTCTTCCAAGCTATTCATTTTTTCTTTAAAGGGATAGTTTACCCTAAACAACATTCTGTCATTATTTACTAACCCTTATGTCGTTTAAACAAATTAAGATATTTTTGATGAAATCCGGAAGTTTTCTGGCCTTGCGTAGACAGGATTGTAATAATAAAAACTTCCTAATTACCCGGAACAAGGAGGCGGGAACCGGCGGACAATTAAAATGAACCTTTAATTACAAAAATAAACACAAAACAGCGCATCAGCCCCTCACAGACGACTGATGCACACAAATAAAAAGCAAACATAAAATAAAGCCCAGGCCTGGTCCTCTCTCATCCTTCACTGTCTTCGTTCCAGTTTTATATCCTTCCATCTCCTCTGATGGACATCGTTCCCACATCCCTCGGCCCCGCCCCACTCGTCACAAGCATGTAACTGACATGTTTAAGGCACAGAAAGGTAGTAAGGACATTATTAAAATAGTTCCCTATCTGTCGGTCACTACGAGTTATGTCGACCGACAAATGGGGTCTCACTTGGGAGGCCAATCATCTCTGATTTTAAGAGAAAACGCCAATGAAATTGGCAAGTGGATTAACACACCTGAGCCACTCCCCGTGCCAACGGGTATAAATAGGGCGACAGGTGCATCCACTCATTAGATTTTTTGCTTCGGAGCCGAGTAGTGGATGAAGAAATCGCTACAAAGCCATCATCTTTGTTTTATTTTAAAACTGTTCCTGGTCGGTGTGACGGCGCATTACAGCGGTGTCCCTGCGAGTCGGCGATTCCCCTGGGCGCTTCGGCTAAAAGAGACAGTTCTAAAAGAGCAAATCACGGACGATTCGCGTCTTTTTCAAGATGCCGTTTCGTCCGTGTCCTTCTGGATGCGGTCGTTTCCTGTCTTCGGTTGACGGTCACGAGCGTTGTCTGCAGTGTCTGGGCGTCCAACACGCTGAGGCTGCGGTCGTGGATGATTCATGCGTCTACTGTGGGCGTATGAACATGGCAGCGCTGCGATCGCGTCTCTCACTCCTCAAGGGGAGTGCAGCAGACCCCTCTGTCGCCACCCGTCCCGGTCTCTCTGGCTCGAGCAGAGGGCCGCCGGCTGGCGCTCTGGGAGATCTGAGGATCACAGTGAGAGCTTCTCCGCCGGGCCACGCCCCACGGACCTCTCACTCCTCACGCAGCGACTGTCCCGTGCAGCTGCCGATTGATTCTGCTGGGCCGTCTCACAGCGGTCCCAGCGTGTCTTTCGGTGCGCCGCCCGAAGACCAGATGTCGATTGCTGCATCGGGGGATGGGTTATCGACCTCTGAGGATGAAGGTTCGGCGGGGCTGCCCCCCTCGGGTGTTGTCGCTGTTGCCGAATCGGACTTGGAGTTGTCGGCCATGCTTGCCCGGGCAGCCGTGAGTATCGGACTGGAGGTGACTACACCGCCCAGTCCCGAGCCCTCACGGCTGGATGATTGGTTTCTCGGCGCGGGACGCGGCTCACAACCTCGTTCTGCTCCGGTGCCTTTCTTCCCGGAGGTGCATGAAGAGGTGACGAAGTCGTGGACGGCCCCTTTCACGGCCAGAAGCCGCTCTTCTCCCTCTTCCATCCTCACCACCCTCGATGGCGGGGCAGCCAGGGGGCACGTGGAGGTTCCCCAGGTGGAGAGGGCGGTTGCGGTGCACTTGTGCCCACAAAACGCCGCCACTTGGAGGAATCGTCCGCGTCTCCCGTCCAAGGCCTGTAAGCTGACGGCCGCACTCGCTGCTAAGGCTTACAGTGCTGCGGGCCAAGCTGCCTCTGCCCTGCATGCCATGGCTATCCTGCAGGTACACCAAGCCAAGGCACTCAAAGCTATGCACGAGGGTGGTACCGACCCGGGGTTGATGCAGGAGCTGCGCACGGCGACTGACTTCACCTTACGGGCAACGAAGGTCACGGCGCGGTCCCTCGGGAAGGCGATGTCCACGCTGGTGGTCCAGGAGCGGCATCTCTGGCTGAACCTGGCTGAGATGAGGGACATGGACAAAGCGCGCTTTCTCGACGCCCCCATCTCCCAGGCAGGCCTGTTCGGCGACACTGTCGAGGACTTTGCCCAGCAGTTCTCGGCGGTACAGAAGCAGACTGAGGCCATCCAGCACATCCTGCCCCGACGTGTCTCTCCGGCTGCCACCGTTCCGTCGCGGGTAGCGCCTCAGCCTGCTCGTCGCCGTGGGTGCCCCCCTGCGTCCTCTACGCCAGCTCCGCCCCGTGCTGAGAGTTCTTCGAGGCCGGCGCGTCGAGCCCCGCGCAGGAGAGCGGCGCCCCCCGTGTCACTCCCGGCTGCTAAGTCCTCGAAGAAGTCGACCAAGCGGCCCTGACACGGGCAACTCGGAGATGCGGAGAACTGCTCTTCAGGAGATGGCGAAGACAGCGCCACTCCTTCCCCCGGAGGAGGGCCGGGTGGAGAATCTTCAGTTTCTGTTTTGTTCTGTTCCGCCACTGGTCGAACGGCCAGTGGTACCCACATTTTCAATAAAAGAGCAAATTCTCCTTCCTCCGAGTTGCAAGGCTCGTGGGTTGACAATGAGCGACGCACAGCTTCCTCACTCTCACCCACGACGCCCCCTTTCGCCAGCGGCCAAGAGGTCGCGGTTCGGAGATGCAACGCCTCTCCACGCGTCTCTGGCCAGTTCCTCCGGGAACACGGGGAGTGTGGTTGCGATGACCCAGGACGCAGTGCCTTCTGGGCCTTCCGGCACGACTCCCCATCGCTGCACCACTGCGGGTATGTCGACTGTCCCTTTGGTGCCACTTGTACGGTATCTGGGAGCGTGGCTTGCGCTGCCCAACCCGTCACGCTGGCTCATCCGGACGGTTCGACTCGGCTATGCGATTCAGTTCGCCCGGCGACCCCCCAAGTTCAATGGCGTGCTCGAGACTTCGGTGGCAGTCCAGGACGCCCCTGTCTTGCGCGAGGAGATTGCTGTCCTCCTGGCGAAGGATGCAATCGAGCCGGTCCCTCCAGCCGAGATGAGGACGGGGTTTTACAGCCCTTACTTCATCGTGCCCAAGAAAAGCGGTGGCCTTCGACCTATCCTGGATCTGCGAGTCTTGAATCGGGCCCTACACAAGCTCCCGTTCAGGATGTTGACGCAGAAACGCATTATCAAATGCATCCAGCCCCAGGACTGGTTTGCAGCGATCGACCTGAAAGACGCGTACTTTCATGTCTCTATCCTCCCTCGTCACAGACCGTTCCTGCGCTTTGCTTTCGAGGGTCAGGCATGGCAGTACAAGGTCCTCCCCTTCGGGCTCTCCCTGTCCCCCCGTGTCTTCACGAAGGTCGCGGAGGGCGCCCTTGCCCCACTTTGGGAAGTGGGCATCAGGATCCTCAACTATCTCGACGACTGGCTCATTATGGCCCGGTCCCGAGAAGAGTTGTGCGATCACAGGGACTTCGTGCTTCGGCACCTCAGTCAGTTGGGGCTTCAGGTCAACCGGGAGAAGAGCAAGCTCTGAACTGCCTGAGTTCCTTCAGAGGCAGGACAGTGGTACCGCTGAAACACTTTCAGAGGCTCCTGGGGCATATGGCATCCGCAGCCGCAGTCACGCCGCTCGGGTTGCTTCATTTGAGACCACTTCAGCACTGGTTACACTCCCGAGTCCACGAGTCCTCCCACTGCCAGCTGTACTATTCCCTGTCCCAGGCCCCCCTGGGCACAGATGCACTGGCACACAGCTGGCCTCAGGCTTTACGCAAGTATGCGTTTCCCCCAGTGAGCCTGCTCGCACAGACTCTGTGCAAGGTCAGGGAGGACGAGGAACAGGTCCTGTTGGTTGCGCCTTACTGGCCCACCCGGACCTGGTTTTCGGAACTCATGCTCCTCGTGACAGCCCCTCCCTGGCGCATCCCCCTGGGGAGAGACCTTCTCTCTCAGGGGCTTGGCACCATTTGGCACCCGCGACCAGATCTCTGGAACCTCCATGTGTGGCTTCTAGACGGGACGCGGCAGACCTAAGTGATCTGCCCCCAGCGGTGGTAGACACTATCACTCAGGCTAGAGCCCCTTCTACGAGGCAGGCCTATGCTCTGAAGTGGAGTCTGTTCACGAATTGGTGTTCTTCTCACCGAGAAGACCCCCGGAGATGCCCGGTCAGAGTCGTGCTTTCTTTCCTGCAAGGTAGGCTGGAGCGTGGGCTGTCACCCTCCACCCTGAAGGTGTATGTGGCTGCCATTGCAGCACATCACGATGCAGTGGACGGCCGGTCCCTGGGGAGGCATGACCTGATCGTTAGGTTCCTGAGGGGTGCCAGAAGGTTACATCCTCCTAGGACACCCTTGATTCCCTCCTGGGACCTCTCTATTGTCCTGGCGGGACTTCAGAGGGGTCCCTTTGAGCCGCTGGATTCGGTTGAGCTGAAGTTCCTGTCTCTCAAGACAGCGCTCCTGATCGCGCTCACTTCCATCAAGAGGGTCGGGGACCTCCAAGCATTTTCGGTAAGTGAAGAGTGCCTTGTGTTCGGGCCGGCCTACTCTCACGTTGTCCTGAGACCCCGGCCTGGATACGTGCCCAAGGTTCCCACCACTCCCTTCCGAGACCAGGTGGTGAACCTGCAAGCGCTGCCCCTGGAGGAGGCAGATCCTGCCTTGTCGTTGCTGTGTCCCGTAAGAGCGCTTCGCATATACGTGGACCGCACCCAGAGCTTCAGAAGCTCTGAGCAGCTCCTGGTCTGCTTTGGAGGTCAGCAGAAGGGGAAGGCTGTCTCTAAGCAGAGGTTGGCCCACTGGATAGTGGACGCCATCGCCTTGGCTTACCATTCCCAAGGCGAGCCGTGCCCCCTGGGGGTGAGGGCCCACTCCACACTGAGTGTGGCCTCCTCCTATGCGTTGGCGCACGGCGCCTCTCTGGCAGACATTTGTCGAGCTGCGGGCTGGGCGACACCTAACACCTTTGCGAGGTTTTACAACCTCCGTGTAGAGCCAGTTTCCTCCCGTGTGTTGGGTAACAGGTAATTGGCGGGAAGGGCTAGCTGGGTGTCTCGCTTGCTGCGCCATTCCCCCTAACACGGGGATGTGAGCGCCTTCTTCTCCCAGTAGAGTTCCCCGGTTGGCGTACCCTGGTCGAGCATCCTCCAGCACCCTCGGCGTCAGACTTGGCGGAGCAGTCTGTCGCCAGGCCCAGTACTGGCGTTAGCATGCCCGGAGCCCGGTCAGCCCCTGTACTGGGCTAGGTGTCCATATGGCTGGGTTCCCTACTGGTAATCCCATATGTGTATTCTTCCACGGTAAGGTTTCCCTCTTGGCAAACCCGTGTCTTCCCTTGACAGATCGCTCTGTCAGTCTCTTCTGGCAGCCGTTCCATCCCTACTCCAAGGTAGGACCTGCCTCAGAGACCCTTTCCATATGTAGTACTGCCCCCTGGGCCAGTCCATATCGGTATTTCCACATGTCACCTCCCTACGGGTAGGATGTGGTCTCTGTAGCGACCTTTTCCTAAAGGCTCGCTTCCCCATTGTCTTGCCAGCTGAAAGAACAAATAGGGAAGATTTGAAGCAATCTTTCACTGAAGGTTGGAATCCCTTCCATTTACTTTATGTGGGCGGAACAGCAGCATGGCCTTCTCCAGCAGCGATGTACTCACCCTTTGGCCCCTTCGGTACCAAGGTCAGTGAATTTGCGCTGGGGCTTTGGGAAGGTTACGACCTTAAGCGTAGCTTTTGTGGCACGCCAAGGCTTGTCAACAATTGCAGCGCCTCAGGGTTGTGACGAGGTTCAGGTTATGGCGTTTTCCATAGGACCCCATTTGTCGGTCGACATAACTCGTAGTGACCGACAGATAGGGAACGTCTCGGTTACGTACGTAACCCTCGTTCCCTGATGGAGGGAACGGAGACGTTATGTCCCCATGCCACAACCTTGAACCATTCGCTGTTGCCGGGACACGTTCTCGGCTCCTCAGCGTAAAACCTAATGAGTGGATGCACCTGTCGCCCTATTTATACCCGTTGGCACGGGGAGTGGCTCAGGTGTGTTAATCCACTTGCCAATTTCATTGGCGTTTTCTCTTAAAATCAGAGATGATTGGCCTCCCAAGTGAGACCCCATTTGTCGGTCGACATAACGTCTCCGTTCCCTCCATCAGGGAACGAGGGTTACGTACGTAACCGAGACGTTCATGTGACATCAGTGCTTCAACCGTAATGTTATAAATCCACATGAATAAATTTAGTGTGTGTTTACTGTCCTGAATGTGCATCAACTGACACAGAGGAGTAGAAATTGTTGAATAAAGTTATTTTTGTTTTCTTTGTGGACAAAAGTTCACATAAAATTAAAATTATGGTTGAATGTTAAATGGACTATTTTATCGATTTCCTTACTACCTTTCTTGGCCTTGAATGTGGTAGCTGCATTGCTGTCTATGCAGGATCAGAAAGCTCTTGGATTTCATCAAAAATATCCTAATTTGTGTTCCAAAGAGCAATGAAGGTCTTATGGGTTGGGAACAACATGAGGGGGTGATTAATTAATGACAGAACTTTAACTTTTAGGTGAACTGACTGGTCTTCTTTCTTTTTTTTATCTTTTTTTTTTATGTTGAATCCATAAAAATAAGACTGATTTCCCCTTGGCTAACTGCTAGTTGGTCAGACTAGTTCTTAAGACACAGTCTTAACATAAAGGCTAAGTTCATGAAACTGGCCGCTCTCCAGCCGCTCTGTAGAATATTACAGTAGACTGAAGCATTTGATTCTCTGAGCAATTACATCTGCTGCATCTACTGTTTCGGCCTATCAAATGATGTTTTCTGGGTGACAGGTTTTTCCTTGTTTCCTAGTTGAAATGTGTCGGCACTGAGGCAAGTCTCTCCTCTAATTTAGTTTGGTACACGGTGTGCTGTGGTGTCCCCCTTTTTCAATGGAATAAATATTTAGTCATCTATTGGAGCATCAGGTGCACTCCTGTAATGGCACAATGTTTGTGTTTTTGTTTTGTTTATTTCCTGGTTCCGTTCCTTTCACATGTACTCCTTTTTTCGGAGTTGCACTCATGTCCTCCAAGCTCCCTACTCCTCGAGTCCAATATTACCGTTCCCTAACCGTTAAGAGCCCTTGGAATCAAATGGAAATGACAGGCCACAACTGCAGCACTAAGTCTAACCCTAAAATGGCATTGGTTGATATGACAGTTTCCTGGAGCAACATTCATATTCAATATCTGGTAAAATCAGAGAAAGCTCTGCCTCAGAATATGTTTAAATGATGTTAGACTTCATTGGTATCTGAAAAGTCACCGGCAGGCTTTATTTGAGGCAGTGGAATGTTTTATGAAGAACACATTTAAAACCGACATAGTTAAACAGAATATATGCAGCAGACATGCTGAAAAACCCCCAAAAGCTTGGGAGCTGTCAGCACTGACCCACTATACAAAACTCATTGCTGTGTTTTATTACACAGTCAAGCTCAGTTTACTGTTTTTAATGTATATTTTATTTTAATACCTTTTCATGTCAGCTTTCAAACAGGAAAATGTAAATATCATTTATCTTCTTATTTTTCAATGAACTCTTGAGTTACTTTTTGCATTTTAATTAATTCTTTTAAACATCTTTTCACTTGCACAGCACTTTGAGCTTCAATCTTGTATTGAAAGATCTAAATGACAAAGTTTCTGATTTCCTTTTCACTGTTGCACTCATCTGAGAGATGAAGAGGTCATCTGGGTATTCGCTCCTGATTGCCTTGTGGTCTTTAATGGGAATGTGGCTCATTTTCTTGGTTTGGAAAGACTCAGGTTAGCTTTACTTTTAAAACTCTGCAGACGCCGATTGTGCCGCAAATACACACAGACTCTCGCATTACTCACATACATTTGTGATGATTGTGGTTTTTATATGGGCATCATTTATTGGAAAGCAGCATAAATCAAAATCGCTTTGTTGTTATGCCTATTACGTAGTGCTGTGTGCGTGTATGCAGTGGTATTATAATGAGGTTTGGTATATGTTGTAAAACGTGTGCTTGTGAGTGACAGTGATGTGTGGAGTGTTAACAGCATTTTGTGTGCGTGTGTGTCTGGATTTAAAAGTTTGTTATTAGTGCTAAAGTGAGGGTATTTCTTTCAGGAACCTGGTTCTGATTCTCAGTAATTCAACACAGAGACAAACTCGTCTACTGTACAGGGGAAGCTTTTACTCTTTCAGCCTTTTTTCCCCTTATAAACACACAAACGTCACTCATGTGTCAAATGTTTCTCTCCATGCCTCTGTCTTCTCATAATATGCAGTGATCTGCATCACAGGTTGTGGTTTTTGCATGTTTTCTTTTATAAGAAGACTAAATTTAGACTTTTAAGAAGGATATTTTCATAAAAACCTAGGGAAAACATTGTGCAAGAAAGTTAATTATCGGTTAATTATAAGTTATATTATAGGTTGTTTCAGTGTTTGTACTTGTACAAATGCTTGGCTAATATGGATAATAGAGTGAAAGCAACTGAGAAAAACTGCAATATTATAAAAATCACAATTATAGAGGAAATACCATTAGATGTGTATGCAACAATGCAACAGAAAATACATTAAAAAATCTTTAAGTATCTTTAAGCAGCAGACAGTTTGCACACATAAGAGCTCTCCATCTCTCCTTCCCTCTATTTCTCGTCTTCCTCTCTGTAATAACTGAATAATGTCCAGCTCTTGTTATCGTCAGCTTGCAGAAGGGACGGCAGGTAAATTACCTAAATGTTTATGAGCAAGCTGTAGGTAATGATTAGTTAGCACAATACAGTATGAAGATTACAGTGAGGTTTGGGTGGAAGGATGACCTGAGGTGAAGAGATGCTTATCTTGCAGCTTAGTGGCTTTGGCAGATGTCTTATTCTACGGTTTTCACTGACAAATATATAAACACAAATATATTAAGGTGAAACGGAATGGTTTGGTCACGCTTGACAAGCTGTGACGCTGAATATATAAGATATAATCTCTAAGGAAAACAAGTATTCTAATCTTTGACCAGTCATGTAAAATATTTCATGTTTTCAATTTGATTATAGTTTCTATTGCAAACACATATACAGTACACGAATGTAGTATATACTTGCTAATTCACTTCTGTGCAATTGAATTCTATATAGCACTGCATATGCCAAAGCAAATGTTGACTCTGTTCCAAAACATTGTGAGCTGTATTTGTAGGCATTCTAAGGGTGTTTCAAACCATAACTGCAATTGTTGTGTATGAAGGTCACAGACTCAGATATTTCAGCTTTAGACTTTAATTCCATCCAGTTGGAGGAGATCAAACATGTTTGCTAATTTCAGCCGATTCAGAACACATTGTTTTCATTGGTCACGTGTCTTCTAGCAACAAGGAGTTCTGCATGAGTTTGTAGTGTGTAATCCTCATTCATGTTTATGTCCAGTTTTTCCTTTGTGAATATTTGCAATGTCGGTAAGTGTTTGATGCCCAGTGTTTTAAATTAAACCACATTTGAAGGTGGCATTGTAAAAATTAGATTTCATGTGATTTTTGGATATTCACACTTGCTAAATATGACTGGATTCCAATCAGATATGCTCAAAAATCAGATTTGGACCGACAGTCTGAATAAGGCTTAATTAAAACTCACTCAATATTCCAAAAATGTCTTTCAGACAATTCACATGTACTATTTTTGTGATTAAGCCTGTTTAGCATCCTCAATTCCAGACTCCGGCTCGAATCGGTAAGGTACAATTGATTCTATATTTTCTATGTATTGAAAAGTCTCCAGGACTGTCATTCCATCATGGCAATGGACGTTTCATTTCCGACACGCGCTGTCTCAGTAGACCAATCCAGAGCCAAGCTCTCTACAGCTCTGGACCAATCACAAAGGACTGCACCATCTGACCAATCACAGCAGTGAGGGTTCACAGAAGGAAGGGGTTTAGAGAGACCGATTCTTTGAACTGCTTCGTTTACAAATAATTTAGAAATGAGGTAAAATTAAATCTTTTTTTTTTTAACTAATGTGTTTTTATGGCCATTAATGCATGTAAACCTGTTTTAGGAAACTCATGAAATAATATTAGCAACCTTAAAAATGGCATAATGTGTGGCACTTTAAATAATATTACCCAGTACTTAAATGTATAATTACACTGTAACAAGGACTGAATGATAATGAGTTGAGAATGTTCCAAATTATATAAGAGCTTAATTTTGAGGAATGAAATGACAGCTGTCTATATACTAGGGCTATGAAACACGTTTTGTTTTTTCCAATTTCCAAATTCTTTCACAGAAAAACAGGATTTATATTTAAATAGTATTTTTGCTGCTTAATATACACAGACTCTAGTCCATATCATGTTTTGATTTAAGTGTGCTGACGTACTTTTTGATTTACCCATCCAAAATTTGTCAGATTTCATGACATTCCACAATATACAGTACATTCCGTTTTTATAACTGGATTCCGTGTTTTCCACATCTCAGAAATCATAGGGCCATAATATAGGCAGCAGAACACAAGGCAGCTTACTAGGTTTCAGAACAGAGTCTTTTGAAAGACAGAGATAAGCACATTTTACTGCAGTACATGGGCTACTTGTAACTGTATAGAGAGCTTAGAACGCCCTGTCGAGCCTTGTTAACATATTAACAGTTCATTAACTTTCACGCTTTGTTAATGTAGTTCATAAATGTGTGGGTTTGGTCGACAGTTGCATTTATCGCATAGAAGGGTAGGCTGAAGTTATGTCCAGCTGGGGCTCTTTAGTTTCACGGGCCTGTGTTGTAGGAGCAGCCCAGGGCGCTCAGGGGTGGACGCACTAAGCTCCAGTAACATGTTAGCATAACAGCAGCTGAAAATAGATGAGACCTGTAACTCTCTCAGACAGATGTAAGGATAGTAAGCCAAAGAGGAAACGTCTCACATAAGTCAGACAGAGAAGGGGAGGGAAAGAGAGAGAGAACAAGGAAGCGGTTTTAAAAATCAGTGAACGGAGTCAGGAGAGAAACATAATATACAGAGATAGAGAGATATAATCAAAGTGAAGGAAAGCAGAAATATGGCAACCAAACACAGAAAGTCAGAAGTAGCAAATGCAGTAATACAGAGAAGTTTTAATTCATTCCCACACTTTGCTGTGTAGTGCTAGCTGTCAGACCTCCTCCCAGACTGGCGCTGATTGATGACCTCATCAGTGAATTAATGTGACAAACACTGCAGGACGTTTTTAATCTTCTCCTCACTTGTAGTTCTGTTAGACAGGTCTCCTGGTTCCCTGTCCTGAATACATCTATTTCAACCCTCCTGTCAGTATATGTTATCCCATAATGTTATTATTATTATTATTATTATTATTATTACTACTACTACTACTACTACTACTATTATTATCCTGCTTGCATTCAGGTTTATCCTACTTGATGTGCAGTGGTTACAGACTTTGTCCAAATAAAATATATGAATTTAAATTTCAGCATTTTTAATAAACATGTTAAACAATATTAGGTCCCACTTTATATTAGGTGGTCTTATACTGTAAGTGCAATTGTGTTCTTATTGTATTGCAAAACAATTATGCTGCTGTTGAGGTGGGTTACGGGTAAGGTTAGGACAGGTTTGGTGGTAGATTTAAGGGTTAGGGTAAAGTTGTAAGGAATGGATCAACAGATTATTTATAAATCTAATTACAGTTGTAATTACATGCAGGTATTTTTTTAAATATATAACTACAATGTTAAAGCATGTATGTACACAATAAGTGCATGATACAAATATTTTATGTATTCCAATTTACTATTTTTTTTTTTTTTTTTTTTTTTTACATTCTAAACATTGTTTTGGAGTTTTAGTTTTTGGTTTGACAAGATTACATTTTAAAGGGAATATTATTTTATACAGAAATGTACAATGCCAATCAGGCAATCAGTCAGCCCCCCTGGTTTCAGGGACCTTTATACCCAAGATTACAAGTTCACTTTGGTTTTTGTCTACAGTGTTCAAATAGGACTTATTGTGTCCAAGATATTCTTTTCCCACCATATTCCTGCCACCTGTCTTTTCTTATAGTTTTACTATTTTTTCCTTCTTATACACGCACTGCACATGTGGTGTGCAGATTGTATGCACAATCTCAGAGTACAACAGACAGCCATGTATAGTTATATTGTCTAACTTTTGACCTCTTACCTTCTCATTCATGCACTGGGAAAAACACCTTTTTCAACAATAATGAAATATCAGCACGTAAAATGGCACAGAAAGTGTTTGGTCACTTTCGCTCAGATGATAAGCATAGCATAGTAATAGCAATGTCAATGTCATGGGTTCATGACTTAGAGAATGAAAAAAAATGCATAGTATTCAGTCGCTTTGGATAAAGCTGGCAGTTCTTTGCCAGAATAAGCAATAATGTTGACCAGACTTTTTGCTGAAAGTCAAAAGAGCACAAGATGTTTTCTTTTTATCTTGAAGTGGCAGATATGTTGCCAGGTTGGAGTTTATCAACATTCCCACCACTATAAGAAACGCTCATTTTATCTCATCTGTCAAATAATGTTTAGATTGAATGCACACTCAAATTGTTAAATTATTATGCTTGTATTGACTCAGAATGTTTTAAAATGTCAAAATAAAGAGTAGACATTAAGGTTAACCTAAGCTAAACTGCCTTTACATTTCTTTTATAACACAACTTGTTAATGAGACAACATCTTGTGAAATTGCTGCTGTACATAACTTTTCGAAGCTTGTTGTGGTTGGAGTGTGATTTTCGGCTATAGGCAGACTTCTGCACTAACCATATGTGGCTTTAATTAGCAGTAGACTGAGCTGATGACAGAGGGCAGGGCTGCTTGTTAGAGTCTCCATGATGGCTACTAGGACAGACCATGGTCTATGATGTTTCATTTAAACTATAGTGTTCCATTATCATAATGCATTCTGAGTTGCAGTTAACACTTTATGTTTTATTTTTTTAACATTAGTCACTGCATTAGGTATCATGAACTAATAGTTCACTATTTTCATACCATTGCATAATGTAGGTTAATGTTTATTTCATGTTTGTTCATAATAATGTTAATGTTAATTTATACGACTTGAAATAAAAAAATATATATTACTATAGAAATTAACATTAATCTACAGCATCAGTAGAAGTAATTTTCGTAGTTGCATGACACCTAATGCATTAACAAAATTAACCCTATGTGACGAGTGGGGCGGGGCCAAGAGCTATGGGAATGGAGCGAGGCAGGTGAAGTGATTGGAAATGAGCGACAACTTATAATAAATTACTGCCTAGGTTGCAAAATTATGTGACCTGCCAGGAGTTCAGAAGACCCATGTCAGAACTGTACCTTTGTGGTAGGAAAAAAAGAAAAGAAAAGGGTCAAGAAAAGGCAGAGATGACAACTGTTAGACTTTGGTTTGAATTTTGAAAAAAAAACTTAAAAAAAACAAGGAATAACATGTTGGAGCCATATTGTTGTGTTGGAGCCATGGCCTGTCATATTTTCCTATTTCCCCCTTGCTGTACATAATAATTTCCTGTTGAATACTTGCTTGAAACTGTAACACACAATCATGCTTCTTCCTGAATCTGAACTTGGTATTTATTTAATTATCTAATGCACTTTATTCCAAACATCCTATTGATATTCAGCTGTCCTTGTGGCTCATCAGAAGTGCCACCAATTTGGGCTCCATATGCTGGCTCGTGGATTTTGAAATTTGTTTAATAGCACTTGTAAATGTCACGGATCTTGTATGAGCCCTGTGTCATACGCAGTGAAGGAGATGTTTTTGTCTTCTGTGAGAGCTCAAGGACCTAAGGGAGCACCTTTTTAACTATTCATAAAACAATACACGCTGAGCCCAGGACAATTAGAAAGCACTTAATAGACTTCGATGGCACTCACAGGGTCGTGGCCTCACTCTAAGGAGGCCGAATCAGACGGGTACTCTGTGTTTATTGTTCATGTTTCTTTTTTTTATGTCATCTATAAATAATGCAGACATTTAAATGAAGGTGCATCATCATAAGTACGCCATTATTTTAATTTCAGCTGCGTTTGTGGTTGTGTTCCCTGTGCTCTGCATGTGATATGAGCACTCATCTCCAAAAAACACCAGCACTCAGAAGATACTGAGAGGATTTTGTGATCGATTAGAGAGAAACCACGTTTCCAAAACAATTTTAAACGAAAAGGACAAAAAAAAAATTCTTACTAAAACTGCTGTTACTTTTACAACTGTCCTGTGTATTTTTTGATTTTATACTCAAGATTAAAAGATTTTACCCAAGATTAAAATCTCTCAGTTACTTACACTTTTACATCATTAGGTATTCATAGTGTGTAAGGATGATGTAATCTACTTTGTCCACTAACGTCAGCTCAGATTTTTCTGCTTTCAGCTCCTTTTTTGATCACTTTCCCAAGAAGTTTTAATGCTATTATTTTGCAGGATTGCAAGTGCTATACATTATTTCTTTCAGGAAATGCACATTTAGATTTTCTAAATATAATTTTGATGAATCTGCACTATGCTACAATGATAGTTTTAAGATTACATACCTGTCTAATTGGAAAAAGCTGCCTCTACCCAAATTTTTTCAAAACTTCAAAATGTAGCCTTCCTGCACAATAAATAAAATTAATTGCCATTTCCATATGAAATTACAACTAATGGCAGTAAAATGTCAACATCTTTCATTCCTTTTGACATTAATTATGTCTATATTGGCAGATTATCAATTATAGAATGTCGACTTAATTTCGCACAGTGAAAAAATTCTATGTAACTGTATGACCTAAAAAACACTTTTACTATAGTGCATGATTTGTACATTGATAAATTTTGCAATACAGTATGCATCAAATAAACATATGTACAGTTTTCACAATATAGTAAACTTGCTTGGTAGCCCACCTGATACAGCACTGCACTTATAATGCAGAGTACTTGGGTACACAGCACCCTCTTACTTCCATTCACTTTTACGTATCTACATCCCCCCCCCAGAAGCCTGAGATCTACATGTGAGCGACGCCTTATGTTACCATCACAGAGAGGCACAAAATTACTTTCCAGAACATTTTCATTCACTGTTCCTGGCTGGTGGAATGATCTTCCCACACCCATCCAGAAACTTTCCTTTCTCTTTCTTTAATGCCTCCCTGTCTAGCTTGTACTAATTTGTAAAAAGTCTTTGTGTATATTTGCCACGATTAATAAATGTAAATGTAAATAAATGTACTGTAATATACAAATCCTAATAAAAGAGTTTAAAGACTTGCTGGTATGGCTTTTTCAGCAAATGCATTTTTATATCATGTTTGCTTTTAACACTATTGGTTAGATTTAGGGTTTAGGTTAAAAATAATTGTAAATACAATAGAGTCTACAATCTTAGTGCCACACAGGACATTTCATTTACAAACTGCCACAATTTGTACAACAACCAGCATAATAATCCTTGCCAGATTGACATTCATCTGTTTCAAATAAAATTTAACACACAAACTTTTAGTGCACATTTCACTTTTAAAGAGAAATGTTGCAACATAGGCCTGTTTTTTTTTTCCAATATGCCTGGGTTGGTATCCGTCTATCTGTTTGTTTTGTTTCGTGTGTGTGTGCGCACATACTGTATATATGTGTGCAAGTGTACTAGTGTGAGTGTGAGCGTGAGTGTCTGTCCCTGATTGAGGCTGTGAATTCAACATCTGTTGTTCCATTTCTCCAGCCAAAGCTATTCATCAAAATGGAAGTGAATGGAATTTCTAAACCCTTTAAAATCAAACAAACAAATAAAGCTTAAGAATAGATTATTTGCATCCTTCCATTTTCTTCCATCTTATTTCATTGAACCTCACACAGCTGCAGTGATAGGCAACTAAGGGTATTATTACTTGAATAATCAATTTGCATATCTCATATAAATATTGATTACGTCAGCAGTGCCTAGATTAACTCCATCCGGACAAAACAGTTTATGCAAGACTGCCCATACACATTGAGTGCAATGCAGAAAAGGTCTGCAAAAGCCAGACCTTATCAAGAATTGGGAAGAAATGCCTCTGCAGTTTTTCTCCATCTGCTGTTAGTCTCTCACACACAAACACATACAGGGGACCAGGATGGTGACTCACTCTCAAGCTGATAGTGGTTTGGTATTCATGTGGCATGTAGCCAATAACCAACAGCAATACTGCAGTACACACACACACACACACACACACACACACACACACACACATATACACTGTACTCATACAGTTTTTGTTGTATAACAAACTGATCCAGGAAGATTCATGTGTGTTTGCTTACAATAGTCTGATCAGATTTTATGTTCGCCAAGGCTGCATATATTTGAATAAAATACAGTAAGACGGTAATATTGAGAAATACTGTATTATTACAAATTAAAATAATTTGTATTTTTATATATTTTAATATAAATAAATAAAATATTTTATTTTGTTTTAAACTTTAGTTAGTGTGTAATGTTGTTGTTAGAGTATAAATAATAGCTGTAAAATTCTAAAGCTCAAAGTTCAATATTTTATTTAACAGAAATCGTTTACAATGGTTACAATTTATGTTTAACTCGGTTCCCGAAAATTATAATCCACATGTAAAACTATGTGCAGAACATTTTGCTGAGGCCAGCTTCCTCAATCTCAATCAGTTATTGCCGTATTCGCACAAAGATTGTTCTTGAAAGATGGAGCAGTTCCCTCTTGGTCTGGAGAAGACATTGTTTACAAAGGGAGACGGTGTTTAGCTTTGTTAACAGCCCTACCATCTGGCTGTGCAAAAAATTGAATGCGATTTTCATGCGCATCTCGTCAGTAAAAGCGTTCTGTGATTAGAAGTACATCTTCAGCACGTGAGTTCAGATCAGGATTGCCAGGTTTTCAAAACAAATCCTGCCACTTGCTTCTAGTCCAAAACTTGCCCAATCACAGGGCCGCACGCACTCAGCTGCTGTCGAATCACAACACAGGAACCGCTGGCTCAATCAGAACTCGTTATGTATTTCTGAAGGAGGTACTTTATAGAACAAGGAAGTCATCATCCGGTTTTTATGACTGTGAAAACAGCGGTATACAGATGTGAACTGTGTGAAAAATACTGTTTTTTTTACACGCGAAACATGAACACATGTTATATTGCACACTGTAAACACAATCAAAGCTTCAAAAAACATGAAAAACCTGACCTTTAAAATGTAATTTATTCCTGTGATCATTACTCCAGACTTAAATGTTACTTGATTCTTCAGAATTTATACTAATGTACTGATTTGCTGATCAAGACACTGTAGAAACAGTATACTTTTTACAGGATTTGTTGATTAATATAAAGTTTTAAAAACAGCATTACTTTATAGTTCTATATTAACAATATGAATGTCTTTACTCTCAGTTTTAATCAATTAAATGCACCTTTACAAATTTCTTATTTAATTTTAAAAAGAAAGACCTACTGTTCTGTATATCTGGATTTACATTTATTGATTTGGCAGGCATTTTTATCTGAAGTGAATCGAACCTGCATGACCTTGTGTTGCTAGTGTCTTACTGGTTGAGTTAGAAAAAAAAACTATAAATATATCTATATGTATTTATCTTTATTGATCTTAAATGACTTTTGTACTATAGATCTAGTAGTCTATTTTTGAACAAACTCTTTCAAGTAATACTTTACAATAACAGTATGTGAATAATCATGTACTCCTTCCTAAATTAAAGATTATTTTAATATGAACTAATGATGAGTTAAGGCGTGTACCGATCAATGTTAGTTAATGTATTAACACTTTGTGGTAAGTTTTTAGACATGAACACATACACTGTCAAAAAGAAAAAGTTAGTTCAACTCAAATTTTCAAGGCAACTGACTGCACAGAATTTTTGATTTGAAGGTATCAACTTCATTTTTTAAGTTTTGAAGAACTACAATTATTCTTATATTATATAAGTTCTGACAGCTAAGTTTTTTTAATTCAAGTTACTGGAACTTTCAAGTCTGTAAAAGTTTACTATTTTTAATTTCAGATTACCATATATTTTACTAATAGAAAAATTATTGTCACAGCAGCTGAAACAACAATTACTGTCATTGAGGTAATTCATTTTTTTTTTTCTGTTTTCTGGAAACTAATAAAAAAAATATGTTTAAGAAATCACCACATTATAAAAATGTACGATCATTTTTAAATGACAAAGGTGTAAGGATATGGTAATCCAATAAGAAGACAACATTTCCTTTGTTTGTAAGACAACTTAAAGACTTTTATAGCTAGAAAATAGACTTGACCAGATCAACATACTCTAGGCCTCAATACCAGACACACAAACCTCAAGAACAGTGACAACCAACACGTTAAAAAGATGAGCTCTTTACATCACAGTACAGGAAAGAACTAACAAACAATAATGATAAAACAATAATAAAAAAAGTTGAAGTTAAGTCAGCAAACAGCAAAACAATTATGCTATAACAGTAACTGCATAATTTATTCATGCTGCAATGCATGCTTGGGAACTCACAAAGCCTTAACATTTCAACAATATGAAATTGTTCAGACAACTGTGTTTGGGGCAACATTTGGGCTAATTTTGTTGGTCTGACAAGGATTTTTGTGTAGTTTCAAGAAAATAGCATTTTTTGGTATTTGAGACTCTGGAAAATGAGAAAGTTAATTTTTTACAGTGTATGACTCATGTCATAAGTTTCGTACATGCATTAACTCAACATTAGTTCATATAAAACTGGTGTTAATTTAGGTATTATTCGATGACTATTCATGCACTGTTATAACAGTAAAGTGTTTACCAAGTCCCTCAGTGTCTGTTCAGGCAGGAAGAGAATCAGATGGGCAGTATGTGTTTGTGTGCGCTCATCATTTGCTGGGTGTTGTCTCCACATGAACAGATGGTGGAATCATGTTATGGCAGTCTCTGTTTAAAGTGTGCCAGTAGAATGCTCTGATTGAGACAATGACAGAGTAATAACCCGCTGTGTGTGTGTGTGTGTGTGTGTGTGTGTGTGTGTGTGTGTGTTTGTGTGTGTGTGTGTGTGTGTGGTCAAAAGACAGACAAAGAAAGATGAAGACAGTGTTAGCAAGCAGGGTTTTGTGTCTGTATGTGACTCTGCTGATATTAAGCATGAGTGTGTTACTGTGGAATAGAAATACACTTCCTACAGTATTTATATTTGAGTGTCCGTCCATTTTTCTCCTTTTGTCATTCTGTCCTAATTGTGTCTCATATTCCTCTCTCCTTTCTGCCGTTGGTGGTCCTGCCTCATTTCTCTTGAGGGGCAGCAGGTGGTATGTGGTGTGGGGTCTACATATGTGTGTGTGATGGAAGATATTGATTTGTAGATGTTAAAGGGGTCATATGACGCGATTTCAAGTATCTGATGCACTCCTACCGAACCTTGTTATAAAGCAGAGTTTCCAGAACAGTTCAACCCATATATTCAGATGTGTGCATCGCATTTTGTGGTCAATGGGGACTGTTTCCTGTGAGAGTAGGCTACAATGCCGGTGTCTGTTTCTATAAATTGTTTTTTACTAATTGCAAGTTTGTAATGGGTTTTATTGTTTTTGTCTTGTGGCGCCAGGACACACAGTATGTTAAGGGGCGTAAAATTTAAGTCACATGCTTGAGGAATTCAGCCAATCACAAAGCACTGGATAGTTGGCCAATCAGCACACACCTCGCCTTTCAGAATGATGAACTATGTAAAAATCAACACGTTTCAGAAAGGCGGGGGGCATAGAGGAGCAACAATAATGTTCATTATACAGATTTTTTCTTTTACTTTTTTTTTACTCTTTTTTTACGCATAAACACATTTCATTACACCAAATACACAAAATAATGTTCTTTTTAGCAACGTCATATGACCCCTTTAATGGGTGTGGTGAGCTGAATGTCTTTCCCCCGTCCCAAAGAACTTCTGATATACCAGTTTGGATAGGAAAAAAAGAGTTCAAGAGTACATCATGAAAACATAGTGTCATCTTTACAACTCAAAAAAGGTTGTTAAAACAAACAATGATGCAGACTTGTTGCGCACCAAGGCTTCAATTGTCTGATCAGAATCAACAAATAAATAAGAATAAGAATAAATTATTATTGTTATTATTATTATTATTATTATGATTTAATCATTAGTAAGATAATGTTTTTCTTTTTTTTTTCTTATTTGATTCAGAAGTGCATATGAATTAATAGTCCTCTAAAAATTATGGTCTATGATGTCATATTGTCACGGAGACGAACCCCGTGATTCCCCCTACTGGCCAGCAGAGGGCTCCATCTCCGGAATACTGACTCTCACACTCACCTATACTGATTCGCACTACACTACCCATCATCCCCGCACCCCCACTCTGATCACCTACAGGTGCAGCTCATTGGCACGGAGATATAAGCTGCACAACTCCATTAGCCAAACGCGAAGTCTTGTTTTGCTCCGGCTGACATTTCCAAGCGTTATTTCCTGTGTTTGATTTCCTGTTACCAGTTCTGTTTGTTTACCGTCTCTTGAACCTTTGCTGCCTGCCACTTGACCTTGGATTGTTTATTGGACTCTGAATCTTGCCTGTTACCCCTGAACTTCTGCCTGTGTTTGACGACGATTCTGGTTATCTCTACTGTTGTGTTTGCTGGTCCTGATCCCTGCCTGTACGACCTCGAGTCTTTCAATAAAGCCTGCAAAATGGATTCCCTGTCTGATGATGTGTTACAGAAGACTTCGCCACAACCGAATCCAGCGGCTTACGATCATCTGTGTGCTACCATGGCAGCCCAGGCAAATCAGATCGCTGCTAATCAACATCAATTGAATCGTCTCACTTCCGTCACGGAGGAACTGGTCAAGGCTGTTCAAACCCTCCACAGCCCTGCCGTGACGTCAACCCCACCTGCAGCGGTCACCGCTTCCCACATGGCAGGAACGCCAACTCACGTTAATCCTCGACTGGCTTACCCGGAGAAATTTGACGGGGACTCTACCAAGTGTAAGGGCTTCTTACTACAGTGCTCGCTGTTCGTTGAACAACAACCCACCCTTTACACCACTGATGCTGGTAGGATCGCCTTCGTGTGTTCATTATTAACGGGAAGAGCTTTGGAATGGATAACGGCTGTATGGCGCGAGGATGGAACGGCGTTCACCACTTTCACTGACTTTCTGAGACGTTTCCGTGAGGTGTTTGATCACCCCCGAGAGGGGAAAGGAGCGGGTGAGCGGTTGCTTGAATTATCGCAGGGAGGATTAACAGCAGCGGAGTATGCCTTGAACTTTCGCACTTTGGCTGCTCAGACGTCATGGGTGAGTGACACGCTGAAGGTATTGTTTCGCAAGGGGCTTAATCACGAACTGCAAACCGAACTCGCTTGCCGTGATGAGGGGAGAACTCTGAGTGATCTTATTTCACTTACTATAACCATTGATAACCTGCAACGCTCTCGCCGT
The DNA here is from genome assembly GCF_023724105.1 of Carassius gibelio. Lineage (NCBI taxonomy): Eukaryota > Metazoa > Chordata > Actinopteri > Cypriniformes > Cyprinidae > Carassius > Carassius gibelio. The sequence goes on along the minus strand of NC_068398.1, from coordinate 25,207,587 downwards.
GTCAGTGCTCCACGCCTCTTCACCGCTGCGGTAACGCGACCCGTAGAAACTACAGAGCCCATGCAGATAAACTCCTATCATCTGACTGAGGAGGAACGTCACCGCCGCAGGGTTAACCGACTCTGTCTCTACTGTGGCGCTCCGGGACATCTACGAATCACTTGTCCCAATCGCCGCTCTTCTTACACTCCGAAGTCGGTGAGTTTACCTTTTAACTGTGTGTCAGTCCCTCTGATAATCAAGACCGACAAGGTTCAAATAGCCACCACTGCTTTACTTGATTCAGGAGCAGCTGGGAATTTTATCTCTGAGGAATTTGCCAGAGGGAATAACATTTCTTTAATTTCATGCGTTAATTCTCTGTCTGTAGCCACAATAGATGGGCGCCCTTTGGGGTCTGGGTTGATCACTCACCGCACCCAAGATCTCCAAATGTTAACCGGCCTGCTACACCAAGAAACCATTCAGTTCTACGTGCTCCCTGTATCTAACACCCCTGTTATTTTGGGATTGCCCTGGCTCAGACTGCATGATCCTCAGGTGTCGTGGAGAGAAGGACAAATTCTTAGATGGAGCACCCAGTGTCAGAAATCATGCCTCTCGACCATCTCTCCTATGACGGTACAAGTTGTCACATTAGACTCGGAGACCACCAACATTCCCAATCTGCCCAAGGAGTATCACGATCTCGTCACCGCCTTCAGCAAGGTACAGGCAAACACATTACCACCACATCGCAGCTATGATTGTGCCATTGATCTCATTCCAGGTTCATCACCACCCTGGGGTCGAATATTCCCGTTATCATTACCCGAGTCAGAAACTATGGCCAAGTACATCAAGGAGGAGCTGGAGAAGGGGTTCATACGTCCATCCACCTCTCCTGCTTCAGCTGGCTTCTTCTTTGTCCGCAAGAGGGATGGAGGTCTGCGCCCTTGCATCGATTATCGTGGACTCAACGAAATAACAGTAAAGTTTCGCTATCCTCTACCACTGGTGCCCTCTGCTTTAGAACAGTTACGTACTGCACAGTACTACACCAAATTGGATCTGCGCTGCGCATACAACCTCATCCGCATTAGGGAGGGGGACGAGTGGAAGACAGCTTTCTCAACCACCAATGGGCACTACGAATACCGGGTGATGCCGTTTGGTCTGGTCAATAGTCCTTCGGTTTTCCAATCCTTTGTCAATGACATCTTCAGAGACATGCTAAATAGAACTGTTATCATATACATTGACGATATCTTAATCTATTCAGATACCCTGGAGGAACATGTCCAACATGTGAGAGCTGTACTGCAAAGACTCATTGAACATCAACTCTATGCTAAGGCGGAGAAGTGTGAATTTCATACCACCTCCACCACCTTCCTGGGGTACGTCATCAGCCCAGAGGGGGTCGCCATGGATGAGAGCAAAGTCAATGCCGTTCTCAAGTGGTCAGTACCAGGGACACTAAAGGAGCTTCAACGCTTTCTGGGGTTTGCTAATTTCTATCGCCGTTTCATCAGGAACTTCAGCTCTGTGGTTAGTCCCCTCACGTCTATGGTCAAGAAAGGAGCCCATCGGCTACACTGGGCTGAAGCTGCTCTTCAAGCTTTCCAGGAACTAAAGAGAAGGTTTGTGACCGCCCCCATACTCCATCATCCTGACCCATATCTCCAGTTTCTCGTCGAGGTGGACGCCTCCAACACTGGTATCGGGGCTATTCTCTCCCAACGCCAGAGTTCTACCGGTAAACTCCACCCATGTGCCTTTTACTCCCGCAAACTCAATGCTGCGGAACGTAACTACGACGTGGGAGACCGTGAACTTCTCGCTATGAAAGCAGCCTTCGAGGAGTGGAGACACTGGCTGGAGGGGGCCAACTTTCCTTTCACCGTACTAACCGATCATAAGAACCTCGAGTATTTGCGCTCAGCCAAGCGCCTCAATCCACGGCAGGCCAGATGGTCACTGTTCTTCTCTCGATTCGACTTCTCAGTTACCTACCGTCCAGGCTCCAAGAACACCAAGGCAGATGCGCTATCCCGTATTCACGAAGATGAACAGATTCCATCCGAACCAGAGTCCATACTCCCCTTCAAAGTAGTCATTGCACCAGTACAATGGGACATCATGACGCTTATCCAACAACACAACTCTCAACACGCACCTCCAGCAGCTTGTCCTCCTGGAAAAGTTTACGTACCACCTACCTTACGTGATCAAGTTCTCAACCACACGCACTGCTTGCCCGCATCCGGTCATCCAGGTATCACGGCTACCATTCACCTGCTTCAGAACCGGTTCTGGTGGGAATCATTACCCAAGGACACTGTAACTTTCATCCAACAATGCCAGACCTGTAATGCACACAAGACTCCCCGCCAATTACCAGCCGGATTGCTGCAACCTCTCCCCATCCCACAACGACCCTGGTCCCATCTGGCGATAGACTTCATCACTGATCTACCTGTCTCTCAGGGTAACACTGTTGTTCTGACTGTAATTGATCGATTCTCCAAAGCCTGTCGCCTAATTCCCCTACCTAAATTGCCTACTGCTCTACAGACTGCCGAACTACTCTGTAACTGGGTCTTCCGTCTCTACGGACTACCGGAGGATATCGTCTCCGATAGAGGTCCCCAATTTACCTCCCGTCTCTGGAAAGCCTTCTTCCAAGCCCTCAATATAAACGTTAGCTTGACCTCTGGTTACCACCCTCAATCCAACGGCCAGGTCGAAAGGCTCAATCAGGAAATCACCCGGTTCCTGAGATCATACTGTAGCTCCAACCAAGAAGATTGGGCACGGTTCCTCCTTTGGGCTGAGTACGCACAAAACTCCCTGGTCAAACCAGCCACTGGTATAACTCCCTTTAAGTGCATCCTAGGCTATCAACCACCCATGTTTCCCTGGTCCGGGGAACCCACCGATGTACCCGCCGTCACGGACTGGTTGCAACGCAGTGAGGAGACTTGGAATCAAGCTCACGTACACCTTCAACGAGCCATCCGCCATCAAAAAGAACATGCCGACCACCGTCGTCGTCCTGGGCCTATATACCAACCCGGTCAATGGGTGTGGCTCTCTACCCGAGATCTCCGTCTCCGACTACCCTGCAAGAAACTAAGTCCAAGGTACGTGGGTCCCTTCAAGATAACACATCAGATCACTCCTGTTTCATTCCGTCTTGCATTACCTGACACCTATCGCATCTCTCCCACCTTTCATGTATCTCTGCTCAAGCCCGCTGTGGCCCCTGGAGTGGAGGGGGAGGGGAGGTCCCGTGAGCAGAGTCCCCAGCCCGTCCAGATCGAGACTGAGGAAACTTACCAGGTGCGAGAGCTTCTTAACTCCAGGCGTCGAGGACGCATCCTGCAGTATCTGGTCGACTGGGAGGGGTACGGTCCGGAGGAACAATCTTGGGTCAACGCTGACAACATACTAGACCCCAACCTCATCACGGAGTTCCATCGGTTACATCCGGAGAAACCGGCCCCACGACCACGCGGTAGACCTCGACGTCGGCTACCATCTCGCGCCAGGAGTCGCTCGCAGGGAGGGGGCTCTGTCACGGAGACGAACCCCGTGATTCCCCCTACTGGCCAGCAGAGGGCTCCATCTCCGGAATACTGACTCTCACACTCACCTATACTGATTCGCACTACACTACCCATCATCCCCGCACCCCCACTCTGATCACCTACAGGTGCAGCTCATTGGCACGGAGATATAAGCTGCACAACTCCATTAGCCAAACGCGAAGTCTTGTTTTGCTCCGGCTGACATTTCCAAGCGTTATTTCCTGTGTTTGATTTCCTGTTACCAGTTCTGTTTGTTTACCGTCTCTTGAACCTTTGCTGCCTGCCACTTGACCTTGGATTGTTTATTGGACTCTGAATCTTGCCTGTTACCCCTGAACTTCTGCCTGTGTTTGACGACGATTCTGGTTATCTCTACTGTTGTGTTTGCTGGTCCTGATCCCTGCCTGTACGACCTCGAGTCTTTCAATAAAGCCTGCAAAATGGATTCCCTGTCTGATGATGTGTTACACATATATTCCACAGTTACATGAATGGCAAATAATTGATGGTGCTCTTATGACATCACAGAGCCTAGATTTGTACTGTGAGCTGAAAAGCCTACCTCTTTACAATAGAACAATGAATTGTTAGAGCTAAGATCTCACAGAGCTCATAGTTGTAACTGGACTGACAGAGAAATAAAAGATAATCATTGACAAATCTGTGTAAAATTACCTATGGTTACACTTTATTTCTGTAGTCCACTTTAGACATTTGGTAACACTTTAGATATGGGAACACATATTCACTACTGACTAAGAGTTTTCCCTCAATAAACTCCTAATTTGCTGTTTATTAATAGGAAGATCATTGTTAAGTTTAGGAGTGGGGTTGGATTAAGTGAACATACAGAATAAAGCATTAAAGGAGTAATTCACTTCCAGAATAAAAAAATTCCTGAACTCACCCCCATGTCATCCAAGATGTTCATGTCTTTCTTTCTTCAGTGGAAAAACAATTATATTAAGGTTTTTGAGGAAAACATTCCAGGATTTTTCTCCATATGGTGAACATCAATGGGAGCCAATCAGATAAAGTTCCAAATCTCAGTTTCTTTGCAGCTTCGAAGGGTAGCAACACAGCCGAGGAATAAGTGCCTTTTCTAGCAAAACGATCAGTAATTTTCTTTAAAAAAAAAAAAGTGTGCTTTAAGCACAAATGGTTGTCTTGCACAAGCGTGACCTTACGCATTATGTAACCACAAGGTCGTACATGACGTAGACAGAAAAACCGACCCAGTGTTTACAAACTCATATTTGGACCTTTAACCCGTTGGCCACCAGTCCATTATATGGAGCAAAACCTGGAATGTTTTTTTTTTACTCAAAAAATTTTCAACTGGTGTCAGGGAATTTTTATTCGGTAAATGAACTTATCCTTAAATGTGTGCTCTATACTAATGAAACGCTATGTTAAAATGTTAATGTCATGCGGTCTTGGTTGTAGAAAAGGTGCATCAAGAAGTGGTAGAAATAAAAAAGGAGTCTTTTAATAAACATCAACACATCACGACCATTGAAAATAGTTTAAGTCCAACACAAAGGATTGACAGAAGCTGAGGGCTTATAAGAACAAGCAAACTAAGGAGCAAACGAGATTAATACAACACAGGTGATCAGGATAAACGATGATTAACTAAATGAGAGGGGGCCAGCCCCCTGAAGGCTGGTGCAGAATAGGAACAGGGCGGAGACAAAAAGATCCTCCAGGGCGGATCAGGGAGTTCGGGGAGCCATGGCGGAGCTGGCAGCTCATGGGGCCATGGCAGATCAGGGGACTCAGGAGGCCATGGCAGATCCTCCGGTTTGGCCATGGGTATTTGCAACAAAAAAAAAAAAATTCTTGTTAAGCTAGGATCCCTAGGGGGTGATCCTGAGGAGTGGGCACTGATGAAGGAGGGCTGGATGGGACCAGCGGGGATGAAGGAGAACATTCTGAAAATGATTCCGGGACGAGGACTGGTGCCAAGAACTCCGGAGGCAGTACCATGTCCATGAGCACTACATCAGCGAGGATCCTCCACAGCTACTAGGAACTTGGAGATAGCAGATTTTAAGCAGACGGTCTCCCAATACCCTAATGACTGGTAGCTGACATGTACTTGCAAAATTACTTGTAGTTAGGAGAATGTCTAAAGTGCACTATCAAAATAATGTGTTACCAGTTTTTTTATTCACCTTCTACCCGTTTGTTTTCCACTTCTCTGCATATCTCCACCTCTGTCTGTCTCTTTCTCTTTCTCTTTGGCTTGCTTTCACTAATAATGGCAGTGGTTTGTCTGTGTTTGTTTCTATGGACAGATTCAATGACGTCATTATTCACTTTGCAAATCTTTGCCTTGCCAAAATGAATATAATTCAGCATCGTTAAGGCCCCTTTTTATGACAGCTTTTAATCTTTTAATCTCAAGTTTTAGCTGACTCATGGTCCTTCCTAAGTATAAGAGGGTTAAGGACAAAAAAGGGACGAATTATTCGATTAGTGACTACATTTTGCTGTGGTAGTTGGTTTGTCTGGCTAATCTAATTGAAAGTGAAGGCAGTGACAGTGAAGCTTATCTCTTACACCCTGCTGCTCATCACTGTCTACAAGCCTGCTGACAACCATCAGTGGGTAAAAGCTCTGATGTACAGGCTTTGTAAAGCGCTGGTTCTTGTGCAAGCATTGTTCTCTCAAGCGCTTTGCACACACAGTGGTTATGGGGCTGTGTAGGTGGTGTATAAGCGTGTCTAAATGCTAACATACACCAACAGTCAGGAGTTTGAACACACTTTACTGGATTTATTTCGCACAAACCTTTTGATAAAGGCTTGTACTGTTTTATAGAGTTTTATAGATGTAAAAAACTAACATCTATACTTGTTTTTAATAAAATTTTAAATAGCAAGTATATTAATTAACTAATTAATTGGACTATAAGTATTTTTGTATACATGTACAAATAAACACATATACTGTATATAGAATATATAAAAGTGATACATGCATTTCACCGTCTGATTGAATTCATTTGTAAATGTATATATTGTAGATATTATTATTTTTTAAATAACAATAATATTGCCTTTAATATTGTGTGCCCACAGTTTATGTGAAAGTGCATTATATATATATATATATACATATCAGTAAAAAATCAGTAAAAGTGTGCTTTGGGTTTCTGCGTGAATGCAAACCGTTGCATTGGCTCAAAAGCTGGTTCTAATGAAGCACATGGATGTGCTTTGTTCTGTGGTTTGGCAAACACTTGGTCCAAACATATTTTGTAGCTTATGCTTTTCTGCCACTTTCAGACGTTTTCTGACAGAATTTAAAACAGTTCTCACTTCCCATAGAGATGAAGTGACATGGCCGATTTTTTTATGTGAAAGGTTGTTTTAGAAAAGTGAGAGACTAGTGAATAATTTAATAAACGTACATCTGGAATAGTTTCTTTCCATTTATTTGTTGCCTTCACACTGAAAGAACAATGCAATAATACACTTTAAATGTGCATGCTGCTAAAAGGACAATAAAGTTGTGCTGCGTAATTCTTCATGCCTTCTTGAATTCTCAGCACTGCAAATTTCACTTCGTTTTACAGAAGGAATCTGATGCTTGGCCTGTGTTGTTACTGGGGTGCAGATCTTAAGGGCTTTGTTTTGGTTCATTTGAAATGGCGAGGTCTGGATTTGGGGCTAGTCTTAGTTGTGAAGCCTCTAAGGACCATATAGAGGTTGAACCACTGAATAACTTCAACCATGGATCATGAGTTTGGTGCCTGATTCATGTTTCCCAGGGTCTTCACATGACAAATCAAAACAGGGTGTCTAAAAATGTAATTATGGGTATTGTTTTCTTCAGACGACGTCAGCCTTTAGTCAGAACAATCTGAGAAGGGTCAGACTAACTAATTCACTGACTACACCATTAGTATTTAGATATTTGATGTTTTATATAAGTCATTGCTCATGATATTGGCAAAAAATCATGTCAATCTTGCCAGGTGAAGCATTTTTATTTTTTTAAAAACAATCATGTATGTTGGGAAAATAGTGAACAGCTAATAACGGAAACAGACTGTGGTAGCAGTCATATTTGGTTTTTATTTAATAGAATTTTAATGCTTTAATTTCTTGTTACATAAGTGTACTGTCATAACAACTCCAGGAAACAATTTACACAATGCAGTGTACAGCATGGATTACATACAGAGAACATTCAGCTCTACTGGAGACTGAACGGGGAATTGATTTTATAAAGCATCATGTGGAGGTTCTTCCTAATATCCTAAAGCAAGTCTCTTAAATGTGATATAGTCTCTATTTCAACTAATAGTTAAAGTACAATCCCTTTTATATCAACATATCCGTAAAACACAAAATGTATCAAATATTGCCAATATTTAGGCTTATGGGTGAAGAGCTCAAAGATTTGTAAATTAGGTTGCACTGTGAGGTGAATGCAGTTGTCTGATGAAAATTACCAGTGACATTTATATGAGACTTTCAGTTTTTTGAGAATCTATTCCCGCAATGTGATGGACATAACACATACGGCATTTGTGTTTTTACACTGCAAAAAAAAAAAAAAAGTCTTAATTCCTAATCAGTTCTTTGTCTTCTTTTCCAAGAAAGTTTCTAAACATTCATAAAGCAAAATAAAATCACTTTCAGACAATATATTTATTTACTTACATTTTACCTACTTACAATTTACCCAATTAGTAAACTGTTTAAGCATAAATCTAACATAATTGTGTTGTTTATGCTTAAAACTTGAATATATATATATATATATATATATATATATATATATATATATATATATATATATATATATATATATATATATATATATATATTCTCGTTTTAAGCATATATATGCAAATGATGTAAGAAACTTAATTCAACATAAATTCTCAAGCAAGGATGTTTAGATATTTTGCCTTCAAACAACACAAAAATTCTAAATAAGAAGGATTTGTTTTTTTTTTTGTTTGTTTTTTTTTTTTGTTTTTTTTTTTTGCAGTGTAGGCATTTCTCAGAAACAAAATAATAGATAACATTCACCTGGATGTATTTAACCTGGATAATGACATACTATTTTGAAATCAACATTTACTTATAACTAAAGATTAACAAGATAAAAAACGAAGGCAAAAAACTATCACATACACTTATAACACACAGAATAAAAATAGATAACAAAAACATTTAACATGAAATCAGACTTGTTGAACACTGCTCAAAGACACCTGACAAAATCCACAGGCACTTTCTGGTGATGGACACTCTTTGAGTGTTCAAATTCAATCTTTTTGAAGTGCTACGAAAGTAAACTGTCTCTATAAAATACTGCTCTCAAAGAATAAATCTATTTGAAAACAAAAACAAAAAAAATTCTGTTTATAAAAAAATAAAGAATTACTCAAGTAGAAATTAATAAAGATGGAGGGACAAGGATGGAGTTTTTTAGTATGTGAATATGTTGTAAAGAAGTTTTGTTTTCATCCGATACACTTTCTGGCTGACAAATGGATTTATGACCATTTAAGTGGACATTTTAATGTGGAGGTGTTTTATGTATGGCAACTTTGGCACATTCCAGGGAACTGATTCAAGACTCCATCCACCTGTTAACTTCAGTTATTTTAGATGCTTTCTGATTGATTGATGCATTGACATCTTGTAGATGCCAAGCACATGTCGTCTGGTTTATATCTGAAACACATGGTAAAAGGCTCTCCCTCACACCTTCTATTCTCAGAACACATTACGCCAAACAATCAATTTAACATTCTATGAAAATATAGCCATATTTTCGATATAGTATACTCACATCACCACCCCCTGAGAAGCATCAATCACTCCGAATTTGATTGTATTGTCATCACAACTCTCTCTAGGTCTCTATGTCTGCCAACTTCTCTGCTCTGTGTTAAGAATCAAAGCATGGGATAAGCACAAGCCAGTTTGTTCTCAGTGCATTCCCGCAGACAGACCGTGAGATCTTATCTTGATCTCATCAGGTTCTCTCAAGTAGGCTAATATCAGGACAAACATCAGCGAAAATGCCCCACGAGTGAACGTTCAACCCATGATGTGCATTAAACACTAGCATGCGAGCAACCCCAGAAGCCAATGATATGCTTCGCTGCCTGATTTAATGGAAAACGCAGCTCCAGGGGAGATGCATGCTACTAAAGCCATATAAAAGCTGATGGAGCCGACAACCTGCCTGCCAAAAAAGCAGGAGGCAGCGATGTTCCACCAACTCATATATCAAACTTTAAGGTAATGCATGACTTCAAGTGGGAACTGAATTAGAGTCTAATAGTTTAAACCAGTCAGTAATTTGCATTGAGTACAGGAATAATGAACCTGCTGGAAAATCCAGCTAAAGCTGGTAGCTTTTTTTTCACATGGTAGTCAGAAAACCACTAAGAAACAGCTACCACCTGGTCATACCAGCTAAAGGTGGTCAAGTTGGCTTTAACAAAGCTGGCAGGGCAACCAGCTAAAGACTGGCAATCTACCTGCTTAAAATGGATTTTGCATGGTGTTGTTGTATCAAAATGTGATTTCCTATAGATTACTCACTGATGTACACTCTTTAAAATAAAAGTTGTTTAATTGCTCCATTAAGAAGCCATTCATGGAAGCTTTTCATTGCACAAGTTCCACACACAACATATTTTGGACTCTATTTTTAAGAGTGTAGGAATATTAGCGGAGCTGAGAGTAGAAAAGTTGGACGGTGAGTCCCTGAATGGAGAGGCAGAGCTCCAGGGAAGGGAATCCGAGCAGTGCGGATCCCCGAGAGAGTGAACTGACTGCGGGGAAGAAAAACGGAAAGCTTTGGGGTAATTACGACCTGCCTGACAGGAATGTCTCACTAATGCCTCTCATGTTTATTCCAGAGCCTGACAGTGCGCGCATTAGAAATGCAATGAAAGACAGTCCATTAGATACTATGTGTGTGTGTTTGTGTGTGTGTGTGTGTGTGTGTGTGTGTGTGTGGATGCGCTATGGAGTATCTGTGTTAGGTCCCTTAAGTCTATTTACGAGTTCAATATCCATTGGATAGATAGAAAACAGGAAGCAAAGACTATTTTTAGTTGTTCTGTTTTTGTTGTATGTTAATTTGTTTGTTCGGTTAGACCGTTCTGATTTAATCTAAAGCTTCTATAATGATGTTAAGGTCCTTTTTATTGCCCCTTAGTCCAGGTCAGTGATGCATCCTTAGACCAGCTCTCTTTCTCTCAGCTTCCAGCTCATGACTGCTGAGATGGTTGAGTAATTCAAACCACATTATAGCATCTGAATCTGCATCAGCATGAATCATGTAACCAAGACAAAGAGTGAGAAAGAAAGAGCAAATGTGGCAACAAAAGATGGAGAAAACCTAGACAGATGACTCATCAAGAGCTACAGTAAGAATCATTGATTGTAGAGTCTAAGAAAAAAATATATCGTTTTTTTTTTTTTTTTTTTCATGTAGTCCATGTAGTTACTGGTTATTCATATGGCAATATGTAGTTAAAGATACACATTTGGAGTTTTAAGTTTTCAACTTGAAGAAACTTTATATTAGCAAAATATTATAGTTTTTGTTTAGTAAATAGTTAAGACAAATTATTAATGTGGTCGATAAGGTTTCCTCAAAAGTACTAAAAGAATCATTACAGGAATCATTAACGAACACGTGCCGCTAATCTAAATCCAAACCAAATCCCTATCAAACCTGAATTGATGGGAGGACATGAACACGGAGACTACTTCTAGGAGTGCATGATGGCATGAAAATAGGTGCGTAGATTTTTAGTTCTGGTTTCTCTTTGCACTGTGACTCAGATTTCTGAAGAGGTAAGGCGAGAAGATCTAGGCAATGAAACCTAAACTGCAGTAACAAGAGGAAGGCAGGGAACATGATACGCTATGTGTGTGTTTTATAGAGAAAAGGTTGTGAAAGAGAGAAAAAGGAAGGCGAGCTGAGTATAGATCTGAGTCATTACATTATTAAAGGTCAGCAAATGTCACAGTCGTGAGTTGTTGCCCATAAACGCTGACCTGCGATCAGCTGCTTTGAAACGAGATGGCGACTGGTAGTTCTGCGCTAACTGCATACAACCCCTCCAAAGTTTTAACACACCCCTGAAAATGTGTATGATTCTGATTTAATAAAGGGCCTTGGTGTTCTAGACAAAATCAATTAAAACTTCAAAGATAAGGCAAAAACGAAATCCTTATTAGATCAGGAAGAAGGCTCCAGGTGGAGGAACCATGGTGCGGCTGCTAAGTTGCGCGATATCCGTGAAGCTTGTGTTAACGTCTCTTCGCTTCCTCTCATGAAGCCCGGGACATCCACAGTTTGTGTCACAAGGGCGCATTAATACATCTGAGAATCCCAGCATATGTTAAACATTCATCAGAGTTTGTGGTGGTTTTTTATGGTGAACTTTCTCCAGGGTAAAAGGCTTACGTTTATTCAGAAGTAGCTATTTTAAGCCAGTGAGTCTGATCGCTGATGTGGATCCGTTGTTGCTGTTGAAGCGGCTCATCAATGAATAGTCCTTGCTGGGTTTAAAAATATTTTTAAAAGGTCTTTGTCTCTGCGTTCCTTGCTGTATGGCCATCATGGCTCCTCCATTCTCCTCTTTCTGCTTCCTTGTTTCCTTCACTCCAACCTCTCATCCCCTCTTCATTGTTATATTGATAACATAGCGTCCTCTTCCTCACTGGTTAGGCCTGAGGTGGGGGGGAGTCAGGCTGAGCCCCTCCATCCACTCTCACCACTAGAGAAATGAAGAGAAAGAAAACATTAGTGGTTCATGGTTAGATGTCAGTGACTATAATAATTTATTATTTACTAATTTAAACCATTTTCTTCTCTGTCTTTGACCATTCATTTTAGTGCATCCTGGGGTTCATTCAAAGGAGTCATTTGAAACACTTGTTCCTGAAACTAAATTATAGTTAAATAGTGCTGATTTGTATCAAATTACTTAATTGACTGCATAAAATGTCTCTATACAGGATTAATAGTGCACACCAATATTTTTTTTTTAATTACACACACACACACACACACACACACACACAAACAACTATCCAAAATATTAGGTCATATATATATAAAAGTGAACATTGAATATTACAAAATATTTTAGTATGGGGACTTCCAGTTTATTCTAACAATGTTTGACACTTTTTCTATGTGTCGACTAGTCATGGATCACACAACTTCAGTTATGAATATAGAAAAATGATTAGAAGAGTTATTATTGGTGTGTACTAAATAATCATTTACAGAGAAACATAATGCACTGCCTCATGTCATGTCAAAATAAAAAACTGAAAACTTTTTCTCACTAAATAACATGCAGGTTCCATTTTTAGCCGATTTGAGGCGAGCAGCGAGCAGTCCCCCTGGAGCTTTGAGCATCCCGTTCCTCTCTGTCTGCCCTAACCATTTAACTGCAATCACTACTGCATTCAGCCTGAGACACAAATGCCTCATTTTCCCACTAACCCTTCAATCTGTTGTCAATTGTGGGATGCCATGGAAACAGTTCCGGAATGCTGCAAGTAGGCTTTTAGTTCTGAGGTACCGTTTTGTGTCTGGAGCAATACAGAGCTGTGCCATTTGTGTAATACAGAAAAATACTTTTTCCCGTCTTGTAAATGATATCATAGCAGTCTATGGAGACAAATGTAGTCATACCCACCCACTGGAGAAACAAATGTCTACTGTTTAAAATTAAATTTATTTGTATTTTTTACAGAGGTAAGACATGCCAAGACCACTCAATAGAAAATCTAGGATTAATTCCATATAAACTATAAACAAGCAGTATAAAAAGACAAAAAGAATTACTGTAGTGCTCAGTAAAAACAAATGTAGATTTCAGGGGGGTAAAATACAACTTAACCCAAAAGCATGTCTATCAAACTGGAGATTGTTTATGATATTCTATTCACACTTTCTATCAAATCCGGAAATGCTACAGTCTTTTGTCCCATGAGGGGCGTCCTATTTTCAGTGTCCTCAGTGGGGGATGCGGTATTTTGAAATCTCATTCTCTCGGCCTACCGAGGGTAGTTCTGTCCAAGCATTACGCTCAAGAGCAACTCCGAGAGCACTGGGAAAGTGTGAGAAAATGTGCGTAGGGTAAATAGCAAACATACTTTTTCAATGTGGCTTCTTTCACAGTTAAATATAGTTCAGCAATATTATGCACACTATATGCAAATATATGCACATATACAAAAGGCAATGGACTGTTTCAGATTTTGACTCATTTTTTTAATAAGCCAAATTAAATTTAAAATAAAAACTCCCATACACAGAAAAGTCTTGAACTGTATCAAATATAAATAGATGTAAAAAGAGAGGTGAGGCACATGTACCTTTAAAAGGATAGTCCACCTTCGTGTTCTTCCAAACCTATGTGACTGACTTTCTTTTGTATCTTCTATTTATTTGAAAAATCTTTATTGTTTCAAAGAAGAAAGTAAGTCATACAGGTTTGGAATTACATGAAGAAAAAAGCTCCAAATGTCAGTGTTAAACCTGCACTGACAGAAGGGAAAATGGGGCATTCAGATGGATGAGAATGAATCTGAAATGTGTATATATAGAAAGGAAGAAAAGCATAGAGTGATATCAAAAAAGGTGCTTGAAATTTGCTATGGTTCATGCTGTATTGCCAGCCTTCGCCCAGCTCAAATGAGGCACAGCCCGACGGGAATTGTCCCGACTCTCCCGATTAGTCGCTCAGACCTTGGCAGATGGCGTGACTGATCTTCATGTTGAGCAAAGTGTGGATCCATGCCTGAATCGAAGAGGACTGAATTCCTTTAAAAAATTAAATACCCTTTCACCTTCATCCAACTCCTCTGATATCCACTCATCCATTCGTTCATTCCCTAGAGTATAGTGAAAGCTTCGAAAAGTAAGAGCTGCTAGAGAGTGACAGAGAGGAAGGGAGAAAGAAATACTGGTATACCAGCACTAACTGCTTACGGTCTGTTGGTACCTCCTTCTGAACTAATAACACAGCACATTTACACCAGTTAATCAAGTCATTTGTCACTTCTAATAGACGGCAACAGACAACAAAGACCAGAGACTCTATAACTAAGAGTAAAATGAAGAGATATGTACAGACAGGAACTGCTGATTCTGCTGACTGCTGGCCTCTTGGGTGCTTTAACAAGTTTGCCCTATTAGCTAAAAAAATACATCTGCACACATTTCTGGGCACACCATGTGGGTCGTCTGTTTTAATGATTCCGTAGAAGCAGCAGCAAACATTTGTAGCTGATGCATATTGGCAGCTTGTTGGTAGATCAAAAAAAAATGCCGGCACTGACGCACCAGTAGGTCTAAAGTCATCCTGCGATTTGTCATACAACAGCTCCTAATGAGCCAGTCTTACTGTCACACTGTCTGGCCAGTGCATATTTCTCCAGCCTTAAACAGATGTTCACTGACCATCTACAGTGTTTTGCACACAAAACTAGAAAGTGCTATCTAAAAATCAGCAGCTTCAATCGGATTCTATTTCATTTCCGGCAGGTTTGACTATTTTAGACAAACCTTTTAGTAAGGCTTGTAAAAGCTTAAATGTATGTTTTTTTACTTGTCATTCATTTTACTTGGCAGACCTTTAGATGGTTCTTGGGCAAAATAACTTGCAACGGGCGCTTGATGCCATTAGACAAAAGTCTGGCGGTGCAAGATGAAACTGACATTGATGTTATCAGCTAAAGAGGCAGTGGTTTCTTAAAACTTCGGAAAGCTTTTAAATTTGCACATTTTAAACCCCATAGTTAATAGTATAGAAATAAAGGCACTGATACATCAATTAAAAATACTTCTAAACATCATTTAAAATGAAAATAAATGTTTATATGTACTGTATTAGGAGACAGATGCTATGAGTGCAAAACACTCTGGGCACTGTGGACTAAAGATATAGACCCTTGCCACTAATTTGTTTACAACTGGTGCCTGTGTGTTTACACCAGAAATAAATGAGGGATTGGCAGAAAAACCTTAAGGAAAAATCACAATCGTTCTGGGTGACATTGGTACATTATATGTGTGTGAATGCATGTGTGAATATGTGAGTTTAGACTGACAGAATCTGCCACTGTGATCCTGAAGGACAGACAGAGAAGAGAAAGGGAGCAAACAAATGTTGATGAGAAGATAAATTACATAGAAATAAACTAAAGGGCAATAGTTAAATTAATTTTCATTCCATTCAGTTTTGGTTACCACTGACTTTCATTATATGAAAAAAATTAAATGTACTTGGATATATATAATATATAATATATTTTATATATATATATTATATATTTTTTTTCATTTACCATTATATTCTAGTAAATAATTACTTTATTATACAGTAATAAATAATAATAATAAAAAAACATCTTAAAAGTAGAATGGTAATGAGAACTTTGGGACTTTGGGAGGACATGCTTAAATGTGATGTCACAACGCAAACAATCTTATGATTATCTCAGTGCACATGTGACCTGTATGTGTTTTGTTGTATCCTGGGCCTCTATGTTGCTGTTGTTTCAAGGGTCTGCTTCACATTCCTGACACTCTTGTTTTTGTTTTCCTCTTTCTTTGCAAAGGTTGCATCTCCTCCCCCCAAACCCATCACTATTCACCACCCAGCTCCCATGATGCACTGCTGCACCCTCTCAAGAATGTGGTAAGTCTCATCTCCAAAATCCAAGAATTGGGTCTTAACTCAATAGTCTGATCATCTCTTTCATAAATGCCTGTGCTGATTCTTTCTTTCTTTCTCTCTTTCTTTCTTTCTTTCTTTCTTTTTCAAAGCAGACTGATGTATGTATGACAGGTTAACTTAACACCCTTGGCTCAAAGAACCATTTTCAATAAATGCAAATGAAAATGCTTCTATTTATTTATTCATTAAGAAGGTGATTTTATCTGTAGCGATTCACTCTGGCCAGTACTTTCTCTCTTTTTCCCTCTCTCTCTATCTCTTTCTCTCACACACACGCACATACACACACACAGTTATGTGGAACATTTGATATTTGACATTTTAATATTTAATAAACTGTTTTATGTACTAACCTCTCATTGTAAACAGACTATACTGATGCCAATATCATGATCTTTCATTTCTCTGTTCTGTGATATTTGCAGGCCTTAGTCACAAAGAAAAAACAGTGATTAGTTATTCCTCAAAAGCACCGGTTAAAGGCTTAGTTCACTTCCAGAGTAAAAATGTCCTAATAATTAATTCACCTCAATGTCATCCAAGATGTTCCTGACTTTCTTTCTTCAGTCGAAAAATATATTTTTGAGGAAAGATTCCAGGATTTTTCTCCATATAGTGGACTTCAATGGGGATCAACGGGCTGAAGGTCCAAACTGTAGTTTCAGTGCAGCTTCAAAGGGCTCTACAGGATCCCAGCTGAGGAATAAGGGTCTTATCTAGTTAAACGATCTGTGTTTTTAAAATAAAAATAAAAACTTATATACTTTTTAATCACAAATGCTCATCTTGCACTAGAAAGATCTAGTTTTTCGCCCTGACCTACTATTTTGAACCGAAGTACACAGACAAAGAACTAACCACACATGACCATTCCAACGAGATTACACAATGCGTGAAGTCGAGCTAGTGTAAGATGAGCATTCGGAGTTAAAAACCAGGTCAATATGCTGTTCAGGGGGCCCAGAAAGCATAGCAGCACCCCTGCTAAAAAGTATATAAATTATTATTATTAATAATGAATTATTATCATTAATTTTATTGTTATTTTTTCCAAAAAACGAATGATTGTTTCACAAGGTAAGTCCCTTATTTGGGGGATGGGACAGTGTAGTTGCCTTTGAATCTGCATTGAAACTGCAAATAGGAGCTTCAACCCACTGAACTCCGTTGAAGTCCACTATATGGAGAAACATTTTCCTCAGAAACCTTACCTTTCTTTCGACTGAATAAAGAAAGACATGAACATCCTGGATGACGTGTAAACTGTCACAGATTTTTTTATTCTGGAAGTGAACTAATCCTTTAATTATTTTGTTTTAAAGGTATTTTCTAAGGCTGTTGACTCAGAAAGACACCATACAGCACATTGCTTTAGATATTGTATGCTCTTGCATTGCTGGATTTTCTTTGTCTTTCTTTCTTCTTTTCCTAGGCAAGACGAATAAAGTGTTTGGGAAATCCATTTTGCAATTTTTTTTCTCTTTCTTTTCTGCTGTTCCTTTTGAATCCACTAGTGGCAAAAAAGTTACACAGCACCTTTAAATACATTTTTTTGTGCCAAATCAATTTCATCAAGTGATATGCATACATTTAATGCTCTCCCAACCGAGACCATTTGTCCCCAGTGAAGATGTTTGGCATCCTTCCCCCCCCCCCCAGGTTGAATCAACATGGCCACTTTATTGTTGAGCTGTAATTCCTCCCTGTCTCGTCCCCATGGCGTCAGTCCTGTGTGAAGGAACTAGGGAACTATAACTGCCGCCGTCTCATGGTCTTTAAATATTATTGAATATTTGAATAACTCACAAGTGATTTAGAGATTTCCCTGGAATGTATGAAAGTACTTCTTGGGTTTATTTTCAGGGTTTGTGCATTTATATCTATGCGGTTCTAGACTTCCTTTTCCTTTTAAGATCTGAATGATAAACGTGTCAACTGTGTCATCCACACCCAGCCTTTCATGGAAAAGTCAAGTGTATAAGATAGTGGAATGTAAAAAAGATCTGAGAGATGGGACAGGGAAAGAGATAATAAAGATACACACAACAGAAGTGAGAAGTATGGGAGCAGTATTTGTAAAATGCACAGTATAAAGTGACACTGGCTCAATCAGAAGCTTCCGTTAGAGGACAGCGTGCTTGAAACTATAACTGTCTGTTATTTAGACTGGTGCAGAAATGCCAATAATCCTCTTTAGCCCTGTCTTTAGCTCGTGATCTTACCGATCTGCTCTGCTGCGTGCAGCTGTGTGTGGGCCTGCGCCTGCGTCTGCGTCTGCGCTTGCTGCTCCTGCAGACTCTGGCTGTCCACTGAGATGCCGCTGTCACTGTGCAGCTTCTCTCCCTCTGGAGATGGCATCTGGTTGGCTGTGGCTGCGCGATTATTAGCTGCCTGTTTATTCTGCTTGCAGCTGTTCCACCTGGAAGGTAACATATGCACAAGTAAAGTACAAATGAAAGTAATGAATGAGAGGAAAGCATCAGCAGCTTTCATTTTCAACAACAAACACACATGCTTGCACAGTGGTGTTTTTTTAATATACCTAAATATGTCTTTATTACCATATGTCTTATACCACCACCTCTTTAGCTAATATGTCTATGTCTTTATTACTATTTTTCTCAATGTAATTTATTTTGATTTTTTTAAATAATTTCATTTCTATCTTGAATGAATTTTATGAATTTAAAATGCATAGTATAAGTGTTATACTGTATTAACTGTGGTTACAATTATTCATGAGATGCATTATATTGTGCATTACAAGGCATAATTGATGCATTAAAACTACTTTTATAATGCATTATACATAAAGGCTTCAAGGGCCTTGTAAAAATTGGTTGTACATTTCTCATTATGCTATATTATCACCAAATCTTGCATTTAATCTTTTTGTCAGCATGTTTTCTTTCAATTACTATAGGTTTTGTATTTCTTTTTGCAACACTGAACTGAGCTTATACACCTCAAGTTTTTAATTAAAATTAAAATTTAAATGAAAAAGGATTGAACAAAAGGATTGAATCCAAGATTCAGTGATAATATAGCAAAATGACAGATTTTAAGCAATGGTTATTTTTGACCGGGAACACCAGAAGTGTAACATGGTGGGGGAAAATCCCCCCCAAAAAACTAGGAAAATTATCCAGTTTGCAGTTGCAGTGCAGTTGTTCAGCACAACGTGATAACATTAACTAGCATTTTCAGGAAAAAGAATATCCTCTCCAGGTCAAAATGACTGGAACACAGCATGAGGGTCAATCTAAAAATCAAGGATAAGTACATATTAAGACCAGGCCTGAATTATTCACCACCTATCAGTGTCCTCAATCATTTCATTCTGTTCTTACATCTTTAAGTTGTTTTTTTTTTTTTCCTCTCTATTGCTCACCTCTTGAAGATTATGTAAGCCAGGAGGCCGACTACGACCGCTGCAAGGATGGGGCAGTAAATGGGAATCAGGTTCTCGTTTAGCCCTTTGCCAATGAAATGAGGGGAGCTGGGTTTGGGTGTGGTGGCGTCCCCTCCAGGGTTGGGGCTCCACAAACGGTTCGGATCAGTGACGAACAAACTGGAATCACTAGTGGAAGCAGGATAGGTAGGACTCAACGGATCTAGAAAAAGAAAGAAGGACAATCTGAATGACTGGACATAGATGCAAACTGATGCTGGAAACTTCTGCAATCTGCTGTTACATCCAGACAGAATTCAACTATTTATGTAAACTAAAATGTAAATGGCATACTGAACTGAACCTAATGAGACCGGTAGTAGAAGGTGTGAAATTGACCAATGGCTGTCTGGATGGTGTTATATGACATATAGCCCTTTTCACCCACTAAAGGCACTATTTGTCTTTTTATCTTTCTTCCTCTCTCTATTGATTTGATGCATAATTTATACAAAGGCAACCCCCCTATAAACTCCTTCCAGCTCCCAATAGAGCACAACAGTGGCCGTCCACTTTTTCAGAGGCCTTTGTGTCGGAAGTATTTTCACTATTCATTTTGTCCATAATCATTAAAACCCAAACAAACCAGCTCTGAGATTAATCACATTACAAACTTTTGGTTTAAATTGAAGTACTTAAAACTATTAATAATACATTACCTGTATTTGTACTGTATAATTAATGATGGTGCAATATAATGCTATTGACTTTAAGTCATAAATTCAGTACCTTTTAATCGAAAGCTAAATAAATATCTCTATGGAGGAAATAAATAAATGGCTTTTACTTATAGAACCCAACCGCTGAACTTAGACACACACACACAACTTTCCTTTTTTTTTTTTTTTTTTGCTGTTGAACTCTTCGCTCTTTCTAAAGAAAAGAGCCCAGAATCGAGTGGAGATTGTTATGGTTCATATATTTCATGGCTGTAAAATTGGTGGTGACAGGGTTCGATCTGGCTCAACAGGAGGTCTTCACGTTGCCATGACTGTCTAAAACATCCTCCTCCTCATTTGAGCTCTTCCAAAGCGGCCATATGCGTGACTGATTGAGCAGTGCTGAAACAGAGTACACTTTTTGCAAGAGCTTTGGTTTGATTTACAAGAAGCTTAGCTAAAGGAGGAAATAAAGTTGAAGGTGCCATTTAAGAACCAGCGCTCTTGATTAAATCTTTCCCCACCAGCATTTTTTGTTGCCAGCCACCGCCAGTGATTTTTATGATTTTCACTCAAATTTGATGGCCTCCAGTATATTTTCCTGTATGAATATTTCAATATGCAATACACCAAAATCCAAGATCAGAGCCTCTACTTTAAAATAAAAAATACAAATCTGTTTTGTTCTTCCTTAAAGCATTCTTTTTTATCAACACTTGATATTGGTAGGTTTCATAATTTTGAGCAAAAAGTGGAGAAAATCACATACTTATCAAAAACTACATCTGGATAATAATCTGTATGATTATCAAAGCATAAATCCAGTAAATCACTTCCATCAACACCTCCAAAGCTTGCACAGACATATACCAATTCCTGGATCATGTTTTTACTTCATAACATTATGCAGTTTTCATTTATATGCTGTCAATTGCTGATGATTGCATTATTTTTCATATGCATCTTTTTACATAATCGCATGATCGCGTGTTTCTCCATCCTGTTCACATGTGTTTTTGTTCGGGAGGTTTTGTACTCGTTCAGAATATGTGTAATAGCACCAACTAGTGTATAACAGTGAAAACACGAAAAGAAGTAAAAACGTCTTTGGCGGGGAAGAAACATCTTTCCAAAAATCTTTCAGTACACAAAACTCTATAAAAAAAAATTTAAAAGAGAAGGGGATCTAGGACCTTTATACATTGTAAAGACTGCTAGTCTAACCCTCACAGCCTAGATTTCATCTGTATTAAAGGGGTCATAAACTGAGAAATCAATTGCCTTGATCTTTTGACATATAAGAGGTCATTATAAAAACATTGTGTAAGTTTCAGAACTCAAACCTTTGTTGTTAGTCTAAAAATAGCTTATACTATAGACAGTTGGCAAAATGACAGCTTGTGGAAAGTGACACTTTATGATGTAATAATGTGGATAAGCACCGCCTCCGCAGAAGATCAACGTTCCGCTTATACATCACTGTCTGTTTAGCCCCGCCCACTGATTCACACATGTAGAAGGTAAATGAGAAGAGCGGCAAGTCAGAAACGATATGATACACCCTATTTGATGAACTTAATTTTTAATGAAGTTCCAGACCATGTCTAAAAGCTTGGGTGTTTGTTCACTTAATTCTACCACAGATTAATTTACAAACAAGTCACAATTCAACTCAGAATTTTCAGAAAGATTCAAACTAAAAGATGATGCTCTATTGACTAAATTGGATCAGACAGTTATGTCTCAACACAAGTGTGAGTAACTGCTTCTATTACATGGTAATTTTTGCTTTGTCTGTTATTACAGATCATTTCATATGTACTGAGTATTTGTGCATCTTTAACCTAAATCGCAGCAGCGTCCATCTGTGAATAATGTTGGCTGTCAATCATACATAACTATTAGCCAATCATGAATTGGGCTTCTAAATTATGTTTTTTGATGTAAAAATCTTGATGACTTTATAAGTGGACCTCAGAGAACAGTACAAAATCAAAAAACAAAGGCAGTCCATGATCCCTTTATATTCAGTATGACGTCTAACCTAGGCTAAGCTAGAAACTAGCTACTCTGTTCCACGGCTACTAGCTTATTGTTTTTGCTTTGTTTAAAGTCTATGAAGTGTCTGTAAAATATGAGTCATGTTTGAATATTAAAGTCATAATGAAAGTGACTTAGTTATGAGCTGTTTAACAATTAATTAAAGAACATTGTTTTCTAGATTGATTTGCAGTCTTATCTTTGCACACCTTTCGAACTTGTGGGCATGTGCAGCAGCCCTCTTTCTTTTCTTTATCAGTCTCTTTCACTTGCTGTCTCTCCCTCAGTAGCTGTCAGTTTTCTCAAGACCTCTCCCAGCCCGTCTCCTCCCTCTTTCTTGAAGGAAACATTCATTTGTTTTCTGAACGAGTATGCACTAAAAGTTAAACGATTTCTGAAGTGCTCTCTCTATTTCTTTCTCTGTCTCTCTGATTGAAAACAGAGTATGTGAAATTGCGATATGTGGATGTGTTTTCAGCCTGACTGAGCTTGAAACCTGAGTGAAAACGAGGATTTGCTTTTTTGGACAGAGGCTATAAAACTCACCCAAGCCAAAGGTTAACAATTTCAAATCCTTCTCTTTTTATTTTAAACATTTTTCTTCTTAAGTGGGTGCTTTTGTGACGAGGTGCCAAGTGTGAAGTGCTTGTTAACCCTCAGCTGGGTGCCTTATTTAATGAGGAGTCTTTATTCTCCTCCTCTCCCAGTGCTGTTTTTTGGAAGGGATTTTAATGCTTATCTGGCAACCCTTTTCAAGTTTGTTATAATGGCTCTCTTTATCTAACAGAAAACACTCTCGAAAGACTGTCACACACACAGCAATCCTTATTCTCTCCTTATGTGTGTGTGTGTGTGGGAGTGTGTGATAGACAGGAGGGGGAACGATAAGAGCCTGATGGGTGTGTGTGTGTGTGTGAACGGATGGATGGCTAAATGAACAGAAGCTTTGCCGTTAAGTGCTCTGATTAGCTGCAGTAATTACACTAGCAGGAAGCATTAACACATGTATGCGCACACACTTATTAATCTGTCTTAAACAAGGATTTGTTATTTAAAATATGTATATAAATAGAGAAGTTCTTAAATTTGAGGCTATTTGTTTGTCTATGCATGTTTGTGTAGATTTTTTATTTAGATTTAATTTACATTTTACATGATTTACATTTTATTTTAAGTTTGTCTTTTCAGTTTAGTTTAGGTTTGTTAGTTTTCATTTTACAATAGTTAGCTCTAGTTTTATATTATGCCAAGTAAAATTGATTTGTATTTTATTTTAGTCCCAGTTATGAGACTCTATTTTATTTTAGTATGTTTTTTTATTTTCTTCAGGTAATTTAGTTTTTATTTTTATTTTAGTTAACAAAAATGTTTTCATAGTTTACATTTTTGATTTATTTAATGAGAACAATGCTGAGTATGCATTCTGATCGCCCTATAACAATTACTACGATCTCATTCCATGTTGACATAAAATCTGTTTTTGTGCAGCAAAAAATGTAGATTCTAGACAGAAAAGCAAACACAACCCTCCCTCCATGCACTGCTCTCCCAGAAAAGGAGACATGGGCCAATAATAATTATCTGAATTTCTTGAAATTAAAATTTCTGATTATTCAAGTTCTCTCTCCCTCTCAGTCTTTATTCACTTGTTTCTTATGGTTTCTCAACATAATTCATGAGAGTTAAAGTGATACTTTGTCATCAATCACTTACCCCATGTCGTCTCAAACCCGTTAAAGCTTTGTTCATCTTTGGAACACAATTTAAGATATTTTGGATGAAAACCGGGAGTCTTGTGACTGTCCCATAGACTGCTTAGTAAAATACACTGTCAAGGTCCAGAAAAGTATGAAAAGCATCGTCAGAATAGTCCATCTGCCATCAGTGGTTCAACCGTAACATTATGAAGCGACGAGAATAATGTTTGTAAGTTAATGTTAATGTTTATATATGTGTGTATGCATGTGTTGATGCGGCATCTAGTAAAATTAAAAAGTTTCATCATGCTAGCATGTGTGGAGCACCTTCAAACCAAAAATGACCAAAGAGGTCCAGTAGCTGAAGCTGTAATAACAGCATATTGGCAAAACAGATCTGGCAGACGCTCCAGTGTTTGTACTCTGGAGATCATCAGAGGTTTCTATTTACAAAGTGTTTATGCAGCATTGAGCAGAGTAGCCAATTACAGACATATCTGTGGATTTCAGGAAAAAATTAGTTGGATTTAAGTTAGAATCCACTCATTATATCTCAAAATGCCAGAGTTTTTGTTTAATGTAGAGTTTTGCACACTCCTTTCATTATAACAAAGTGTAGACACAATATAAAAGATTCATTGTGTACTGTAGAGAGCTTGGTTGATTATAATGGAACTGTGTGAGATCGCTGTGAACTAAGATGAGTGACAGATTTGAGTGGTTATAAAGGGAGAGGGCTCTTTGTGTGCTTTCTATGCTATTTGATCCATTCAGAATTTTAATAAATTAAAATATATTTTCATGCTGCAATAAGAACCAGAGGTAACACACATATAAACATGGGATTCACTTTCGAAAATTGCAATGATTGACATAGTGATTGATAACCATATAGCAATAGAAGGGACAGAAATATGAAAAATAGATTTAAAAAAATCGATTATTAACTATACCAAAAAAAAAAAAAAAAAAATAGGTTCTGTTCTTTATTTTAATGTATTGCATGTTCAGATATTCATGCAACAAAATATTCTGGGGGCCATGAAAATTGAGAGAAACGAGTTAAGTTTGTGGCCAAATGTGGTCCAAATGTGTGGGCTACTGTGACTGCACTACAAAAGTGTATGCTAGGCTATATTTTGGAACAATCTTGAATCTCTTATCTGATTAAGAGTAATGAAGCAAAATGTCTAATGTTAATTTATACAATGACTCTTAGAGAAAATGATGAAGAGCATGCCATCATGTCCTCATCTTTGATGAAACAGTCCAACATCTAATCTCCAAATCTAATCACCTTACAGGCAAAATGTTTGCTTCAAGAATAAAAAATAAGGGCGTTGATAGTTTTGCTGTAAAAACAACACAAATAAAAAGAGCAATCTATTTTATTACATCGGTCTATATGAAGCATAGACTTTATTCAGTCCATAACAAGTCTAATATATTACTGAAAAAATGACTAAACACTCTTCCAGGCAAGGGTGAAGTCATTCTGTACATTAACAATGATGTGAGAAAAATATAATGCACTTCTTCAGTAATGTGCGACCACTTTTGAACTTATTCTTCTGTATCTTGCAACCAACGTAAAAATAATATTAATATTAAAGAGATTTGAAATCTCACATTAAATAAACGCAGTCAATTAAGTACAATTATTTCAGCATTTAGAATATTGCTGAAATAATATATCAATATTTGATTAAACACTTGAAATGAAAAATAGACATTTTGCATGGGCTACTAACTGAAAGAACTAAAAATACTCAAATGAAATGCAAAAAAGCCACTGGCCTATAAAAATATTTAAAAACTAATAATAATAAAATGACAAAAGTACATGAAAAAAAAAAACATTTAAACAAAACCATATAATCATATATACATAATACTAAAATAACACTGGTGCATAATGAGTCATATCAAAGAAGAAAAGTGTTTTCTTTGCCACTGCAGCCATCAGTCTGAGCAAGTGAGTGACGATGTGACAAAACACTAACGCTTGGAGTGGGAAATGAAACCCGGAGTAGAGTTGGAGCAGAACAGTTCTTCGGGAGGAGAGGAGAAATGTTGCTGTCTCTCCACTCCACTCACACACTCTGATATGTATCTGTATGTGTGTGTGTGTGTGTGATGCAGAAGCTGCGATAGAGGTCACAGTTTGAAACCCGAGAGTAAGAAACTCCAGCGGCCTTATCGATCCAACAAAGGAAAGAGCTCAGCACATCTCTCTCTTTCTGTCACACGCACACAGACACATGCCACTTAAGTCCGTATGTGCTGCAGGAAATGAATCATGGACCACCAGCGTGGAGAGAAACCGGTCATTCAGGCATGTGTGCCTTTGAATCTTACTGTGGTCATTCTCATGAAAGAGCTTGTTTTTAATACACCACCCTCATCAAAGGGCACAGAAATGACTGACCCGCCAGAGAAATAGACATGAAAGGGTCAGAGATACACAGACAGCGAGCGGGATGGATAGAGAGAAGCAGGAAAGGTCTCGTATAAGGTCATTTTAAGGATGATAATGTGGCGCTCGCGGAGGGTGGTCATGTGTACAGAAATACACAAGGACCTCTATGAGTGTGTGTGTGACAGGGCAGAACAAGGCTGCTCTGTGCTGTAACTGTACACACAAAGGATGATCATATTATCTTCAGGACAGTGAAACTGTAGCTTCCAATTACACAAGCTAATAATAAAGTAGTTGAATTACAGTCAAATGAAAAAGGAGCTTAGTTTTCTACACCACAAGTTAATAATAAAAAGTAGCTTACAAACTTAAATGTAGTTCTGATTTTTTTTAAATTATACATACTACCATTAACTTTTTTTTCTGTTATGGAAAAGCCCCCTTAGATATTGGTGGTCACAAAACTTTTTTAGTGTTATTAGTATGGAAAACGGTTGTTTGTGAAAAGCGTGATACATTTTTTTCAGGATGTCAAATAGCAGTTAATACCATTATAAAGGTCTTGTCACTTTTGATCAATTTAATGTGTCCTTGCAGAGTAAATTTTGTGATTTCTTTCAAAAACTAAATCTTACTGACCACAAACTCTTCCAAATGTAAGTTTGCGAAAGACAAAGACAAAAAATAAAAAAAAATGTCAAATAATGTGACATCATTAAATTTGAATATACAATTACACTAAGTAAAATAAAATAAACTAGCAAACACACTAGCTAGGGAACACAACACTAGCTGTCACATTTCAGCTCTTTTTTTCTCTGTTTGTGTCATTTGTGTCTGAAGCTGATGAGAGTCGCATGAGAGCAGGAACTGCTGCCATTGAAGCTGAACGTGTGTGTGTGTGTGTGTGTGTGTCCTGACAGCACTTGCAGATGCTTTATGATTTACAGGTTCCATCTGCTTAGATATCTCCTTATGCTGCACACATTATGCTTCCCCATATACACAGCAGAGCACTCCGAGTCACACACATTAAACACTTTTTTAGCAAACATTCACTTTGTAAATCAGATAAAGTGTGTATTTTGTTTCAATACATTTTTACTATGATATTAATCACAATTGGTTCATAAGTAAAGGCTTTTAACTACTGTATGTGGCTGTTGTTCTTTCTAAACATTGCTCTGGTTTTTATGTTGCTGTTCTGGACTGCTGGAAGTTTGAGTTTGCCTGGTTGAAAAACATTCAGGGAACCTGTCTGGAAACAATCCATTTTTTACAAATTAATTTGGGAAATAATCTGGGAAATTCCATGCGATCACACACATTTTTCAGCTACCTCTAAATGTGGTTTGAGTGATCCAATAACAAAGCTGTTGGACCCCCGTTTACACCTGTAGTTAGCATTGTCCATTTGTGATCAGATTACCTGAGACAGATGTTAATCTGGGTGTGACACACACACGAACCAAAGGGCCAGGGCTGACACTAAACCCCAAACTGACAGATCCAGCCCACCCAATCCTCATCATCATCAGCAGCAGCAGCAGCAGCCATAATGACCCTCACACACATACAGCCCCGGGCTTCAGACATCAGACAGTCCCACCGCCCAAGCGCTAGCACACTAATGCAATGACACGCCACATTACATGCCCTCTCCAGCCATGAAAACAGAGCTTTCTCTGTGTGTTTAGTTGAGCGTGACTGTTAAAGAGGTAGAAAAAGGGCCATCATTTCACTTGCTGGCCACAGTCAGAGTGTCTGTTTGGTAACCACAGTCCTAACAGAAACAAACATTCACCTGGTCGCGTTTGGTTAGTTTGTGAAATATGAAAGAAAATAAAGTATCATAGAAGACATCTTGAAGTGCTATTTGCTGATCAAGGACCTCATGAAATTATCCCAGAAGATGCTCTTTGGTTGGGTTTGAAACAACTATTACGAAAAAGAATCTGAGGCACTTTTTCAATAAATAAATTAATAAATAAATAAATAAAAAGTTTAAAAGCCTTCATTTACATTCTGGCCATCTCAAAAAGCATTACAAATGGCTAAAACTCTGCACACTGATGCATTTCAGCCTTCTTCAGAGTGTGTGGATAATAAAGTGGACAATAAAGTACTTTGATTATATTATATTACCATATATAATTATATTATTCCACACTGTAAACTAAAGGTATAAAAATTCATATGTGCTTGTATAAGTGCAATTTTTTTAATAGTAGATCAAGCTGATTTGTGATTTTTGCTTTATTTTGTAATTGTTGTTAATGTCTGTATAGCTAAATGGATTCTACACAATTTGATATATTATATTATATTATATTATATTATATTATATTATATTATATTATATTATATTATATTATATTATATTATATTATATTATTCTGATAATAAATTAATATTTTCAATCATTTTGTTAGAAAAAGCTGCAATTTTAGCACAACTAGTGGCACAGCATGGAACTGCAACACTCTTTATTTGTATTTATTTATTTATTTATTTATACATATTTATTCTATTGTATTTTATTTTATTTGGAACGCCAGATTTTTATAAAAGCCATAAAGTTTAATGAAGTTTACAGTGAATTTTCTCTCTCTCTCTCTCTCTCTCTCTCTCTCTCTCTCTCTCTCAAGGAGTTATAAGATCATCTATTACCTGTTGTAAAATCATGCTTTTATACATGTGTGTTTGCATGTGTCACTGGGTTTGACCTTTTGGACTGCAGTGACCTCTATAACTACAGGGCTTTGCACAGAGTATGCACACTTTGACCTTTAAACTGCAAGGCCACAAGCAGACACATACGGAAATGACCCAGACTGATCCTTAAACACATGGAGGAAAGCAAACATTTTGACCGAGACTGAGAGAAATTAGCTGTTAGAAAGAGTGTGAGAGAGATCAGACTCATAAACAGCCTGCTGTACAACTTGCTTGTGATGTTCATGCAGTTGCATATAGTGATTGACCACAGGCTTCAATATTACAAGTGCACACTTTATGTGCAACTTAAATATGCAGGAAAAACCTGCAGAAGTAAAGGAAAAATGATATATTTTTTTTATTTTTAATGCTGTTAATTTAAAAAATGTTATGCTATTATTTGGTTTCAATTTTGATTGTGTTTGCACACAATATTCTTGAGGGTATCGTTCTCTCACCATGACACCATGCATCTTCAATGGGTGTGCAGTTCCTCATGAGAATCTCTATTCCCTCCTCGCAGATGGTGCAGGGCAGGCAGGGGTCCAGCGTGCTCTCCTGGTCAGAGTAGGTGTCGTCCAGACACTCCTCACAGATCGTGTCGTGGTTGGGCTCGCAGCGCATCATCACACCCTGACCGCGTGGACACACCGTGCACGGCTCGCACTGGCCTGACAGTTCGCTCATGAAGTAGCCGTAGTTGCACACGCACACAGCGTCGTTCGAGTCGGTGCAGGGGGTCTGCATGCGCATGAGTCCCGTACACTCTATACACGTCTGACACTTGTCTGTGTGACTGAACGTCTCAGAGAACGTCTCACCTGGAGAAAAAGAGAGAGAATGACAACATAATTACAGTCTGCTGTTGATAATGACCCCTCAGGTTAAATTATAACGTCCTTAGTGCTTTAATTATAATTAATCAGTGATGATAGTAATAATAAGACATTACAGGCATGGAAAAACTGAGGAGGGGAGACGTGTGGAAAAGACAAAGTTGAAAAATTAGTAATCAAGGAAAAGAATGGTCTGCTAGATTATTATGTTTTATAGAGATCTGTGTGTTTTCATTTCAGCATGGCAATGATGTCTGCAGTCAAAGACCAAGTCTACTTGGCATTACTGAATACATAAAGCATGTTTAATGGACACCTTTTTTACAAAGTGTGATGATGTTTTTCCACAGATATTAACTGTGTGACATTGACGTTAACATATAGCAACCTTTTTTTGGATTATGTACATCTCTGACACTTTACTTTGTGAGTTATTAGCTCTGCCTTAAATGACAGAAAACTAGTTAACATTGCTACACGAGTCTTTCTAATATAGGGTCTGAGGGAGTGATGGGAAATTTGACACATCTCGTTCTTCTGACCAATATAATCAATTTCAATAGTTTTCCCACTTTTGGAAGTCATGGAAATCCTGTTTTTTTTTTTTTTTTTTTTTTTTTTTTTTTTTTATTGGCGCAAATGGAAATGCTACATTCATATTTATTGTAGTTTGCATTCATTGGTAGTTTACCCAACTTTAATGACTTCTGCAAATGTGACAAGGGTCCATTGAAGGCCTTTCAAAATAGTAGTCTTTTCTGACTTTACTGCATAATTCTTTGCAAGCAGCGGTATGTTTATTATAAAGTTCCTAACGTAGGTTCGGTAGTTGCCTATTCATTCAGTTCTGTCATCCTGGGGTACTCTGTGAACTCTGAGCCCACCATCAGAACTGGATGAGCAGCTGAACTCCTGAAATAGAGCTTTTGCTTCTGACAGTTGCAGTTCTAGTGAAGGGTTTGGGACTCTATGCATTCTTGTGTCTTGAATCAATCAGTGCTGTCACAATAACATTTTTAGCAGAGTGATTAGTCACATGGCATTCATGATTCATGATTTGCTCAAAAGGCTATGATTACCATAAGTTATGTATTTCCCTTTGATGTCAATGGCACTGCTAATGGATCGTTTTCTCCAGGTATTATAAAATGCATAGAGAATAACAGGAAGTGATGGAGAGAAGAGGCAGGAACAGGATCAGTAAATGACAGACTGATTCAAACTCGCATCAGCCAAATAATCAGGAAATAGAAAGCATTCATTGCCATTTCATGGTTCAGATTCATTGTGATGAGCATGATACGACTTTTTATACAGTATGTCCTCTTTCCTTTTTAATCTTCTGTCTTTTTCCATCATTCCAGAAACTTCGTTTTGAACGTTTCAAGATTTGCAGGACACCATTTGTAATTCCTAAATACAGCCCAGAAAAACTGCTTCACTTTTTGGTGTTTGCCTTTATTACACAACAAGAGCTTTTCTCAAGGGGAGTTTTTCCTATATGTGAGTTTGATATGCTGTAAGAAAATAAAACAATGGGATGAAAAATTATTTGGAAAGCTTTAAATTATTCAGAGGTTTTGTGTGTGGCGAGGCTTCCAGTGAAATCAGGGTTTAATGTAGGACAAGAAAATAAAATGTAAATGATGTGGAGTTCTAAGGGTTTGTAACGCAATCCCTGCAAATTTGGGATTTAAATATCTTTGCTATCTTGTGTCACTCTGATAACAGGAGAGGAGAAAGCAAGGATGAGAGGACAATAAGAACGTGTTTGTTTGGTTTTGATTTTGGTTTGTTTTCACAGGATAGAGGAAGCACTTTATGCCTGATGATCTTCTATAAAGCGAGTTGTTTTAAATGCCTGGTCACAGCCATGGCAGCTCTTGCTTATGGGGGTCTCTGGCTGTCTCCCAAGACCCCAGACAACTGACTTTCTCTTTAAAGGTCTATTCACACCACACCAGCAAATGCAGACGAAAGCAACAGAAACGTTTGTCGGGTTTTGTCTGATCAGAATGTTACCTGATGCCATTATTCGGCGCTTGTTTTCTGATTTAACGCTTTGAATTGGCATTTGTTGGATCTTAAAAAGTCTGAGAAATGATGTGCTGTACTCTGTCAGCTGTCAGCGTTGGTCTGTGTCAGTTGTGTGAATTGATCTTAACAGTCCTCATAAAAGAAAAATTACAAATGAGATCCCTTTTTTTCTACTACGCAAAAATAAGATTACATTTAGAGAATTTTGTCTTCAAGTTTAGATTTGCTAACATAGTGTATAATCAACAGTATTCATTCTCCCTGTTGCACAAAGCAATGCAATTTGAAAACTGTTCAGACCAATTTATGTGCAGCAGATAATATATCATTACCATAAAAGGATCTGACAGATAAATCTGACCTATTCTACTGGACTTCCAACTCCTCTTTTATATTACAGCCAAGATCTTACAACAGAAAGCATAGGAATGTGAACAGGATGTGAACAAGACATCATAGGTTGAAAAGGCAAGAGCATAATTTTTGCTTCAGTACAGCAAATATGGAACTTTTATTTCTACACAAACACTTAAAAGTGGATTCTACAAGTTAGAGCTGTTAACACCAAATAAACCAGCCATATTTGTCTGAAGATGAAGATAATATCTGAGAAAGAAAGCGGTTCCTCACAGCGAGCAGCAGATACACATCTGCACATTCATGAGAAATGTCATCGCCAGCACACTAATCTAATGGTTCTCCACGTCCTGTTTAGAAATGACAGTTTTTCTTCTTTAGATCGGTCCGACATGCAGGAAGGGTAAGATATTATCAAGCTGAGGTATTCACATAAGCACAAGGTCCTGCATGTGTCTCTCATGTGTGTCCCTGGTCTTTTATTCTCATGATAAATAAACAAACAAACAAACAGAGATAGGCAGAACAGATAGATCTCTGCTGGAAATGCTCTTGTATTCCTGGAACACAGGACAGCTTTTCATCAAACACCACAAACATGAAACAAAAACAAGCCCACAGCTGTTTTCCAGAGGAATATTTCATTGCTCTGAGGTTGCCCAGTCATAGCTCAACAAAAAAAATTTTTTCTTAATCTGCAATTTATGGCGCTTTTCCACTACATGGTACGACGTGGCTCGGTACGACTCAGTACAGTATCGCACGGCTCGAATCGGCTTGGTTTTCGTTCTGAAACGTGCATCCTGAAAAATATTGAGACAAAAATGACATCATTTTTATTTATTTTCCTTCCTAAAGAATCTGCATTTGAAGCTGGAAGGATTTGACACTGCAGACAGATGTGTTCAGGGCTAAGGTTGGCCTGAGGGTGAGGTGTTGGACAGAAGCACTCCTTGAAACACTTGAT
Source organism: Carassius gibelio (assembly GCF_023724105.1). Taxonomy (NCBI): domain Eukaryota; kingdom Metazoa; phylum Chordata; class Actinopteri; order Cypriniformes; family Cyprinidae; genus Carassius; species Carassius gibelio. The sequence goes on along the minus strand of NC_068398.1, from coordinate 25,174,077 downwards.
GTTCTTGTCATGTTTGCTCTTGTTGTGCAGGTGATGTTAAAGCTAATGACTTGATTACCTTAATCAAAGTGTCTGAGAAATTGTGAAAACAACTGCTCAAACATGTTGTGCTGACAAACTTGAAATCGCTGATGCAGCAATAGTGCTGTTATTTTACTATGCTTAATTCAAATATAATATGTTCTCAGATTAAAGGATGATAAATTAATCTTCATTGATAAGCTTTGATGTTGTGGGTACTAAACGCCTTACACACAATGTTCCACATCTCCATATCACTGTGTAACACCCTCATTTACACACACAGACAGACTCAGTAAATGTTCTTTCTAAGAGCAAAGAGTAGACTCGTCTCTAGTGCTCTACGAGAGAAGAGGGGGATGATGGGTAAACATATGGGTCATGTGATGCAGGCCACAGTGATCTGCGAAAGTGTCAATTCAGCCGAACTACCCTTTCAGCCCATCTGTTTGTTCTCTCGCTCTCTCCTTCATTATTTATTAATGGATGGATATGACCTCTTTCTGCAGTGGAGAATTTAAAGATCAGTCCATTTGTCACCCAACTAAGACTGGCCTAGCAACATAGCTAAATAATATCTCTATATTTTTCTATCTATCTATCTGTCTGCTTTTAACCCATCCAAAGTGCACAAACACAGCAGTGAACACACACACACACACAGTGTGAACACACACCCGGAGCAGTGGGCAGCCATTTATGCTGCGGCACCCGGGGAGCAGTTGGGGGTCCGGTGCCTTGCTCAAGGGCACCTCAGTCGTGGTATTGAGAGCACTGTACATGCACTCCCCCCACCTACAATTCCTGCCGGCCCAAGACTCGAACTCACAACCCTTTGATTGCAAGTCCAACTCTCTAACCATTAGGCCACAACTTCCCCACCAGGTGCACAACCAACTGAGAGAACCGCAGCCTTATGATGATTGTCAAGCAAAATTGATTCAAGAATTTGAGTGAACTTCAGAAGGAATGGACTGAGGCTGGGGTCGAGGCATCAAGAGCCACCACACACAGACGTGTAGAGGAATTTGGCTACAGTTTTCGTATTACTACAGAGAATACTACAGAGTCGCATTCCTCTTGTTAAGGCACTCCTGAGACATCTTACCTGGGCTAAGGAGAAGAAAAACTGGACTGTTGCCAAGTGGTCCATATTCCTCTTTTCAGATGAGAGCAAGTTTTGTATTTTATTTGGAAACCAAGGTCCTAGAGTCTGGAGGAAGGGTGGAGAAGCTCATAGCCAAAGTTGCTTGATGTTCAGTGATAAGTTTCCACAGTCTGTGATGTTTTGGGGTGCAATGTCATCTGCTGGTGTCGGTCCATTGTGTTTTTTGAAAACCAAAGTCACTGCACCCGTTTACCAATAAATTTTGGAGCACTTCATGCTTCCTTCTGCTGACCAGCTTTTTGAAGATGCTGACTTCATTTTTCAGCAGGATTTGGCACCTGCCCACACTGCCAAAAGCAAAGGACCATAAAGGACCATATTTTTGATGTGCTTGACTGGCCAGCAAACTCACCAGACCTGAACCCCAGAGAGAATCTATGAGGTATTGTCAAGAGGAAAATGAGAAACAAGAGACGAGAGATGAGCTGAGGGCCACTGTCAAAGAAACCTGGTCTTCCAGACCACCTCAGCAGTGTCACAAACTGATCACCTCCATGTCACACTGAATTAAGGCAGTAATTAGAGCAAAAGGAGCCCCTACGAAGTATTGAGTACATGTACAGTAAATGAACATACTTTCCAGAAGGCCAATAATTCACTACATTTTTTTGAAGTATGAAGTATTCTAATTTGTGGAGATTTGTTGTGGATTGGTGGGTTTTTTAGTTAAATGTGAACCAAAATCATCACAATGAAAAGAACCAAAGAATTAAACTACTTCAATCAGTGTGGATTGCATGTATTTAATACACAAGTTTCACAATTTGAGTTGAATTACTGAAAAAAATGAACTTTCATGTGTGTGTGTGTGTGTGTGTGTGTGTGTGTGTGTACACATACATTTGTTTGTCTGTTTTGTATTTACTATAATATCACTGACCTTGAGAGAGGAACACATGGCCCCCATGCTGTCTGATTTCCATCTTACTTTAATTACTTCTATAGTTTGACTTTAGTGTTTACTTTTTTCCTTCTTGTTTGAGTTTACTTTAAACATTGCATCTGTATAGTGAGTATAAAGACTATTGTGACATTCGTCTGGAGTGTGTGCATTGAACTGTGAACAGACAAACAGAGCACCAGCCGGGTTTTCGCAGGGATGCACCTGAACGCAGCCATCCCTGCACTGATTATAAACACATTTCACAACAGAAACAACAGAGCGCCCACCCACACACACACACACACACACACACACACACACACACACATGCTCTACTGATGAATGTTTACACGCATAAAAAATACCTTCATCACACACAACCGTTTCTGTCAGTAGGGCCAATGGAAAAAGACTGGGTCTGCCTCATGCAGCGTGTCTTCCTGTGCCGTCATCAGCCCAAGTCTCTGTGCTTTCAGCCTTTTACAGTTAAAGATAAATCAGCCAGGTGCATGAGATCTTTTTACACTCTTTCAGAGCTGGTTTTCTGCTTGGCTGTCATTTGCTGGAAGAGAACTGTAACTAGGGATGTTTGCCAATATTTTGCTGGCACATTTTGAAAGATTTTGTAAAGTAACTTAATACTGAATGGGCAGAGGCAAAAACGTCCATTGCATAATACACTGTATTCTGATTTATGATCACAACCATATCGGTTTATCGGAACAAACTGAAATGTATTTCTCTCTCTCTTGTTCTGCTTTCACTTTTCAGTTGTTCCTTATTAGTATGACTGTTTCTGGTATAATGCGGTTAAAGTAATAAATCAAAGCTGTTTGGAATAGTGGAGAGCTGCATAGGCCAATAAAAACAGCGAAGGCTCCAGTCCTGAGTTCTGCTTTAATGTTCAGTAGCATTAACCTGTCTCTATTTCTTTTCTTCCTTTCTTTCTTTCTTTCTTTCTTTCTCTCATATGAATAAGGGCTGTATCAATCTCAGTCTGGTTGACGTAGGGCATCTGATGTTGCCTGTGCTTAAGTATCATTATCTAATGTGAAAATGAGAGTTAAATCAACCAAACAAAAAAAAAAAAAAAACTTGACAAAAATAGTCTTTGAGAATCTGTGATTATATATTAAAATCCACAACCTGAAATAAATAGGCAAATATGTGCAAAAATCACTAGAATTCACAAGCCTTTCTACAGAGAGCTGTAAATTCTCTATAGTGGTAAAAATGTGCTATTGCATGATAAAAATGCTTAATTTGTCCACCAGATGGCACCAATCTAATTTCAAAAATTGTTTTCTATAGGCCTTGGCTGTACTTTAAAATAAAATACAGCATTAATAAAAATAAAAATAAAAATACATATATATATATATATAAATTTTCTATTATATTCAATGGGAAAAAATGGATCATAATTATTGCATAAAAATTCATTATTATCATAAAATTCTCTCAAAACACCAAAAAAGAAAGAAAAAATATTATTGAACAAAAATACATTTGATTGATTTTACTGAAAAAAAGTATACCTGAATCCCGCCCTCTGGTTCATTTTTGACCCGAAGGTCCTGAGTGTGACTCATAAATGAAGAACCCCAGAGGGTTAACTCTGCTAGAGTTCCTGTGGCTCAGTGGTAGAGCATTGCATTTGCAGTGCAAAAGGTTGTGGGTTTAATTCCCAGGGAACACACATACTGGTAAAATAAATAAAAATAAATGTATAGCCTGAATGCACTGTAAGTCACTTTGGTTAAAAGTGTATGCTAAATGTAAAAATGTTAATGTAATGATCTTATTTCCCAAATGTGTCTAAAATGACACACTGACTGATTCCAGTTCAACACGGCTCCCACAGTACCTATTACAAACCGAATATATAATAGACTGTTTTCCTTTCACAGTTCACTTCAAAACAACAAAGAGCCTTTAAATTATGTATTGTATTAAAAAGAAATTATAAATCTCCTGAAAATAATCCAGGTCACATTTATTCTAAAATCCAGAAAAATATTTTAGACTTTGAACACAGAAAACCTGTTTAGAACCGATTTTATTTATTTTTTTAATAAATACGGTAATTCTTGTAAGACAAAGTTTTTTAATTACATTTAAATTTCATTGAAATTAATTCTGCATAAATTGGTCATTACAACAAATACTACCATAAAATGCACTGTAATAGAAAGAATATATATATTTTGTTTATTACATTTTTTTATTTATGTCAGAGATCGAAAGAATCAAGAGATTCACTTACATGAATCAAACCAATGACCCTGTGGTTGTTAGAACCATGCTCAAACAGTGGAGCTACAAGATCATTTTTGAACTCTCAGGCTTTATTAATGAATCAAAGTAATCAATGGAGAGTGATATCTGTCAGCTAGTATGTGTGAATCCAGGACATTGGCCAGACATGTAAAGAAATGCGGACTGAGACTGTAGCTGTGATGGTGAGAGGTTTGTGTCACACACACATTGCCATGAGTTTGTGTGTGTGAGAGGGAAGGGGAAACAGAGAAAAAATGGACAGCTAAATATTTCAGTAGTTGCTGATGTATGCTTGTGTCTAGCCCGGGGAGGGGATGAGTGGGCGAAGATGCATGAAAGAGGTTCGTGTCAGTGTGTCAGTGTGTGTGTGTGTGTGTGTGTGTGTGTGTGTGTGTGTGTGTGTGTGTGTGTGTGCGTGCGTGCGTGTGTGTGTGAATGTGTGTCTGTCTGTCTTTGCCAACACTGGGTAAAAAGCGACAGGAAATAAGCGTAAAGGTCACAAAATGTGTTTTTGTCTATCCGTAAACAAGGAGCTTTTTTTGTTACACAAAAAAATGAATGCAGATGCTTTTTTAAGTATAACATTCACCATCTTTATTTATATCCCACACAGGATTGAAAAAACAAAAAGCACCCAGTCGGGTTATTGATGTAAAGTGTCCTGTCCTGAAACATAAGACCTCCTCTATTTCAGGCCTGTCGTCCTAAGTGCTTCTCGCGAGCGCTTCTCTTACTGAGAGCAGAAAAAGTAGGATAGAGCCCCTTTAGGAAACACTCACAACAAAAGAATGAGACCTGCTGTAAAACGGGTGAAAAATGTGTCTTGTCATTTCCAAATGTGCCAGTGCAGTTTCTAAATGTGTCAGTGAATGGGAAAAATTTACTGTTTTGTTTTAGTTTTTTTTTAGTTTTTTGTTTTCTATTCTTCAAAGAATCCAAAAATATGAATCAGCACAGTTGTTTTCAGCATTTATAATTATAGAAATAAATGTTTCTTGAGCAGCAAATCATCATATTAGAATGATTTCTGAAGGATCATGTGACACTGAAGAGTGGAATAATGATGATAAAAATTCAGCTTTGCAGCACAGGAATAAATTACATTTTAAAACATATTCAAATAGAAAACAGTTATTATAAATATGAATAATTTTTCAAAATATTAAAGTTTTTGATCAAATAAAACCAGCCTTGGTGGGCACAAGAGACTAGATATTTCTCGTACGAAGATGTGTGGTGATGTTGACATTGTGTGACTTTTTAATGTGTGTCCATCTATCACTTCCTGTTTTCTTCCGTTACTCTCTTTCTGGTTTTCCTCACAAACCATGAAGCTGAACATTTGGCTCTAAATGAATGCATCAAACACACACACACAGCAGCTCATATACCATAACCAACTAATTGCATAATTATCCTCAGCCTTCTGCCTGTTCTTTGAGTATATATGTGCACATGTGTGAGTGTGTGGGGGAGCGAGAGAACATAATTACGTGTTAATAAGTATACGTGTGTACGTGTCAGAGACTAATTATGTGTTAATAAATGTATTTGTCTGAAAGCAAGTGTCTGTGACGGTGTGACCATTTGTGTGTGCATATGCATAAAAGATTATGAGTACATGAAGTATGCATGTGCATGAACACTTCTGTCTGTGTCACGGCCTACATGCATGTCAGTGTGTGGGTTTGCAAGTGAGTACAGTTTGTGTATAAGTGTGGTTGTACTCACTGTCCAAGCATTGACTGCATTCGGTCTGGGTGGCCCCGCACTCCTTGACCACTCCCTCTCCTGGAGGACACTGCAAACAGCACTCCCCATCGCGAGTGAAACTGCCCGAATCACAATCCTCGACTACGGCCCGCTCCAGCTTAGAGCCACACACCAGCCCCAGCTACAGAAAGAAAGAAATCACATTGTTATTCCATCTCTCTAGGGCTCCACAGGTTCCTAGTCTCCAATTACCCATAAACCCCTGAGATATTTTGATGTTAATTTGTTAATTAAAGTGTTTGCAAGGCAATATAGTCATATTGATATTCCTCAAATGCTATTTCCTTCTTATTCTCCACTAATTGCTGCAATTAATTCAGCCTCAACCACCTTCAAACTCCATTTAAATGTTGTCTTTGCAGGTAATTTACAGTGTAATATAACCTACATTTAAGTACTGAGTTATATGAATTAACTACATGTACTTACTGTATGGTTAGGGTTAGGATTATGGTTTGGCTTAGGGTTACATGCATGTAATTATTCATCATTTATTGCATCATTGCATCGTTTATTTACTGGACTCTTTAAATATAATGTGTTACTGATATTTGTACTGGAAAACTCTTTTTGTGTTTTTGTGCAGTGTTATTTTTCCAGTTAATCCGCTCACTCTCCGTAAACTCCTTCATATTTGCTGCACATGGAACTCCAGTTTGGTGACAGCTGCATCACAGCATATTGTGCTGATTGCATTTCACTGGTGTGTCCAAAAGCTGGGGCGTGTTGAGCAAGATGAGACAGGCAGTTGGAGTTATACATATGTCTACTGCATGTCCAGCTGTTTCTCTCGTATTGTCGTGGGTACGATTACACATACTTTACACATCGAGGTCTCACAGATCAGAGTCCGCGGACCCTCTTTACCCAAGACATCCATTAGCCCTACCCTTCCACTGTGTGCTTCCTCTTTCACAGGTCCTGATCTGTTTGTTGAGAGTTGTCAGTAACCCAAGGGGTCATAAACATCTGTACATGCAGGCACTGTAAGAGGTGTTTATGGGCCCATTTTGTCTCAGACAACAGATGTGTGTGTGCGGTGTGTTTAAGAGGAGTTGGAGGCTCATTAGTGAGGACTCAGACTTCACTTTGATTGAATTTACTACTGCTGCGCTTCATTTTCCTCTCTCTATAGGTTCAATCTGGTCATGTGATCACTCTCAGTGCTGATATGTGATGTGTTTCATGTGTATAGAGCTCAGCGGTGACCACCCACACAAAAGTATTTTTCCCATTGATTTTCTCCATAGGAATTCTTCAGTTTCTTCATTTAAATGGCCTAAAACATGAACCAAAGCAATTAGATCAACCATCACATTACAAACTTTGATTTTAACAAAAAAAACTTATTTTTTTCTAACTTAAGAACTATTCATCCAACTATGTGTTGTGAATTATGTACAATGCAGTAGTTCATTTAAAAAAAATTACAGCATGTCCATTTGTAATACATTCACACATAACTAATAATATTTTAACTTAATAGTTCTTAAGCAACCTATAATGCTTTATACGTGTATATATATATATATATATATATATATATATATATATATATATATATATATATATATATATATATAAAGAAAACGGTGCGAAAAAGGTGTCATTTTTGTGCTGCCAAATGTGACTGTTTCCAATTTGTAAAGTTATTAAACCCATTTTTTAATAATGAACTTGAAATACACTGACTTGTGACTGCTGTAGCAACATATATCAGCAAAAGACCAAAAGCTGGGAATCGAACTCAGGTCACCAGAGGCACAATTGCGCTGCATGACGTCACATTAACCACAAGGCTTTCAGCACCAACATATTTCATATCTTGGGTAGGTTCGTTTTGAAAGGTTTATGCAATATCATTCAAATCTATTTCTCTGTGATGTAAATGAATGTCATTTTTACTTCTAGAGCCCTACTTGTGTGCCTTGTAGAAGCATTTCTCTTTACTATAGCTGAAAAAAGAAGCACAGATTCATTCTTTAACCTGTGGATTCCAGAGCGTTTCAAAGACACACTCACAAACAAGCATGTGCGCGCACACACACATATACAGGGTGATTAAACTCACAGCACATTTTTCTCCTTGCATTCATTAATCAATTAGCATACTCTCTCTCTTTCTCACTCACCCACTCACACACACACAAACATTCTTTAACTGAAACCACAACACATAACAAGTTTACAATTACATTAAATTCAGACAGGTCGCCACCATCTAGACTCCCCACAGGCAAAATAAAAAGGGAAAACCTCTCTGATCTCCTGCATATTTTCACCACTTGTTTCTAATCTTATCTCCCTTCCTAGCCATTCTCTCTCTCTCTCTCTCTCTCATACACTCTCTTTGCCCTTTAAGACTCCTCTTTCTGCCCTCCTCCTCCCCCTCATCCACATCCTCTCTCGTTCTCATTCAGAAACAGATGCACCAGTACAGCAGCCAACTCACCCCCTCATTTACTCTCCTCGTCAAACCCTGGCTGTCTTCCTTTCTTTTTTCTCTCAATTTGCATTCGCTTGAGTAAGTGTGCCGATGAGTTAACTTGGCAGGTTTTAATAGACTCCCTAGTATGGAGCATGTGTGTACGAGTGTCTGTATTTTGGGAACTAAATTAAATCTGCCAAAATCGTCCTCTGGTCAAATCCAGGAAAGTTCTCAACTAATGGTTTATTGAAGTCAATGGTAAGTCCTCATTTTCATACTGTATCGGCCCTATCATTACAGTGATCTGCAGCTGTCTGTACAGCACTGCTATGCACCAGCCAGGAAATGCTACTGAGCTTTAATACCATGAAACATCAAGGCTCAAGATGCTATCCCTTCTTTCACCACCAATTAGGTCATTTCTGTCCCTGCCAGATCTGTTGTAAAGTGCACCAGGAGCGTAGAGCCTCCACGCAGCTGTAAGATCCCACTCCAGACGGAGCGCTGCTGGCTCATGTGTCGGCGGAGATTCTTCACCAACTCTGTGCACCTGGATCAAACTCAATTGCCAGCTCCGTTTGCCATTTTGCAAATCAGATCAGTGAAAAGAGGTCACGGTGTAATTGTGTTTAGTCAGGAGCGTGTGCATACTTAAATTGATTTGGTCCATGTTACACGAGACTGGAGGTGGTGAGGGTCACATAGGGCGCTCTGTAGGGGACCCTCGGGGTCACATGCTTACGCACTTTGAGTTTTTCACCCTGAGCATCAGACGTATCCCTTACAGAAATGTACCATGATAAGTTCACGCCAAAAATACCACGGTATACAGTTGTATTTGGCACCACTGTCGTTGTCAAAAAAGATTCAAAAAAAAAAAAAACTTCTTACGTTGAGAGATTTTTTTATGATTTTCATTATTAACAATAATTACTTAGTGGAAACTATAGTTACATTCACTCTTAAAAATAAAGGTGCTTAAAAGGTTCTTCACAGCGATGCCATAGAAGAACCAATTGTTGGTTGAACAAAGAACCATTCAGTCAAAGGTTCTTTAAAAAAACATTTCTTTCTTATCTTTTTATAATCTGAAGAACCTTCTTTCGCCACAAAGAACCTTTTTGTGAAGCAGAAAGGTTCTAAAGATGTTAAAGGTTCTTTATGGAAACATTTAGACAAAAAGGTTCTTCAGTGGCATCATGAAGCACCTTTTTTTTAAGAGTGTTGGTAATTCTTATTTTAAGGGTTTGTGATAAATTCTGCACATTCTTGCGCATTGTCCTGTCTGATCTAAATACCTACGCAAGGTAGTTTTAATGATATATATCCTATGGTTCAACTGAAGGCATTTAAGTACTCATAAAAGTTAATGAGGCCATGTATTTTCACCTGGCGCTAACGAACAGAAATCGTTTGCACGAGGAAGTAAAGATGGCAACAGTAGCAATTTCTGATCGTTATCACACATTTATTAATGTCACTGCGTATTATAATTAAAGATATAAATATCGCAAACATATATAAGTCAATAGAACACGGACACCCTAAACACACACATAGCCTAATACATAAAACTCCATAATATAGGCTACTAAAAATGTGCCAAACATGAAACGAATTGAGCCGGTCTAATAATTCGACATATTTAACTGAGGCAACTTGACAAAGTTTGGCTCCAGTTGTGCGCTGCACATTGCTGTGCATTGACTGGAACATCATAAACAAACTGACCGTGTCGATTCATTTTAAAAGACTGAGAGAGTACAGGAGGCGGACACCTGCTCTCCAGAAACCGTGCAGCTGAGATTAGTCATCACTTCCACTGTCAGACCGAGCTCAAGTTCCGCCGTCAGAGCCGCATCACCGGAGCATCACCGTGCCGAAGCACTTCACCTGAGCTCAGATCACCTGATCGTGATCACCGAGAGCTGCCGTCTAAACTAACGCGAACACTTACCGCTCCACAAATCCAGATCCACACCAAGGTGTCCATGTCTGATATGTCCCTTCCCTTTCAAACTGTAAATCTGTGAGTGTGAGTCGTGAAGTGAAGACCAGTCCTCCAACAGTTCAAATGAGCTCCATGTGGGTGCTGCTCTCGTGTTTGGGACTTTAGGACTGTAGGGAAGCGCTTACTGTCCTGTCCTGTGCTGTCCTGTACTCCGCACTCAGCCCTGTCCAGCAGTGCACTGCGGAGGAGAGAGTCGTGCACGCAGAGATGAGGGGGGCACGAGTGCTTGCCAACTCCCCCCATCAGCACCTCTCTCTCTCTCTCTCTCTCTCTCTCTCTCTCTCTCTCTCTCTGTCTCTTTCTCCCGTCTTCTAGTATCTCTCTCACTTTATCTCTAACAGAAACGCATATGCAAAAGACTGTACGGTTTAGTAGCTGGCTTATTCTGGTCATTTAGACTCCCTATTCTCACGTATTGCTCTGCATGCATGTATATCTCTGTGCATATATACTGTAGTAGGCTATATAAATCTCTTTTCCACACGAGCATGAAATGCAATACATCTCTGTACACTGACTCAGTTCCACCCGCTCTGTATTTAAATTGTTGAATAAAATGCATTGTTTGAAATAGAACATTCAAATTGCAAACCAAGCCTTTTAAAAAATGGAATGTTAAAAAATGAATAAATGAGATCATTTGAGTGAGTGCGTGTGCTGGGTGTGACGTCACGGGACGGGTGTACCCTAGCAGACGCCACAGGAGGGCGACTGCAGCCAGTGAGTCACCGATGTGACATATGAGGCGTGATAAGGCCATAGACGGTTAAGTGCCAGGGATGAGCGCTTTTTACGATTTCTTCCCTTTCACCTCCTTTCTTCCGATGTTTTTTCCACCTGTTCGGTGTTTATGAAACGCAAGCAAATACACATGAACACATGTGTTGTAAATATGGCTCTGAGATTTCCGTGTGTGAGTGTTTTTATAGAAGCAGGTTGGTGAACTGGAAAAATCATTTTCTTAATTATCTTATTTTTTATGGAGAAGTAAAATTATGCTGTAACATATCTTTAATTCTTGTATTTAGTACATTTTCTTATATCGGCATTGTTTTTCTTTTAACATGTTGTACGCAGTCTTCTACATGCCTTCTGCCATCTGATTGATACTTTATATGAATTCTTGAATGATTTTTATAAAGTAAACATCAGTTCAGTATCCTGTATCATAGCCAAATGAGCCATATTAGCCTAATGTATTACCAAAAAGAAAGTCTCCATAAATTATGCAATTTTGCTTCTTAAGTCAAGATCTTGTGATTTTTCTGCTCGTCTAGAAAATGAATTTAAATTTGTGCATAGAGTATAATATGACCTGTTTTAATCCCAAATCAGTATAGTACCCCTGTGCCTCCATTTACTTTCTTTGAGACCTATGTCATTCTGGTCTATGAAAATATCTATATGCATCAATAATGTTAGTCTGTGATTTTTTTCCCCTCCATGACAGAAAGTGCTGAGAGTGAGGAGCGATGATCCTTTGTGCTGATATAAGCTTTAAAGGTAACCTAGACCTGTAACATCAGCCTACCAATCCATTAAAGTTGAGCAAGACCTTTCTTAAAGTGGTCTTCCAATAGTCAGATCTACAGAGACTGCTGACTGGCATCAACTCACATCTCAAGATCAAATGACACTGGCATGGGGCTTCGGAAACTGACCATCTGTTTTACACGTGTTAAAGAGGATTCCAAATATCAGTTCATCAGTGATGGGGAAACTGCTTTTTATCCGTCAGAGCAATGTTTATCTGGCACAGAAACAATGAGGAACTCAATTAGGGTGACATCATTTATAAACATTTGAACAGATTCATTTATACTACCTCTAAGATAACATCATCATTTAAATCAATGATGAAACCGTGAAATGGTAGTTTGCATTCATTTAGACAGCCTGGTGCTTCATTAAATATTATTCAAATGATAATGAATTCAAAAGAATTCTAATTGCATGTTTAATCTTAAAGTTAGTACAGACACTTTTGGTGGTTACTCGACTATAGTCAGTTACAACTGGTGAGATTCAAAGTATAAATGCATGTGACAATGAGTCTTTAGCTGAACCATTTGGATTTCAGCCTAACATCATCACCACTTTTACAGTCTGGATAGTAGGTGTTTTGAAGTCTGAAGTGTAAGTTACATTAGCTCTGGTATCACTGGGACTATATAGCCAGTCGGAAGCAGTTCTTCATCGATCTGTTAATTTATCAATAAATCCACATCCTACAATGTCAAAGATGACCACCACTACCCCTCTACCCACACACACACACACACGCACACACTCTTGAATTAACTCACTCTCTGAAATTAAGACATCTTGGAAAGAGCTTTGTGATCGATGAATAACAAGCGAGCAGTCAGGAAAGACAGCAAGTTCAGCCTCTTTTTTTCTGCCAGTGCAATTAATTCAGTCTGGATAATGAATCCAGTCAGGATAAAATTAAATCTGTCAGTATATATTGATGTTCCTTAGCGTTAGAGACATAAAAAAAACAATGTAATACTCATAATGCACAGTTTGTATTTGAACAGTTTTTTATTGATTAGAATAGTCTTGATATCATCTGGCTCTTTTATCTTTTCTGTTTTAATAATAACACACAGGCTAATTGGGTCTGGTATTACCACGGATTTCTTAGTGCAATCAGAATAGACAGTGTGTGTTTTATAGTTTTCTCCTGCTTTATATTTAATGGTGTAGCTATTACCATTGCTGTCTTGTCTCTTCAAAGCCCTCTCTCCCCTGAGAAAGGACAAGTATGTCCAGATGGAGACCTATTACTCTCATTACAGCAGATTACATGCACCGCATGCCTAAACTGAAAATAGTACACAGCCGTTACATTTGATCTCTCTTAGCAAATATAGATAAACGGCTACACACTATATGCTATATAAGTATGAATATATGAGTTAGCCGTTTATCATGGCTCCAGTATCAACTGACCTGCTTTATCAGCGAAAAAAAGCAACATCCACGACCCATTTTGCCAACATGTGTGTTCAATCTAGTATGAAAAAAACAGGATTCTTTAGTCCACTATTTGATCTGCAGCCATAGTGTTTATGCATTTCTTTAATATCATCACAGTCCATTGTCACTGAGTTAATTGACAGCAGAAGCAATAAAACAGAAGATTTTAATTGCCATTGTGGAAGGGAACCTCTTGAGAAAAATTGAGGGAGTTTTAGCAGATTGGCAATTGCTTGATGGACTGACTTGCAAATATAATAAGACGTCTTCCATTGTTGCTATGCACATATTGATTTTGTAAATGCTTGCACGCTGGCCCTTTCAAGCCAACGGTCTGTTCTCGTGACAGATATGGATCACGCACAAACCTATTTAAAAAAGTTGTGAATATGGGAGCATTGCCAGTGTTCTCCTGAATGCATGCAGCTCACACACACTTGTGGCATCATCTGATTGTGCCTTCTTATTCATCATCAGTTCATGAAATACAGTTTGTGGGTCCCGCAGGTTGAGCATAATTTATGTGCTGAGTGTTCGCTATAGTGTTGCTATATTTGGACCAGGGAAAGAGCAGGTTATATTAAACAATCAGCTGACACTGTCTATAAGCAACATTAAGACTGTTATCGCCGTATGCGAATAGAATCTCTTAATGTTTAACACTCCCAGCACACACAAAGAGCCGAAGATAAATATTCTCCAGACAGCATTGCTTCCAACGTTCCCACTGCTGCCTGTTACAAATAATCCACACTACAGATGTGGAGTTTTCCCACCCGGAAAACTATGCCTCTTTGATTCCATCCATATGAAAGACAGATCTAAAGCATGCCGACCCCATGATGCCTTTCGCTTTGCCAGTTATTGCAAACCTGCAACAGAAATGGGTCACCAGCAGCGAAAGATGGTGGTCATGTCCCATCCTGTGTTGTGGCTGAGTGCTAAAGTGATGAGTGAGTGCATTCACAGACAGATTTTGGTTGCTCATAGATGTTCATGCTCCACTGCGATATTCAGCTGTTTAAGAGAGTCAATCGTGGTCTCCTTTCCAATTGGTAGCTGCCACCTACATCAATGCTCATTTGCATGAAGTTCGGTCATGCTTACTTTTATTTTATTTCTTTATGTACATTTATAACACTAAACTTTGTCTTTTATTGCCTTGACATATGGAAGTGATGGCCAATTTAACATCTGTCTCTTGACCAACGAAATCAATCTTTCGATATTTTCCCTCCTTTTGTAATACACGACTGTAGATATTTATCTATCATGATGACTTCTGTGTCTGAGAACCCTTGAAATGCAAAAATGCCCCTTCATTTTTCTTCAACAAGCAGCACAATATGAAGGAGCATATCTGAATATGCAAAAACACTCTTTAGTTTGATTATATCTGTGCATGTAAATATGTGACTCTGGACCACAAAACTAATTTTTTGAAATTGAGTTTTATACATCATCTAAAAGCTGATAGTAAATAAACTTTCCATTGATGTATGGTTTATTATGATAAGATAATATTTGGCTGAGATATAACTATTTGAACATTTGGAATCAAAGGGTGCAAAAAAATCTTAATATTTAGAAAATCGCCTTTAAAGTTGTCCAAATGAAGACCTTAGAAATGCATATTACTAATCAAAAATACAATTTCCGTATATTTACAGTGGAAAAAGTATCAGATATCTTCATGTAACATGATCTTTCCTAAATATCCTAATGATTTATTGGCAAAAAAAGAAAAAAAAAAAAATTTCACCCATACAATGTATTTTTGGCTATTGCTACAAACCTATGCTACTTATGACTGTTTTTGTGTTCCAGGTTCACATATACTTGTGTGAGCAAGAGGAGTGTTTCTGTTAGTTGAGAGAAAGAGAATTGTGCATCCAAGCGTTTATATCCACCACATGAGAGAGAACATCACCTGTGACTGCTTACTGAAAAGGAATTAAACTTGATGAATATTCCTTCTTTCACAAACTGTGTGTGTGTGTGTGTGTGTGTGTGTGTTTCTGAGTGGAGTCCAGCCAAGCTGTAGGAGAGTGGGAGAGTATCTTAAAAGCACATACATTACCATCTCTTTCATCCTAACTGTTTATCATGCTGTCATTTTCTAGGCCCCCTTATACCTTATCTGAAAAACAGAAGGATAGAAGGAAGAGCAGAAAAGAGGACTTTGGTAAGTGACGAACCCATCAAAGTTTCATCATTGCTTTCCTGTGTGCTTTTCTGTGTTTCTTTCCCCTTTCTAGATATCTCTCTCTCACCAACACACACACAAACACGCGTTCATCCAGTCACTGCAATTGATTACATGCAGTCTGATGAAATGTTGTCTCTTTTGCTTTGCCATGCAAAATAAAGTGGTTTACACAGATGGTACAATGATTTAAATCAGTGCAACAGTGTTATTTTCAGCTGTACATGTGGTTTGCTCTTATTTGTGCTGATGAAGCAACATTTCTGGCCACCTCAGTTCAGATCCATTGTATTCTCATCCTAAAACATGGTGTGAGGAGGGTATAGACAAAAAAATGGCATCGCTCTGATTGGCTGATCATGCTGTGAATAGCATAACCCCCATTTATGACATTCATAACGTGCCTTCAGACTTTCCTGACTGCTTCAAAATGGTGAAAATGGATCGATTACAAAGCAAACAACTCAACCACCCTCACTATTCATCATGTCTGAATTGAAATGAACTTGAAATGAGATGAAACGCATAATGATAAGAACAACATTCATTAACAAATAAAATAAAGCTTCACCTCCAATCCTGTGTCCATCAGTGCAAGAACTGGATGGTTAATAACCAAACAGTTAGTGAATATTCATAATAATGTCAGTTTTGCTGTGAAAATACAAAGTAAAAAATGTTTTTCAAAGTTGTGAATAAAGCAAAGATTATTGGAATACGATTTCATTTCATCAAAATTTTGCATTTAATAAAATGTTGCTGTTACTTAGTAATTGACTCTGTATTTAATTACTGCAAATAAAAAAACAATTACTAAAAAAAGATTTCAGTGTATTTTTATCACTTCTCATTTTCCATGTAATGTAAAGTTGTTCATGCAAAGAACATGCTGAAAATTAAAATTCAAAAAATATATTAATACAACAAATGTCCGCTGTTGTCTCTTTATGTAGATGCTCCCACACTAAATATAGTCACATTTATTGTGTTGGGTTGTCACTTGATAGCCAGTAAAAAATCTGAATCCTGAATCAAAACCAGTTGAGATTCTCAGTAGGAAAAGACAATATTCATAAATATCAGAAACAGCCATCAAAGCATTAATCGTGCAAACATTTATACTTCCTCTTCTGGGGTTAAATCAGTTCAGCATATTGCTACAATCCATTATGCTAAACTTCTTTTCTATAGTGTATGACTAATTATCCGGCCTCTGTTTGATGACTGGATAAAGCTTTTATTACCAAGCTCATGATATCTTATTCCATGACTGAAAGTTCACGCATGACATGTAGCCTGGTAATTCTTCGAATCGGTCATTTCTATCGTGTTCCAGACCATTTCCCCCCAATTTGAGCCATAAAGAGAATACACACATTTACACACACACATATGAGCACCGAAGAATGTCTTTTACTAAGATATATTCTTGCAGTCCCTCCAGGTCATCTGTTTCAATTGCAGCCAGACATATATTGAGATGCAACATCAAACACGCTGACCCCTTTACAATGGAGCATAAACTTTTCGACTGCATTATTTATGATTAGTCTCAGAGAATCAACGCAGTGAACCTAAAACGCAAATATGTCAGGATAATATACAGGATGGGATTTTATTTACCATCTGTGGAAGGTGTATGTATCTGACTGCGTTCTGCAAAGGTCAGATGTTTGAATCTGGTGTCTCACACACACATACACGCAGAAATAAAAAATAAAAAATACTTGAATGGCATTGTGATCCAGCAAACTATCAGTGAAAATATTACCGCTATCAAATCTATTGCTAAAGCAAGCTGATGCACTGCTCTGTGCTTGTGTTTATGTGTGAGTGTCAAATGGAAATGTATCTTAATAAACCTCATGACCCCTCTGACACAGGTAATATGAAAGGTGAAAGGTCAGGTGTACGGCGTAGTGGGAGATGAGGTGAGAAGTTGTGAGGGTCAAAGGTCATGCTCATCATGTTTGAGCAGCTAATATGTGATGTATGTCATTCTTTTATATCATTTTCCATTCTTTCGTTATTTATTTCCACTTCAGATTTATTTGTGAACCTCATTTTCTATTATTTAATTGTATTTATTTATTTATTTTAAAGTGGCTTTGACTTTTCTTTGTGAGCTTTTCTTTCATTATGTGTCTTAAACATGTGTGTGTGTGTGTGTGTGTGTGTGTGTGTGTTTGTCTGTCTGTACATGTGTGTGAGTGTGTGGTCTCATGCCTGTGGTTTCCAAACCCCCTGCTGGTGGAACAGAACACGTATCCTTTCTGCCAAAGTTACACACACCATTAGACACCACACACAATCAGTCACATGACTACAGCAGATTACTCCAAAACTTTGTGCAATATGATGAGTTTTAGGGCTGTATATGTATATATATATATATATATATATATATATATATATATATATATATATATATATATATATATATATATATATATATATATATATATATGGACTGCATATTTTACTTTTACAATATCAGTTAATATGTTACTTTAATATCACTATACTTTTAGTAAGTTACATATACATACACACACAAATTCATATTATTTTAGTAATTATTTGAATAATTATGATAATAATAATAATAATAATAATAATAATGTCAAAATTAATCAATTAATTAAAAAGCTAATTAATAAATACCTAAATATAAACTATGTAATAACTGAATATAAACTATATGTAGTTATATACTTTGTGTGTGTATATATATATATACACACACACACACACAAAGTAACATTTTATTATAATCATAATAATAATAACAAATGAATTTAATAGAAGTAAAAAAAAAAAATAATAATTATTATTATTATTATATAATATGAAAAAAATGAAAAATGACTATCAAACTTTTTTTATGGAGATATTTTTAAATGTTCAATGCAATTTTTGGGAGAAAGTAAAATTATTTGTGAATTATTTTAACAAATGGGGGAAAATACAATTTGGCTCTTTCTTTTTTTGTCTTTATTTTAGGATGCTTTCACACCTGTAGACTGATTGCTTTGTTCCGAAACAGGGTTCAAAATTATTACAATGTTGCTTTTTAATCTTGGTGTGGTTCACTTTCACATGCAAAGTCTCTTAACAGACCAAATTTGTTCAAACAAGTCACACGCGAGTAAACTGCTTTTTTGTAGCTGTCATTATATTAATTTATAATTTTAAGCAGGAGTCCAGGATTCATTGGGAAAACATTTTTAAAATGCACCTACTAGGAAGAAGAGCAATAAAAGTGCGCTATGATTTTGAATGGCAAAGACGTGCTCACCCACAGACATTCACAGGTTAATTCTGAAGTATTAGCAAACCAGCAAGCTAATGCTTTTCACAGAACTTACGTAATTACCCATTGTACACTGTGATATAGCCGTGTTCATTGGTCCATTAGATCAGATTGATTTCTCACTACAACCAAACTGCTCCAGAGTTCATTTTCAGTTGAGCTGAAACCACCTCGTTCAGGATCCATGCGCGATTGCAGTGTTCACATATGCCCAAACGAACCGAGGTAAGGTGGGAAACAACGGGCCAGGTGTGAAGGCACACTTACAAAAGAGCGTCCCAATGGGCCTATATGGTGGTATGTCTGACAGTGGTGGTAAGTCAGTTTTTAAATGAAGTTAATTAGTGTTTCGTTTAAAGTGTCATAGTGTTACATCACCCTGTCCTCCCTGTCCTCATGAAGACAGTCAGAACTTCTGGATAGGTCCAAGTCATAGAGAAGGGGAGGCTGCTTGTTTCTCTCAGGTTTTGAAGATATTGCTGTTGAGGTCAGTCGGAGGCCACAGAGAGCACACAGTATCGGGGCTAAAGAGGTGGTCACAGGCGTAACATATCAAATATCCATCTGACACTCTTCTTTCCCTTTCCTCTTCCTTCCTTCCTTCCTACCTTCCCCCAATAACACCCGATCTCATCGCTCTGTGCATCCTTCACTTTGCATTCGCACAAAGAGTGAACACTGTAGCTTGGAGAAGCTGGTATCAGATGCTTTGATAGAGCCAACCCTTTTAGATGGGTTACTCCAGAAAGACATTCTTTGGAGAGTTTGTGTCTGTAATCAAACTATTAGTCAAACAAATGTCTATGTTAATGGACTGTCTAAATATCAACAGGCCAATTAGTTCAGTTCAGCTTCTTTTATTGCACATATTGATGAAGCATTAAGTCGCTGAATACAGTCAAACAATGCTAATTGCTGGCTCAATGCTTATATAAGCACCCTACAAGCTGCATCAATCGTGTTTTATCTGCCTTCTGTACGCAGCATCCAGGCAAATGATCTGGATAAGAGATACTGTAGTGAGCCTTGAGATCAGTAGATTACAATCTGTGGATGTTTCAGACGTTTCCAAGTGAAGAGTTGGTTGTCTGATGCTCATCAGAGCCGAAGTAACCTTTAGGGAGCACCAATTCCACTCAGCCATCATGCTCTAGTGGGTGCAAATGCTCTGGAAATCCTCTGTGTGTGTGTGTGAGAGAGAGAGTGTGTTCAGGCCCCCTGTCTGATGTCTGAACTGCCAGATTTATCCAGATTACATAGAAAAATGTGTCTTTGGTTTCCTTTCTCTAATTCCTTCAAGTTTACCTTCCTATACAGAGCTGCACAAACAAGCCACGGATCCTACAGAAAGGTACTTTTATTATATCAGAAAATGTATCTGAAATGCTCAGATTTATATTCAAACCTATTTATGATCATATGTGATTAGATATGAGAGAAAAAGTTATACAAACTGGAAGAACTGAAGTGCATACCACAGATACATTCTGAACTGATTTAAATACTATATTTGTAAATAATATATAGCATTCAAAACAGTAGGTAATATTATGAATGACCATTGACAAAAAAACACCCTCCTTAGTTATTGTTGCTATGTCCACCAAGCCATGCCGCTCTCACACTACACATCATGTTCTCACTCAAGTTAAAGTACTCTCCTAACTGATTTGTTTGTCGGACAAAATAGCAGATTCTGCGTTATGATTGGTCAGATCGCTTGTCAGTCAAGCTCTTTGCAAATAGTCAATTATTTAGTTTATGAACTAAATAATGTTATTTGTTCATTCAGCACTGGAGTCTGGTAGCCTCTCCCTCTCCCTTACGTTAGTTTTATTCGGTAATTAAAGTGCACTTTTTCTTATTGTGAACAGACTACTCTATACTACAAAAGAATAGTATGTAATTATGGGAATCGGGATGCATCTTACATGTTTCCAACAGTGCTATGCTACATTGTTGTCAAATGACCTTATCATAACATGGTTAAATAACATTTTTAGACTAACTTTAGGCAGTGTGGTCAAAGCAGAGCAGAGTAAATGTTAAGGCTATGATTTAGCTTAATGCATAATAATACATATACTGCAAAAATAGTAAAAGTAGTATATTTGTATGCTTTAACACATATTGCCAGTCTTTTAGTTTAAAAGTGAGGAAAGGTATGAGGTGTATATACACACAACCACTGAAGAGTTTGGAGTCAAAGATGGACGCATGGATGCATAAAATTTATCAAAAGTCATAATAAAGACTTTTACATTGTTGCAAAAAAAAACAACAACAAAGGTTTTTAAATTAAATGTTGCAATCTCTAAAAAATTTATTAATCAAAGAATCCTGGATGGGAAAATGAATGTATGTAATGCACACAAAAAATAATAATAATAATTACATTTATATATACAAATAAATTCTTGAGCATCAAATCATCATATTAGAATGATCACATGATACTGAGGTCTGGAGAATTTATGCTGAAAAATCAGCTTTGCCATAATAGGAATAGATTTAATTAAATTACAACAAAATAAATGCAGTTTTGCCTCTGGTGGGCATAAGATACTTCTTTCAAAAACATAAAAATTCTTCCTGACCAAACATTTAAAATGTAGAGCATATATTACTCTAATACTGTACTGAAGTAAATTAGATTTGTTGACAGTAATTCCCCTGTGCTTCAGGTATACAATAGCCATCAATAAAGAACATGATCTCAACACTGCCACAGGATAAGATGAATAAACGTCCTGGCTCAGCCAGCGGTGTGAGTACCTGTGTGTCCAAACAATAGAAGACAGAAGAATGATTCAAACTGGTATTTTTGCTATTTTGATTCTTCTAAATACTTAGTCTCAATTAAAGGACGTGATTAAAAAGTCAGTTAACTGAGTTCAAAGAGTTTTCCACATTATTCCCGACCGTATGATGCCTGGTTACAGTTAGTGACTGAACGCACAGAGCTGAGTTTTCATGCTGCCCTGTTATTTAAAATGCACACATGCTTGTCTGTTTTTATTTAATCTGAACTATCTAATAATCATTGTCATATGAATTAAGAAGACAGGACATGTTATAATGAGAAGGGCATTAACATTTCCCCCCTGGAGAGGGGTTTTCCATTTCAATGATAAATAAAGAGCACATATCAGATTAAAATGAGAGAGAGAGAAAAGCAGTGCCTCTTTAACACTGTTGCCATTCAATTCACATGGGAACACTCAAATTAAACTGGCATTATTCAAATTTGACATTTGCCCTTCTGAATCACCAATGTAACATGTAATTGAACAAACTCACTGATTGTGTAAATCACAGACTGGAGCTCAAAGTGCTGAGTCGCCTTAACAGTGATCCAGCCTTCACTCAAAACCTCAAAGCTGGTCTAGTCTCTGCTATCCCACCACCTATAACCACCCATAATTGCTTCCTGACCTTTGCCCTGACAGCCTGACTTTAACCTGTCACGTCCTGTTCTGGTTCCCAAAGGTTGTCCAGTTGGGGGTCAGGGAGGGGGACCCCTGAGAACCAGACATGCTAAAAACAGGTCCCATAGTCTTAGTTAGGTTTAGCGGGGTGAGATATATGGGCGCTGGAAAGCATGCTGGGAAAATGCAGGCTGCAGGTGGCTTCTGTGCAGACTAGAGGGTTTCTGATGGTGGGAAAAGTAAGGGTCTACGTTTGTGAAGCCCCTCTAGAGGCCGAAGCGGCAGGTTTAGAGGTACATAAATGGGACAGGAGAGGCAAACACGCTATTTCAGGGGTTCCAAGTAAAGCGGGCCTTTGAGACGGGCCTCTCCTGTGGGTTGTGGCACACAGACAGGAAGCTGAGGATGGATGACTCTTTTTCACCAGGGTCTAAATCATCCCTCGTTCTCTCCCTCCCTCCCTCCCTCCTCTCACTCCACCTGGAAAAACAGAGGCGAGAGAAATGTGATCCTGACGGAAGGGTAGGCTGTGGAGGGGTGTAGTTGTCTAAGCTGCTTCACGCCATTACGCTAATGGAGATAGATGCGGGCTGGAATCGTCTTCCCGTCTTCTCTGCTGGATGGAGAGATTGAAAGAGAGTGAGAGAATATCTGCTTTGATGAGCCGTGAGGGCTGGTGCGAACGAATGTGAGAGAAGGGAAGCTGCTGGGAGTTGAGGACTGATTGTCCATCTCCCATCTCATGCACTTTTATAAGTCTTCACACATTCATGCAGGGAAAGATTATGGCCTGGGCCGATAGAGAATCGGACTTCAGGGGCCTCAAGCTGAGAGAAATCCAGTAATGAGCCACTAGAGTTGCAAAATTGATTTTACAATGGGTAATAAATGAAGAATATATGAAATATATGAGATATTACCTGTTCCTACTGTCTCCTTAATCACTGGCTGTGTCCTTAAAGGCACAAGTTTGTACCTTATTTGTACATGTTTCACATGTTTGACTATGTAGGAACATACGAATATGATGGTAAATAATAAAAAAAAATATGTAGCTAAGTATTTTACATCTAAAGGATTCAGCTGACAAAAAGGTTTGGGAACCCTCTCTTTACAGTACAAATGTCTGCTTATCATACTACTATGACCCTTTTATGAGTTAAAAGGATGCAAAGATGTCCCTTTAACAGGTAATGACCCAGTGATAAGCTGATTTTTGCACTTCTTTTCTGAGAGTGTAGATGTAGTTCTTCCATCTTTATTTCTCATATATTTGCAATATCATCTCTTGTTGTTTGGATATACCTGACCATTATTTGTCATTTTTTAATCAAATGCAGGAGAACAATTGGAAGATATAAAAAAAAATTAAGCTAAAAATATGAGGCATCTGTGCCTCTCAAACGGTTCACTTGGCCTGTCAAAACCATTGCGGTGTGGTGTCAGTCGTGAGTCCTCTATGACATCATCATAATGAGTCCATAATGGTGTAATGCTGCTCCAAATCACCGTGTCTCATTTGAAACCCACCTGGCCCTTAATGACAAATGACACAGCAAATCAGTGCACTATTCTGTGAAAATGACTTCAGGAGTGAGTCATCGGTAGAAGCGAGCCGTGTTCAATCTTAACAACAATCGAGCCCAATTTAACAAAAGCTTTAGCCTCTTTTTTCTTTCGTTCTTTCTTTCTTCCTCTTTACACAGGTGGTGATGGAGAAAATGATTGGTGCACGCTTGAGATCTGGTGCTATCATATATTCTCTTGATGTCTTTGCCCCATCAAGGACGTTTTGGATGTCCTACATTATTTTTTATGAGTTATAAGCAGGGCCGTTGCTTAAATTAGTATGCTGTCAAGAGTGTGCTTCAGTTTGCTACCATTTTAAGATGAGCTTGTCTTGTCTGAATTCAATTAACGAGACAAGTAGAAGTAATTCTACAGTAATAAATCTCTTAATCTGACTTACAGACGTTTAAAAATTGCTGTGGCGTAAATATCACTAATAAAGGTGCATAAAAGTTTCTTCAAATCTTCAGCGATGCCATAGAAGAACCATTTTTTGGTTCCACAAAAGAACCATTAAGCCAAAGGTTCTTTAAAGAACCATCTCTTTCTTACCTTTTTATAATCAGAAGAACCTTCGTATAAAAGAACCTTTTGTGAAACAGAAAGATCCTTCAGATGCTAAAGGTTCTTTATGGAACCATTTAGACAAAAGGTTTATTTTTTCATCTATTTTACCTTTATTTTTAAGAGTCTACCCCTAATTAATAGTAGAGAAACCAGGCATACAACAATTTAAGTGATTTTCTTAAACTGTTTAATATGTTATGTGTTACATGTCATTTTTATTTGGTAAAATACACGGGCTCACTCACAGAAGAACTTGGGATGAAATGTTTTAATAGCTGCTGCCATCGTGTGGCTTTTCAACGACAAGTCTCTGAGTCTGTTGTGCTGCCCTTTTGTCTTCAAGTAATGCCTCTTCCAGCTGATAGAGGGCGCTCGAGGTGTAACGTTAGTTTGATATAAGAGCAGTCAGACGCGGAAGCACACTAGTGTAAAGCACTCAGTGGTGACGCAGCTGGGCAGATATGGGTGTGCAAATAAAGGTTGAATACTGGTGAGTGCTTTTACAATAGGTGTATCTGTAAATAGTATGTGAATTACAAACGTGATTCTCTATTCGAGTAAAATTTCTGCACGAATGTGGTAACGTTAGATTAAACCGCTCATGCAGATGCTCACGCTGTCTTTGTTATTGATTGTCTTTGTTAATTTTCTTTATCTCCTTCCTTTCCTTCTATGTAACGTTGTTCATGATTAAATGTCGTGTAATATACATCATGTTTTAATGTGATGTTCTCCAAAATTCCCGGCGTTTCTCGTAAACCGGTTTGAAAGGGGTTTAAAGATAGGAACTGGTAACGTTAACTCCGAGATTTAAGATGATCCATCTACTGTGGGATTATAGCCGGAAGACTAAATCCTAAACGGTATATCCATCAGGAAAGGGATTTTCAATCTCTACAGAGTAAAGGAACCCCATCCAGACTCCCAAACAACCCAGGAACCCCTTAAAATGTTATATTTACTTTATAGTAACATTCTATAACCCCCTTCCTCAAATCTTGCCCCTGGAGGCCCAATGCTCTGCAGAGTTTAGCTCCAACCTGATGATTTTCTGATGATCCCTTGCTCTGGTGTGTTTGATTAGGGTTGGAGCTAAACTCTGCAGGAAGGTGGATGTTGAGGTCCAGATTTGAGGAACCCTGTTCTATAACAACTTATGACACACATTCCAGTAAGTGATCACAGTGATACTTCTGGTATTCGAGTCTTTTTACCCTCTCATAAAGATTAGTGTTCTATATGGAAGCCCCTTTCTATCTTTGAATAAAAAAGGTAATTATGACTTCTTTATCCCCTCTCAATTCTGAGAAAGTCTAAAATTGCAGAATCTAAATTTAGAATTTGGTGATATAAACGAAGGAAAAAGTCATAATTTCCTTATTTATTGTTTATTCAATAGTGGAGTGTAAATTTTTTTTTTTTTTTTTTTTTTTTTAAGTAATGTGAGACGTAAACCTAAAAGTCAAAGCTCCTACAGGCTTTTTCTGAATTTCTTCGTTTTCCTCAGAAATGCAGGAAACAGACCAAATTGTGAGATAAAATTACATAATTATTTTACCAATATATACTTTTTTATTATTATTCTGCAGCAGAACCAAGCTTCCATAGTTCTAGTCTTCAGGTTAGACAGACAGACATAAACTCTGACACGAGTTACCACCCATTGTCTGTTTGCCTGGGTCCAGACGTTTGTCAGCTTATGTTCACTGTTGTGTTGCAGCGGTGGATGAGGGTACGAGCCCCGCTTTCAGGAGCTCAAGCAGGTTGTCACTTCTGAGTTCACTGATGCGGACGTGAGTGGCTTCGTCGGCCGCCAAGGTACCTTGCACATTTATAGCCATGCAGTGATTTCCATCTAACGTGAAAATATGAATGTGGGCAAACATCATCCGGTCTTCTGTTTCTCTTTTCCAGGGAGCTTTGAGATCGAGATCAATGGAAAACTGGTTTTCTCAAAGCTGGAAACCAGTGGCTTCCCCTATGAGGATGATGTGAGTAAAAAAAAAAACTCACGCTGTATAACATTTTCACCTATTAAAAAGTTTGATTTTTCACGTGTATGTGTGCATCTCTCTTTCATCCCATCAACAAGATAATGGATGCTATCCAGAGAGCCTATGATGGCCAGCCGGTGGAGAAGATCACCAAGAGCCGGCCTCCTTGTGTCATCCTCTAAAGTTTCATCACTTGACCCTTCACTTCTGGCTCTGGAAATGTCAAGATATTAAACGGTTCTGTAAACATAGCTTAAAGATCTAGAGAAAGGGTGTATTGATGTGGGATCCTTTAACGTCCCCTTCCTCTTCACTCCTCCGGTCTGGGTGCTGGACGTAAATGATTACTGTAACTCTAAAGTGAGCAGTTACTGTATGAGGCCTGCAGTCCATGCATCCTTTAAACTGGAGGAGCAAGATGAGGGGATGTTAAGGAGGAAGCCAATGGAAGGGTTAAGGTCTTTTGTTTCTTTTTTTGTCAAAGCCACATTGCCTATTGGGGTCACTTTTTGTCTTTTGATTTTTTTATTTTTGATATTTTTTGTAGGGGGGTTGAAGAGAATATACTAATGAACTACACCACCCCGTATCAGCATGAAGAGATCTCAAATAAATGAATTTAATATGGCTGTATTTGAGTACTTGAATGCTTGTTTGAAGTACTGTAAGGGCACATTCTAGACCAACTTGGCTTGTTGTCAATGCTCAGGTGTTTAGGCTCTTGCAAGCATTTTGTGCTGTAGTTTTTTTAATTATTAATATTTAGTGTTGTAGTTTTCTATCCAAATAGCTGGGCATTTTCTGACTTGCAGGCACTGCAGCAAGTTTTTGTCTGTGTGTGTTTAGAAACTACCGAAGACCCTGTTTATGAAACGACACTCATGTGGTTAATAAAATAATGAGCTCTCATCTGGTTTTGTCCTCCAGTTGTGTTGGGATCTCTTGTTGTCTGGTTGTGCCTGTACCTTTGCTTTTTACATAACATTGTTGCATGTGTTCTGCATTCACCTGTAGTCTGTTAATGTGTAGTCAAGCAGAACATTGTTACACAAAATCTTTTCTTTCAGAGGTACTGGCTTTGGTTTGTGTCATAGAACAAATGTTTGATTTGACCGTAGAATTAATATTGTTAAGGTAATAGGAAGTTACATAAAGCAATGAGTAGTGTTTTTCAGTCTTTTTAATTGAGGCGGTAGATCAAACCTAATTCAATATAGTGCAGTGGGACGGAGGTTTGTGATCACAGTGATGTTTAGCTGTTTAACTTGGTCCAACTGGTTCTTTAATTTCCTAACATTAAAATACACTGTTCAATTTATGTGAATTCTGGTTTGATGATATGTTCAGTGTGTTAATTTACAGTAAGATTTTTGTTAGCTTATCCTAACTTAAAGCAGTAATTGTCATTTTAAATACATATTAAATCTGTATGTGAACCTTGTAACACACTTCTTTTATATCCAGTGCTACATACTGCGAAAAACAGCTTAAACCTTAAATGCTTTATTGCATTTTAGCTGCCAACCAGGAAATCATCTGAATGCTGGCATGTCAAACTAGCTTAACGTGATCTCGTCGACTTAATTGCACAGATATATTTGAACTGAACTGAGCTGGATGATAACATCACTTAACTCGATGAACGTGTTTGCTATTGTGCTTTAGCATTATTGACACACTAGTTTCCTATTTGATACTGTAAGATATTTTGACATAATCTGTATTAGCGCTATATAAATAAAGGTGACGATTGCTTAAGAAGGCATGTGTACCCTTAAAATACACATAAATGTTGACATTTAGGCTATTTTGATGCAACAGTGAACTGTAAAGAGGATCATTGATGAGCAGTGCAATCTGTGTAGGCGTGTCGGACAGGTGGAGGTGAGCAGGGTGTAGTCTCTCTGACGCAGTTGTCTCGATGGATGTGTTGTTTTCTGTCTCCTCGAACAACCAGGTAACCATTAACCTTCTTGGGTCAGAATCTAAAGACAGGAATCATGGCGGTCAAGATTAAAGTCGAATACTGGTAAGTTTCTTTAATTAAGTAGGCTATTCGAGTGCATCTAGCTGTCTTTAAATTACTGTTATTCGTTAAATATATATATATATATATATATAACATTTTTCGTCAGTGTTTCAAAAACCATAGGGAGCTGCATGTGACATATCTGCTCACCAAACACGCACTTTGAAGTAGCTGTGATGCCTGTAAATAAAGTGTATGCGGCATACTCGGAACGAGTCTGGCGATTAAGAACATTTACTGGGAATCGGTTCTTTTGAACAGGCTTTTTTTTTTTCAAGTAAACTCGTAGAATGTGGTCTGATATTGGATCATTTTTCTTTTATTAATAATGGTGTTTATTGTATCATGAGTCCAAGTTAAAGTTTGTCGCAGCTATGATTCAAGAAAACGGTTATCATTTCAATTGACGTTAAACAGTAGTAAAAGTGCAACGTATTTACAATTAAGTAGGGGGGAAATGACCAGTGTTGGGCAAGTTACTTTTAAAAAGTAATTAGTTACAGTTACTAGTTACTTCTTCCAAAAAGTAACTAAATTAGTAACTCAGTTACAAATTTTTAAAGTAACTAGTTACTTAAGAAAGTAACTATTGCGTTAGTTTCAAGTAAAATTAAATTTTAAATGCTCAAACGTGACCCCACCTCTACCCCTCTTTAAAGGAACTTAAAATACACGTGCATGTTCAATTATTTATGATAAATCTGAATATTATAATGAAATGGACACTTAATACAATACATTATTAACAGAAACATGAAACATTGTACACACAAATAAAAAAAAAAGTTGCTGTGGGACAAAGTGAGACTAGCCTCCAATCAAATGGCATGTATGTAGATATTATGTTTATATAGTGGATCAATGCAAATAACTCGATAGATTTTTTGGAACTTTTGATATTTCCTTTTATTGTTTCTTTAATTTCTTGAAGGAAAAAGTAATGTATATACTTCTATTTAGAGAAGGCTACTTTTGGATTATTTGGGCTCGTCGCCATACCTGTCTCTGGTTGACTGACTGGCTTGTGTTGTTCGTTGTGTGTCCTGTCCTGTCCGATGATGGGTCGTTCGCGAATGAGCGTTAGTGATGATGGATCGACTCGTTCGCGAATGAGCTTTTGATGAGTCGTTCGCGATTCGCGAATGAGCCGACTCTAAGAGCCGGCTCTTTTAGTTGAACTTCGGGAGCTGGCTCGCATATCTGAAGAGCCAACTCTATTTTTTCAAATTTAGCCTATAGAAATTAAATAATTATGTAATAAAAATTGAAATATTATAGTCAAAGTCATTTAAAGAGCCGTTTGTGAGCCAAAGAGCCGGCTCTTTTCAGTGAGCTGAGTCAAAAGAGCCGAATTCCCATCACTACTATGCGTGCTTTCGAAAACCCGCCCAACTCTACCTCTGATTGGCTTACAATGAAATTTTACTCTACCTCAGCCAATCGTCAGCATTTATGCGCTTGTCTCGTGCTCTGCCCACTAACCAAGGAAGAACAGTAAAAAAAAGTATTTGCCTCTCGCTCAGAGATCTAGTTGGTCTGATGAAAAAAAAAAAAAACAGCTTCATCATCAGTTATAGTAACGCGCCGCATTTTTTGGCAGTAACGGTAACGGCGTTATTAAGATGAGAAGAGTAATCAATTAGATTACTCGTTACTGGAAAAAGTAATGCCGTTAGTAACGCCGTTATTTATAACGCCGTTATTCCCATCACTGGAAATGACCCAAAGGAACATTCCGTTCGTGAATGGGACATCGCTGGTGTTGTTATCGTGCGATATGGAAGAACGGTTCAAGCAGTTTTGTATCGCAGCTTCTGAAAATAAAAAAGGCGGTTATGCATGAAGAAATGACTTCGCATTTTCCAAACTGAAGTAATCGCCTTCTGTGACACACAGCGGCGGATGAGGCTACGAGCCTCGCTTCCAGGAGCTGAAGCGGAGCATCTGCGCCAAGTTCCCGGATGTTGAGGTCTCAGGCTTCGTGGGCCGAAGAGGTTGAGTACACCGAGTCCTTCTGGCTGTCCTCATATATAGACACACTGATCCACATTTAGCATGCTTTACATAAATTCCTCATGAGCTAGCTTGTGGGATACTTGTGCCAGTAACAGTATCACCTTCCTCTTTCCTGCAGGAAGTTTTGAAATACAGATCAATGAACATCTGGTCTTCTCAAAATTAGAAACAGGAGGATTCCCTTATGAAGAGGATGTAAGCATCAGGGAATATCACATTTTGTGTGTGTGTGTGTGTGTGTGTGTGTGTGTATTGTGTATATTAATACTTTGTAAAGTGTATTGCTATACTTGTGTCCTTTTGGGTTAAATAGCATACAGTAGCCCAGGATCAGGAATACTTTTTAAAGACAATCCTTGAATTTTGCTTGATATACAAAAACGTATAAAAGTGTGATCATGCTTTGTCACATAATGTAAGTTTATTTCTGTAAGACAACATTTTGAAATAAAACAACACAAATTGAATTATGAGACTAGTGGCAAACATGTGACACAATTTAAAAGTAGATTTCAACTCTGGACATTCACTCAATAACCTCACGAGGTACATTCTGGGATGCCATCCCTTTAAACCAAAGTTTTGTCTGAAAAATCTTTAGTTTGGTGCAATTTTCCATTGTCTGACTAATTTCAAGCATTTAATCAAAACCTTTAGAAAAGATATTAAAGAGATATTAAAATGATTAATATAATGAAAAAAATACAATCGAGTCGGTCTACAATTGTACCTAGTAGTGTTGTGTGTTGTTTAGTTGTTTTAATGTGCATGATCTATTTTCTTTGTCTAATCTCTGTAGATTATGGAGGCCGTTGTTAAGGCTAAGGATGGAAAGCCTGAGAAGATCACCAGAAACCGTAAAGAGTGCATCATCCTCTAAAGCCCAGTAGCATCTCTTCTGCCCGGTCCACACCAGCATCTTAATGCTCTATTGCAGAAAATGGTTTAATTGTTTTTGAAGCTCTTCACTTGTCTCCTTTATCACTCTAGTTTTTTGGACATACATGATTGCCGTAGTTCAAAGTTCAAAAGTTATGGTATGAAGCTTTAGTCCAGAAAACTCTGAACCTGTGATAAAGAAGATAGTGAAGAGAAGAGTACTTTTTCATTTTACTTAATGGTCAGTTTTCCTGAGACAGTAATCAGTTCATTCAGGAGATATGAGGCACATCTTATTCTGATACTTAAAAATTACATTTATTGAGTAGGATTTAAAATATAAAGTTATAGAATGATTTTTAGTTGATAGAAAGACGCAAATATTTTCAGGGTAATTGCTAAGTAACTGGTGAAATTACTTAATTTGGGAGAAAAAAAAGTTTTTCTTGGAGTACTGAAACTGTTGATTTAACTAGCTCAAAGATAATTTTGGTCCACGTAATGTAAAAAAAAAAATCGACCAATAAATAGTTTCTGAAAATATTTGCAGATTGTTTTTGATATGTTGTCACAAATGCCCACCTAACGTTTAACTCTCGTGAAGTCTTGTCTGCTTTATTCTAGTAAATTTATAGACCTAATATATTTCATAAGTTATCATGAATTATGAATCATATTAGAGTTTTAGGCAGACTAGAAATCCTTCAGGTTGTAAACATTTCTGCCAGCAGTAGAGGGCGTTTCTCTCTGGTGCTGTGTTCTTTCAGTGTATTTGCTATTATCTCAGTTTACACTTCATGCATTAACAAAACCTGTATATTTGGAATCATCTATAGTGATAATTTCTTAACTAATTGATATTATTTTTTATTTTTTTACCAGCAATCAGTGGTATTTCAGAAGAGTCAGGTGTGTATTAGTGTACTATATACTTGTGCACTAAACAAAAAGAATAAGTATTTGATTAAGTTCAACTCAGGAAGGCCCAGAGTCAATATAACAAGACAAAACACATCTAGGGCATAGACAACCAACATTTGATTATACCAGAGTGTTAAAGTACATGTAGTAATGGTGCATACATGCTTATTAAGGCTAAGATAATATGAGGAAAATTCAGTTAGGAGTTTCCAACACTGCACTGTAATTTTCAAAAAGAAAATTGTGTGAACGCCCTTGAAGCAGCGGGTGATAGTTTGTGTGTATGGTTATCACAGAACAGTCAAGCTGGTGTGTTTTATCATAAAACGCCAGAGACTGGAGGAGGGACACACCTACACGTACACACTGTGTGCTGTACAATGTTATTTGTGCAGTATAGCATGAACCCTGGGGAATAATATCATACAAACACTCTTTCGTGGAAAGGCACACTGGGGTTATTGTGAAGAGCAAGAATACTTTAACAGCAGTGTCAAATAAAAATACATGACAAATCATTCTAATGAAAGTAAAAATGATGTCCAATATATTATGGATTCATTTCCTAATCAAACTTCAAATCTTGAGTCTGTGAATGTCCAACTGCATGTTTTTTTAGCAAGATTTTTCAATGTGGTTGTAAGTTAAATCATCTATCTAGTTATTATATTGTTGAAAATAACTAAAGTAAGACGGGGTAAGATGCCCCTCCACCTTCATTTTTTTCTTCTTAACTATAGATGGCAGAAAATCTCATCTCAACTCTTGATGAATGGTTACACTGTTTTAAATTTTGTAATTTAATCTGAATATCAGCATTTTGTCAGATTAAGTCAGTCTAAACCGTTTTAAGGTAATCGATTCAAATGTATGACTCTGGAAAGATCTTTGACAACATTTTTTGTGTTTGTTAATTATGGATTTTTGGACACATTTGTGGAGTAAAAGTGGATTTTATTTTGATAGAAAACAATTAAACTAAACTTTTGGGGTAAGATGATCTCCCTGAATTGGCAGAAGGCCCAAGTGGCATGTTTACAAATCTTAAGATTTTGGCAATTAAATATCCATATGCCTGTATCTATACGTCATAGAATAATTTTACCTTATCCCAGACAGGGGCAATTTAGCAACTAAAGTGATAACTTACATTTTCAAGCGTTTCCTATTTCCTATAATAACACATTGGCTGATGCATCATCATCCTGCATTTGCTAAACTTATATCTAAATATGTTACACTTTAAAAGTAAATCCACATTGTTCTTAAGGGGGCTACCAAAATAATCAAGTGTAATCGAATCAAACCCAATATCAGATTCTGTGACGCATTGCAGTGAAAACTGTAATCAAACTGAATCATTAAGAGTAAAAAAAAAACATATTCACATTAGTTTATCCACCTTATTTCTAACACAACAGCCAATATGTCTATTTGTAACTTGAATATGGCAGACGTCTGGTGTCACTTGCTTCCAGTTAATTAGCCTGCACATTATCATTCTGTTATGCTGTTTGATACTACAGACTGGCATTTGTTTTATCATTTCTATCATTTTAAATTAATTTATTGTAGTAAATAGACATACATTGTAGTATGTGTAGTAAACATACATTTTTGGTATAGTATTAAACTACAATGCCTTAGCATTTACACACAGACACACTATATAAACCAAACTTCCTCTCTGGCTGTCTCAGTAATGATGGTTGAGTTATTGCTCACGGGTCATGTGACACTCCTCTCTGGAGATGGAGTTATTCCATCCTTTAACAGCTCTCATAACTGCAGGACTGAGCATTAATTACTCTTTTAGTCCTGAAAGGTCTCTAGCCACATGAATGCTGACATCATAAATGTGTTGTCAGTGGACTGTAATCATTGCCTGATGTCCCCAGTGAAAACGTGCTCTCATGCACCTGGTATAAAGGTGTGTATTCCTCCCCATGGACTTTAACAATGTAGATATTATTTTAAATGAACACTAGGTAAATTCTAAGTTGACTATATATTATTAGATGTTGGAGAGTGTGATGTTTACCACTTTCCTTTCATTTGGCATTGTCTTTTTCTTAGTTTTCAGTTCTCGGGCAAGACAGCCGCATGATAATTGCGGGGACAGACCTGTCCAGTCCTGCTCATGAAGGCCAGCTCTCTGCAGAGTTTTGCTGCAACCTGTCTCGAAGTCTCTGGTAATCTTGCAGACCTTTATTAGATGGTTCAGATGTGTTTAATTGGGGTTGGAGCTAAACTCTCCAGGAAGGTGGCTCTCCATGAGCAGGGTCGCTTGTCTAAGAGCAACCTGCCTTGCTCGAGGGCACATTAGGAATAAAACAAGAGGATGACAGAAGTGCTCTGTTTATTGAATCCGTGTCTCTTGGGATTGAACCTTCAAACTCTAAATGGCAGCCCCTTGACCACGCAACCACCATCTCCATGCTTCAGGTAATGCATCACATTCGGTCACAGAAATTGTTGTTTTGGATTGAAATACTGAAAATGATAATTAGTTGGATTGAAAGATAGAAAATGTGTGCTTGTGTCTAAAAGCTTGTGGCAATTTGAGCGCAGTCATGGGGTCATGTGTGCATTGATAATGGGTTTGATTCCAGGTAACGGCTTCTTTCAAAAATCATTTTCCCAGTTGTGCTTAGCTTTAACCCAACGTACCATGGCCAAAATTGCTGTAAAATTAGTGGACAGTTTTCCCTAATTCAGAGTTGGGGGCAGTGTTTTCACCCCATGGTCATATATATGTGGTCTCATTATTTCACCTCTCTCAAGAGTTGTTTTTTTTTTCGATCGAATTTAAATGAATATATTTTAAATATAATTGTCAATTTTGGTACTTTCACTAATGAGAGCTAGTGTAGTTGAGAAGATTTCATCAAAAGTTAATATTTTTGTACTTTTTGCCCTCATTACAGCGCTGAAATATTAATAAGGCTAATGTAAGTGTGAAGAAATACTGGCAAATCATGATCTGTTTGAACCGTGAGACCAAAAACTCTGCTACAATGCCCTCACTTATGATCTCGGAGAGATTAAACTATTATTGTTAAAGGGGGAAATGTCATAAAACTGACTTGAAAGTGAGGGAATAAGGCAAAATATGCATTTTCAGAAAACGCATTAAGCATCTGAGAAATGAACCAAGAATCATCACTCTGGATGAAAAGGGGAAAAGATTATTGGCTTGTTTTCTTTATTTCCAGGACTTGAACGAGCTCGCATTGGCTCGAGGGGCAGCAGTGTTTCCGTGACACAGCAGAAAAAAAGGTGACATATCAAACTGATGTGAGGGCCCTGGAGGGGGAAAACCCTTAAAGCACCCCCCAGCCACCTTTACAGGGGTGTCCACCAATACTCTACGTGAAGGGAATCCCAAACCTCTATGCTGCTTGACGTCAGAAGGCAAGATAGTTTTACTGATTAGTTGTACCCTATACTGATGATGAGCTCCACATTAAAAGTGGAGTAATTAAGCCCCCTCTCTCTCTCTCTCTCTCTCTCTCTCTCTCTCTCTCTCTCAGTGTGTCATAATTTGGCCTTTATCCAGGTTAACTGTTTTCTGGGAGTGGCGTAAACAATGGGTTGTTTAAATGTTATATTAATGTTTTTTGCAGATATCTTTTGACCTGAGGAACTAGCATTAAAGTGCACGATTCACATGAACCCATGCCTTTTGAATCAGTTTAATGAGGATACAGTGTTAACCGGGACAGGTGTGTACCACCAGAGGCCTCAAACTCTCTCCGCCTCTCTTACTATGCTCTGTCTTGGACTGGGTTGAAGGTGACTGTTTTTGGGAGTGGTGTTAGGGTTGGGGTATTCCTGCTGTAAGGTGGCCCCATCGATAAGGCTGTTTCTCTGATTATGGGGGTCTTATCACTCCCTCCCACTCCTGGGTGCTCTACGCATGCCGACGCTTTTCGGGTTGCCGCGCACTACGTGACTTTACGTATTTCTCTCTTTTTCCATTACCCTCCATCCCCACCCATGCCTTTTGAATCGATCCGAGGTCAGTCTTGAGTTGGGCGCTCAAAGTGTAGACGCGGAAACCCGGCACAGAGACCCGCCAGGACCACCTGGGCTCAGGTAAGGGTGTGCTGCTCTCTATTTAACTGTCAAATTAAGTGTTTATGAGAAGGAATGCAAGCGAAAACAGTAGGTTAAAATGAGAAAGGTTTTCACTTGCGCACAAGGAGACACTTGCTAAAGGTACACTGGGAAAAAAAATTCCAAGTAGAAATAAAACAAAGACTATTAAAGTCTGTTTTACAGGAAAATACTAATTCAGTTTTTCTACTTAAAAATGTCATGGTTAATTCAATGTGTTACTCGCTGTGTCTTTGTAATTGCTTGTGAACTATACCAGCAATTTCTGAGTGAAACATTTCTACACCATTTTTGTTTGGTTTTGTTTTATGTTTTCAGACCTCACTGTTACTTGCAGCAGTAATTTATCAGTCATTTTGGAAGGACTGGTGGAAAAAAATATGAACTTAATATTCTATATTTTCTCTATAAATACTTGTATTTCTAAAAGACTGAGACTGAAAATAATGAGCTTTCATACTGGAGACCGTGAGGCTCACATAAAGGAGTTTACATGTTTGTTTTATAACTGCATTTAAAAAATTACATATTTGCCGTCCATTTTTCGATTGATAAAACAAATTTTAATTTCCACAAATTTAAATTGGTTTATGTAAGTAAATCTAAATGTTAATAATGTTGATCTTACTGAACATCATTTGTCTTTCTTTAAAGTGGTGCAGTCTGGTGTATTTTGTTTATTGAAAAGTTGCACTCTGTGTACACTTCTGCCTATAGAGAAACTTTCTTCAGTGTATTGAAGAATATAAGCTTGTTTATAAGCTTCTTAATTAACCTAGGGAAAGACACATATCTTATTTTAATAATCTTTCTAATAAAACATTTTAGGATGCAGTGTTCTTCTCTCCACTAGGTTTTTTATTGCTTAAATCCCAACTTGTGTGGAACTTTAACACATTGGAAATAGTTGATAGTAACTTTCTAGCAAACGTTGATAAGACTTTTGTTCAGTGAGGAATATATTTGTTTACCAGCTTGGTCAATCTGATGTGCTCTATCTGCCTCTGTCCATGAGGGACAGAAGAGCCCTTATCATTCACGAGAAGCTCAGGCTTCAGAAAATTGTCTGTTTGAGGCTCTCACACACCCTTGTGCCAGTTCAGGGTGAGTCTCGGTCTCGAGCCTCTGAAAGACACAAAAACTGGGATCTGATCCTGAGCGCTTGTGAACGGAGGCCTTGATTTATTTTCCCACTTATATGAAAACATACAGAACATTAAGAACTGTATATTTTTATTATTCGTATTCATGTATGTTATTGCCAGTACACTGTAAATATTCAATGCAAATCATCTGAAGTCAAATTTACTGGTAAAACTCATCCTAGTCAATCATACGCTGTCGAAACGTGTATGTTATGTTTTCTTCAGTAATACTTTAATAAAGGGGAGTATATGAATGAGCCTGTAGCAGGTGTGCAGTTCTTACGGTCTGACTGTGTTATTTTGTTTCTCTGTGTGAATGAAGGTTGTGTGTGAGTACTGGGACAGAGAGAAGACAGTCTCAATGATGGAAGCTGTATCATTTGAAGAGGTGAGGAGCGTCTTATCACACGTGAAGTAGTTGATGAAGTTCAAGTGCAAGATGTTTTATTGGCATGACATTTGTATCATAGGATGAATAGATATCTCTCTTTCTATCTCTCTATAGGACAATGACATGTCCTATGAGGACAGTGAGTCACCTCTACCATCTCCATTCACTTTGTGAGTATCACACGACGTAACACACACTGATAGAAATAAAATAAAGTTGCATCTGCTTCACTGCATTTCTCAGCCACAGTTAGAGATTCCTGCTGTCAGGTGTAGCAATTAAAAGACGGGTATATATTTTTTAAAATTATTATAATGATCAATACCCCCAAACTGTCATTACCATGGTGCATCTAGACAATTTGATGATTATTTTATTAGGTCCTTATGATTTAATCTCTTTTTATATATAAAGTAACTGTATGTAGTTTGCAAACGTCGCCTTTTTTGAGGAATTTCATACCCATTGACCAAACTTATATACTCCCAGAACAGATGTTTTTGGGGGAAGCGTTCGCTTTATTAGAAGTACCATCAGCATGATTTTGAAAACTGATATTCAAAAATAATTAAATAAATAGAAACACTTAGGCCTGCAGTTGTTTCAAATTATCATGAAATAAACCAAACATGGTGTGTAAAAAAATAAAATTTTGTAATTTTCATGTTTTTACTTTACAACAATGAGAATAGGATTTTACAAATTAATAAAATATTGACGATTAATAATTGTAAAATTATTCAGACAAAGCTGTCAATCAGAAAATCGGGGGAAAAGACGAATTATTTAAATCTCTAACAGTCAGAAGTTATTTTTTCACTTTAAACTGCAATGTTGTGTGTGGTGATGAATGATCACAAGCCCAACTATGTGCAGTTTAATAAATAAATACAAATAGTGGAAATTACAGCATACTACAGTAGGCTTCTTCGGGATTACAGACAGTAGCCTAAAGTTGTAAAACATCGCACCCTTGTGGCCGAACAGGGCAGTGCGAGGGCTGGACAGAGTGAGGTTTATGTTTCTTGTATCAGGGATGGCTTGAGTCGCTTTGTAAGAGGATGGAGTTCATTCTGCCCTTTGGTGCATAAGATATGGTGAGTGTGTGGAGCCGTGACAGTCGGGTCTGTACCCTGGTGTGTGTGTTGTAGTGTTTGTTCTCTGTCGCCCTCTATAGGACCCCTGCGGGACACAAAGGCAGCTATGACTTAGAGCAGATGAGGCAGCAGGAAGAAGAGCAGCATCAGACCTTCACCTTCTCTAGAGACTTAGAGGGTGTGTTGCAAATATATCAACAAAATACAAATGCATACATAAATGCAAACCTTACACCTTACTGATTTACTACTCATTTCCCTTCTTCAGCTGCACGAAATACCAACACCAATGCCATCAAGAGAGGAGATGCAGAGGTGATGCACACAAACACATTCATTCACTTACTCTTAGCTTTGATTCTTTGTAAAAGCCTTATTAAAAATCTCGCCCACACTAGGCATACGTTGAGCTAAATGAGCTACGTGGGGAGGTGTGGCAGGAAATGGGACGCTGGCTGGGTTATGAGGAGAACCTAAGCCCTGCCACGGGACAGTGGAGTCAGCCCCACATTCCCTATCTCACCTTCAAAAGTCTCATTCAACTCCGCAAGGCCATGAGCACAGGTGAGACTACAAGTGACATGTTTCCTCTGGCCTTCAGACACTTTCATTAAATAAGAAAGTAGAGAGAGGAAATGGGTAAGTGTGTTGCCCACATAAACACTGAAATATGCTTCTAACTGAGGCCCATATCTCCACCAGAGCATGTTCACCTCAGTGACTGCATCAAGACAAACACACCAAGCTAATCAAAGCTTCTTTCAGAATTGTTACAATGACATGACACTATAACATGGTATACTGTGAATAATGTCAAGCAAACATGATATCACAGTTATATTTTTTAATAGTGCTGTCAAAAGATTAATTGTTTTACATGTCTATATTTATAATCATAAAACTTTTTTTTTTTTTTTTTTTGCATTTTTTGCATTTTTGTCACACTTGAATGATTCAGATCATCAAACAAATTTCAGTTTCACACAAAGATAACAAGATTAAATATGAAATGCAGTTTTAAAATAATGATTTCATTTATTCAGGGAAAAAGCTGTCCAAACTCACCTGGCCAGGCAGGTTTGGACACCTTTTTCCCCCTTAATAAATGAAATCATTATTCAAAAACTGCATTTTGTATTAACATGCAATTTCTTTTTGTGTTATATTAAAATTTGTTTGACGATCTGAATCATTTAAGTGTGACAAATATTAAACAGCACTGCATTTTATATTATAAATAAATATATTTAATATATAAACATAACCTATTTTTCTGATATACATGCATGTGTGTGTATTTATATAGACATGATAAATATACACAGCACGCATACATATATAATGCAAACAATTTTTTTTTTTTTTTGAATGCGATTAATCACAATTAATCATTTTACAGCACAATTTTTTTTAATTATGAATAAATTCTATGGCAGCAATTCTGAAAATTTTGATTCCACACTGATCACAACAATATTTGAACACCCCCCCCCCCCCCCCTGTTGATTTTGATTGACCGATTAAAAAAAAAGGAGGTCCAAAGATTAAAATTAGTAACTAAAATAGTTATAATTAAAATGAATAATCACATTTTAGAATTCCAGGTTTTAAGTTTTTGGGTGACACATTGTTACATGTTCTTTATGGTGACTGTAACCAGGGGCGGTGCTGCTAGATGTTGATGACAGCAGCTTATCAAGCGTTTGTCAGAAGATGGTGGAACAACTCCTGCTCAAAAAAGAGATCCGGCCCACTGACCGCGATGCTCTTGTGGCCGTACTGCAGCGCAAGCGCAGGTCAGGCTCCATGCCATCTGTGTTGATCTGTGTGCGTGTTTGTGTTTATGTGGAGGAAAGTTACTTCAGTTTTTATCGCTGTATAAAGTAGTCCTGGGAACTGTTTCTTTGTATTTGAGAAATCCCCATTATTTGCTATATGAGTCACAAGGGTCTATATTAATAGCCAAATATGACTGTATATGACTCGTTGTATCTGCTTCACAGTCAAATAGAGCCCACTACAGCTCCTGGTTCAGCAGACATAGAGCTGCAAACATTCTCAATCCCCAAACAGGTATCTGTCTGTCTGTCTGTTTATCTGTCTTTCTTTCTTTCTTGATGCTCCTGCAGCAGTCACATCAACCATTCTGATGTTAGAAAAGGGTAGAGCTGATGTTAGGACACTGCATAGTTTATCATTCCCTCTTAATGTTATCTAGTTAAAGTTTAGGATGAAGACTATGATTACTTGATAGGACTGTTGTTCCAGGACCACCAAAACATTTTGATCTAGGATGTCCTACTGGTTAAAATCACAGTCACACTATCCTTTTGTCTTTTCAGTTTTAGAATTTAAAAGTCAGATTCTTGGATGTGGCATGCAGATAATTAAAAAAGAACTCGCTTCTGAATAAACATGAAAAATGGATCATTACAGTACAGTTTTCCAGGCCTGTTTTAAACTGAAAATACTCTTGACAGTTTCAACTACTGACTTTTGGACTTCTCTGTTCCTCCTCAGCGAGACATGGTTGATCGTGTGGAGGCCTCTGTGGTTTTATCAGGTGAGAGTACATCCATTTAGTGTTCTATAATAACACTTATTATTTTGCTGTATAGCATATTTCATGCCCTTGTTTCTGTACCACTCTTAAGGGGTGGTGGAGAACCTCCAGAAACCAGTGGTGGCTCTTGCACGTCTACGGGACTCGGTGGTGATGGAAGGGGTTCTGGAAGCTTCCATTCCTGTTCGTTTTGTCTTCTTCCTCATGGGTCCCAGTCACAGTGGCATGGACTATCATGAGAGTGGCCGGGCCATGGCGTCTCTGATGGCTGACTGGGTAAAGAGGAGCTATGGACTGGCACTGAAATATTATTAAATAAATCATTAAGAAAAATGAAGGCTTTTCCAATGTCTCGTCTTACTTCTGTACCTGCATACAGGTGTTCACTCTGGAGGCTTACTTGGCTACAAATGAGAAGGATCTGACCAATGCCATGGCAGACTTCATGGACTGCAGCATTGTGATCCCACCCACAGAAATCCAGGACGAGAGCATGCTTAAGCCACTCATCAACTTTCAGAAAAAGATGCTGCGAGATAGAGTCCGCCCATATGACACCCGCCTCATGATCGGGGGCAAAGGTCAGGCTTTATACAATAACAAGATGTTAACGCTGGTGTCACTGCATTCATTCAATTTGAACAAATCCTTCAGTCCTGTTGTGTGCTTGTTTTTATTAATAATCCGAATATTATATTATATTAAACTCACAGTTATTTAACAGACACTTTTATCCACTTGGGGAACGACCAATGTATCATGGAGGAGCCAATAATGTTTTAAATACTGCATTGGCAAGCTTCTTTAAATAAGATTTAATCATATTCATGTTTTTGGCTCTTCATACATCACAAGTATGTTTTTTTTTTTCTGTACACATCTTAAGGTTTAATTATCTTAAAAATAACACCTTTAAAAACTTCAGACTAGATTTAGATTTATCAATAATGGCTACATGGAACAGTCTTCCTCCGGTCTATCTTGGCCATCCTAGTGTTAAATCTGGAATTGCATGGAGTTAACTGTGTTTAATTGTGTTTATTAGGCCCATCTGGACCTGAGAAGCCACGGGAGGATCCACTGGCCCGTACCGGCTATCCGTTTGGCGGTATGGTCAAAGACATAAAACGCCGCTACAGGAATTACCTTAGTGACTTTACCGATGCACTGGACCCTCAGGTGCTGTCTGCTGTCATCTTCATCTACTTCGCTGCCCTTTCACCTGCCATTACCTTCGGAGGACTTCTTGGTGAGGACATTCACTGCCAGCATAGACTAATCACACCACTGAAAAAGATCTAAATTGGTCGTAAAATCTGGCATTTTATCATATTATGGCCAAGAACTGCCCACCTAGACTGGATGAAATTAAAAAGATCATTAAAAAAGAGTGCTTCACCCAAAAATGGAAATTCAAACCCTCATTACATCTTAGATGTATATGACTTTCTTCCTCTGGTGAAAACTACATATGACATACATATGACTGCAACAGATGAACCGATCTTCTGAAGCAAAATTTGTGTGTGTGTGTGTGTGCGTGTGTGTAAGAAAAATCTGCTGTATGTTTCCTTGAAAAACCATTGGAACTTTTCCATCCAATGCTTTTCTATATTGGAAAAAGGTTCTGCAGATTTTTGAAATGTTCTTCAAACTGAGAAAAACTTTTTCAATCTTTCTATGTTTTAGCGGACAAGACGGATCACATGATGGGGGTCTCTGAGATGATGGTCTCTACCTGTGTGCAGGGCGTCATCTTTTGTCTTTTTGCGGCTCAACCAGTACTTGTCATTGGGTTTACTGGTCCACTGATGGTGTTTGAGGAGGCGTTCTTTCAGGTGATGCTTTTATTGGTGGGGATTGTGACTAAATAAAGTAGATTATCAGCAACTGCATGACTTTTCTCATCCATCTAAATGCATTTATCTTTCCCATTCAGTTCTGCAAGGCTAATGGCTTTGAGTACATCGTGGGCCGTGTCTGGGTGGGCATGTGGTTGATCGTCATTGTGGTGGTGATTGTGGCAGTGGAAGGGAGTTTCCTTGTCCGTTTCATCTCACGCTTCACCCAAGAGATCTTCTCCATCCTGATCTCTCTCATTTTCATCTATGAGACCTTTGCCAAGCTCATCAGGGTATATTCAGTCTTCCAAATGGACACACACTTCATTTGATTAATTCACATCACATGATTTGTCACCAAATCTTCTTCTTCTCTCTCAATTCTTCGCAGATTTTCCAATCGCATCCTTTGATTTTGAACTACGAACACTTGAATGATACTTTGGAAGACCCCTTCCACCCTATCAAAAAAGTCAACATCACAGTTCATCCTGATGGCAATATTACTGAACATCATGAGACAATAGAGAGGGCCTATCCCAACACTGCCCTGCTGTCCATGTGCCTTATGTTTGGCTGTTTCTTCATTGCGTTGTATCTCCGTGGGTTTAAAACTAGCACCTTCTTACCCGGTCCAGTAAGTCTGCTCAGTTTACCTTTTTTAATTTAAAACTCTGATACTGTTTAGCCAAAAATAGGTTTAAGGTTCTGGATTTTAGGCATTTATTATACCATCCAGCCAAGCCTTTAAATGTACTGATCATGTTACTATTAAAATTCTATACACCACCAGATCCGTCGAATGATTGGAGATTTTGGTGTCCCCATCGCCATCTTCTTCATGATTGCTGTGGATATCAGCATCAGCGACGC
Source organism: Carassius gibelio (assembly GCF_023724105.1). Lineage (NCBI taxonomy): Eukaryota > Metazoa > Chordata > Actinopteri > Cypriniformes > Cyprinidae > Carassius > Carassius gibelio. Next base: position 25,129,580 of record NC_068398.1, on the reverse strand, counting down.
CTACACACAGGTTTGACAGACACTAATCATTTGGCGTAGTTTGCTATTACAGGTTTTCTCAATTAAAAGTAGTAACTCAAACTATTATATTCTAGCCTCAAAAACAAATGGCACCATTTTTTTGTCATTGTGTGAGCTGTTCTGGTATTTTCAAATATTTCAATGGTTTTTACAGTGGCAGTCAACCTCGGAAATGTTTGTTATACACAAATTACATTTTTGTTACAAAGAAAACTAACTACAGGTTGCAAAACCTGGTGTGTAGGGCTGTGATGTTCCTACATGTTCAAAACAGAAGTGATTGTGCTATATGACAGTTTCACTAAGAATCAACTCATCAGTTTTGCACAGCAAGCCACGTGCATTTAGTTATTGCGTAAACTGTGGACAGCTGTACTTTCTCTTTTGCACACAGTTACCAAAACACATACAGTTCGCTTATACTAATTAAAAAACAAATCAAATCTGGTGTGAAACAAGAAATTAACTGGTTGAGAGATTTGAACTTAGCGCTTGAAGAACAAATTAAAATGAAATCTTATTAGATAATTGACCCATGCAGAGTGAAATGAAGATAAACATGTTTTGTGCATCTTGACCCATGGCATAAAGGACTCAATGGGATTTTGAACATTATTATAATGGATAGTTCCATTCATCTGTGCAAATAATAACCTTCCTGCTTTAGAAACTGGTGGTGCCAAAGGGGCTGACTGTGTCCAACCCATCTGCTAGAGGCTGGATCATCAGCCCATTTGGTGAGAATAAGCCATTCCCTATCTGGATGATGTTCGCCTGTGTTGTTCCTGCCTTGCTGGTCTTCATCCTTATTTTCCTCGAGTCCCAGATCACTACGTGAGTGTGATATTCAGAACAGAACACATTTCAGTTCACACTAGAAGATACGATACTATGACACAGTGAAGTTATTTTTGATAGAAGTATTATGCTCACTGACACTGCATTAATTTTATGCAAAAATACAGTAAAAACAGGAATATTGTGAAATGTTACTATAATGTAAGATGCAATGAAGATTTGTGCAAGGATTTTGGTCGTCATAACGTTGGTGTGGCTACTGCATTAACCTCACACCTTTTCCTTACCATCCAGCCTGATCGTGAGTAAGCCTGAGAGAAAGATGGTCAAGGGCTCTGGTTTCCATTGGGACCTCCTCCTTTTGGTGTTCTTGGGAGGAGTTTCCTCGATCTTCGGTGTCCCCTGGCTCAGTGCTGCTACAGTGAGATCTGTCACCCACGCCAATGCCCTGACTGTCATGACCAAAGGCCCCAGACCTCAGATTGAACGCGTCATAGAACAAAGAGTCAGTGGTATGTTGGTGGCTGTGATGATTGGTGAGTTGCAAGCTTTTTATCTGATATAATGACATTTAATAAACACAGTTAGATTTTAATTGCCATAATAAAATACAAATAAATCGACAATGATACATAACAAAATTGTATTGAACAATGCACAGAATCATTCTAATTCTTTCCCCACAGGGGTCTCAATTCTCATGGAGCCCATCCTGAAGATGATTCCTATGACGGCTCTGTTTGGCATCTTTCTCTATATGGGTATCACTTCGCTGAGTGGCATTCAGCTTTGGGACCGTATGCTTCTTCTTATTTCACCGAAAAAGCATCATCCACCTTTTCCATTTGTCACCCGTGTAAGATTTAATTACAGAAAAATATATTCACTACGTGGATAAAAGTGCACTTTTGTTCAAAAGTTTGGGGTCCATTCACTTTTTTTTAAGAAACTGACACTTTTATTCAGCAAGGATGCTTTACATTTATCAAAAGTTACAATAAAGACCTTCATTGTGATAAAGACTTTTACTATTACAAAGAAATGCAGTTCGTTTGCACTTTATATTCATAAAAGATATATAGCACGATTTCCACAAAATTATTAAGCAGCACAACCGCTCTCAACAGTGCTAAAAAAAATAATAGAAAAATCATTAGAATGATTTCTGAAGGATCATGTGACACTGAAGACTGGAGTAATGATGCTCAACATTCAGATCTGCCATAGCAGGAATAAATTCAATTTCAAAATACATTCAAATAGAAATAACTTTTTTTTTAATTAGTCATATTTTACAACATACCTGTTTTTACTGTACGTTTGATTCAATAATTGCAGCATTGGTGAGCATTATAGACTTCTTTCAAAAACATAATTAAAATCACTTATCAACCACAACCTTTTGAACATGTATGGTGACACCCAAACTCCAAACAACAATAATTTTAACAATAATAATCTGTCAATCAATTGATCCATCCATCTACAGCATCTAGTTACTGATTTCTCTCTCTATCTCTTTCTGTTGTGTGTTTCTATACAGGTGCCCACTATGCGTATGCACTTGTACACTTTGATCCAAGTGATTTGTTTGGCGATTCTGTGGGCAATAAAATCTAGTGCGTTTTCACTTGCCCTGCCCTTTGTCCTGATCCTCACGATCCCTCTGAGAATGTTCATGACCGGTCACGTCTTCACTATCATGGAAATGAAATGTGTAAGTATCTCTTATATAGGCCTAAAAGCCCTATGCCACCATGTTTTAATAGAAAACAAAGTTAAAATGTGCTATATGTACACATTATATATTATTTTATACTGAGATTTTTTTCTTTATTGTTTTATTTTTCAGTATAAAATTTAGATGACAATTACACCTATGGGTCTTTATTTGTCTATGTTATGACTGCATATGTTATGTCATATTTTTGCAGCTGGATGCAGATGATGCAAATGTGAAGTTTGATGACGAGGATGACTAAAATAACCCCAAAACACCCCTGGACAACTTTCTTGAGCCACTATAAATTCATCTTACTGTGTGCATTAAATGAGAATCTTTTGCTTATATTTTTTAACTGTTGTACATTCAGTTCTTAGCTTAACCAGTCAATGTTTCTTTATACCATTAAAGTTTTAGAATGCAATTAATGCACACTTAAAATTCATAAACTGTTCATATACATGCCATAGTTGTTTATCACAATCTTCTTTCTTTTCTTTTGTGTGCTTGTGTGCCTGATAAGATATTTGTTTTTGTTTTTCATTTGGGATCTATACATCCTGGTGTTTATTTGTTTTATGTATTCAAGGTGTCATGCAAGAAATCTCATGTCACTGTGAAGCATGTCAGCTACACACCAGCCTGATTGTAAATCCTATCCTGTTTTAACAGATGATGCCTATGCAAAATGTGCCTTTATATAGAATTTCAATGTTTCAGGGACACCATACCTGTAAATATTATAGGCTTACAAATACAGAATGTTAGCATAAGTTACTATTGCAAAGATTTGCTACTTTAGAGTATAAATGAATATTTGGTTTTATGTATGCTTGGTCTGTTATGGTGTGTGATTATGTGTGTTTAATGATTAAAATTCTTTAAAACATCTACAATAATTCTTAGTAAAGAAAACCTTACATTTGTGTCCTAAATTAGTCCTGGGAGCTTGCAAACAAATCCAATTTTTCAGCAGGCTTGACTTCACAGGAGGCCTGTGCGGGACTGTCCCACCCAATCATGAGCTTGGCCCACCCTGGCAAGAACCCTCCACCCACCTTCTCAAGTTTCCAGCCCATTCTGAGAGTCCTACCACCTTCCTTACACGTTAAAGACGGACCTGCTTTACTGAAAATTAAAAAAGAAGAAAACTAAAACAGTGATTCACAACCAAGGATACTTTAAGAGGACCTTTTTTTTTGCAGAAAATGTAGAAAGACTTCAAATGTAGTGTTATCAAAAGGTTAAAATAATCCCTTTTTAATTATTTTTTTTTCTCCACGAGTAGTATACATACTTTACAATTCAGAGTAGAAGTTAGTATATGATTTTTATTTTATTGTTTTGAAATACCAATGTATTCATTCAGATAATTAACAGTAAAAGGTGTAATTGTGTGAAATATTAAAATTGAAAATTACTTTTAATTTAAAACATTTGTATATCATATATGTTCAGCCATCCAACATGAGAAATCAGAAATCATTCTAATAATGCTGATTTGATGCTCAGGAAATATTTATTATTATCAGTGTTGAAAACAGTTTTAATAATCATAAATAAATTTCCTTAGTATCAAAACTTGAAAAAAAAAAAAAAAACTAGATCATGTGTTTTATTGAAGGGAGATCCTGCAACAGTTTAAGTACTGATTGGGTGAATAGTTTGTATTGACAGTGCTAAATGATTTCAAATATCTAGTGAGTTGATTTTTGGTTTGGTGGCAGTGCAGATGTAACGTTACCGATAGGTCTGTAGTACTATAACAGCCAGAGGCTTGGAAAGCACTGGCCGGTGTGTTGTTTCCGGAGGCAGGCGCTCTCGATCGCTGCTGGACTGTGGCATCCCAATAAAATGCGCACGTCACTGCTCTGATGTTTAACGAATCAGCGCGCTCATTGGAAAATCATGTTTTCCCCAAATCAGAACGTCTTGATTGGACCGCGCAGGTGACGCCCACAAACACACAAGGTGGAGTTTAATTATTTAACGAGACAAAAAGATGTAGCTGTCAGACTGAATATACCAAAAAGATGTTTAAAGTACACAACAGTAGCTCACTTCTAACATCATGCATGCACGTGGGGAGTTTGAGTGAATTCAAGAAAACTGCTTTTCTTTCTTTATTTAAAAGCATAAATCAAAACAGAAATCACTCTGGAACATATTCAATCAAATTCACTATTTATAAAAACTTCATATGGTCATCACGGCTACACAAAATGTGTTCAAAACAAGCCCGAGAGGCTACATGCGCATGCAGGTTTGAGAGCGCCGAGTTTATAATCCAAATGGAAGCGAGACCCAGGCGACCCATTCGTGATGAGAGCAGCTATAGCAGCGGAGAGATTGAAAATGCGGATGTCTCTCTGGAAAGAGAAATGAGCGGATCGAGAGAGCTGCGCGCTGACTGGAAGGAGAGCGAGAGAGATGGAGGCGGGGGGAAGTCTCTCAGCTCTGCGGGGACTGGAGCGCCCGTGCCCTGGACCGGCGGCGCAGTGCTGGCTAACATTCAACCCTCCCCTTGTTCCACCACCAGTTCCACACACAAGCAGCGACAGGTAAGAGCTAACCAGCGCCTCATCCTACCAACCGTCGGGTAAACAAACCTTGGGGGGAAAAAGAACTTAGATCCAACGCAAAAATTCTAAACATTCTGACTTTAGAACGTTGGTGCGCTTTGTTTTCGTAAAGCCGCCTCGTTTAAAACCGCGTTGACTTGGTGCAAAGCACGGTACATTCCGAGGTCGCCTTACCCGAATTTCCCGTCCTGTGACTCGGGGAAAAACATTATCCGTTTATCTACCACAGTTTAATTTCCGAATACAACTCCAGGAGCCGCTAACCTCGTTTTAAGCGCGCTTTGTCGTGTTTGGAGCCCTCGCGGTCGCCTTCATTTCCGAGTCAGGACTCCATGAGTAAAGGGAAGAACCAGCCGCCTCTGATTCGCCATCGGGGAGCTCGGTTATCTCACCGTGTGTGCTTGTTTTCGCTTGCGCCTGCCGTGTAAGCAAAGTTTGCGATTACATTTGACAGTTTTTTGTGTGTTATCTGTGTTTGAGGAGCGTATTGGGTGAGTTTTGAGCCGTTCACGCTCGTCTTTCTCTCGGTGGAGGAGGTGAATTAGGCTCCCGGCAGCAGCGCATGGAGGCGAGTATGGCGGCTCTAGAACAGTCGTCACGCCAGTGAAGCGTCCTCTGTCTCGGCTGTTGCGTTTTTCCATTGTGACTAGGAGCTAAATGACACGTTTAAAGACCAGCATGATTCATTTCTAAACGAGTGGATCTCGCTTTTCATAACCGTGCTTCAACCACCGCGTACTCGGTGAAATTAATCGTATATTTCTTCCATTTTAGTTTTTCAAGCCTTTGAAGACCCTGCTGCCATACGGCTGCACAAACCGTCCTCTCACCCCGCATTCCTCGCCACTCGAAATCGGGGTAAACCACCGGATTTCTTCACGGTAAGAGGACAAATGGACGCCGCTTACAAATTCTTTTTATCAGCGTATAAGGCGGCTTGATTTTAGCCGCGTTTTAGGGTTATTTTTAACGACTGTCGGTTCAGCTTTCACCAGGGCTTTAGGGGGATTCAGTGCTAGTTATAGCCGACTAGCTCCGGTGTAGGTCGGTTTAACAATGTATTTTTTTTCTTCTCCTCATTAAACGCATTTTCAGACATCTCCGAGGCTATCATTTGTAGCACTTCCACGCGTGGACACAATGTTGTCGAGTTTATAATTAAATCAGTAAAGCGTAACTTTAAACATCCAACAGCGACAATTATATAATTTAATGAGGTTTTGATATGGAAATGTTCTTAAGTTTAAGCATTTTAAAATGGACTCTTATAAATACTTAAACACTTCGACGTTAAGTAGAGCTTTTTACTCTAATTTAGATTCTTTTGTTCAATTCTTTTGTTCATAAATGCGCTTAAAATATACAAAATAGATTTCCTGAGCATCTCTATCGTAGTAACGCTCAATTCTTCTCAAACGGGGTCTGATTATCATGTCACCCACTTTATTTAGTAACATTTCATGGTGGTGGTGGTGGTAAAAATGCCCTTCAGCTAGGGTCTATTTTAAAGCTGGACTCTGCTGGCTCACGCGCCGCCATGACACATTCAGCGCCTCGCCCTGGAAAAAGAGTCGTGCCATTTTGTGACTAATTCGGTCGGCGCACTCGTTCGCTAAAAGACATCCGATTGTGACTAACCCTCCTTATTCAAGCATTTTAAAACAGTCGCTATGCATCAAAGCTGGCGACCCAGAACGCGTCCGTGGCGGAAGCAGAGCCCCGCGCCCCGTCGGTCTGGAGGCAGACTCTGGTGCTGCATGCTGTAGCAGTCACTCATGATGATCCCTGGCTGTGTTTCCCCCTCGCTCTCGACGCAGACCGAAAGCAGATCCCGATCCGTGGTCAGCTGGTCCGTCTACAGACAGCCGCAAACGCTGCTTCCTCCTCCTGTAGTACCTCCCAGTATCCACTCGTCCGCCGAAAATATGCTCCAGTTTCGCCTCGAAAAGCGCGCAGGAAGCAGGAGAAGCCGCTGCAGGTCTTAGTAGTGTAGACAAAATGGAAGATTAGACGGATTGGCTGCTCTTGCTGGTGTCGACTGCAGAGTTATTTGAGATTTGAAGCCGTCACAAGCAATGGGCTCTGTCTCATCATGGAGCGTAAACGCTTAGGGGCGGTGTAATGAACATCAAACATTATGTGTCGGGCTGGAGCTCAATTCCACTCTTCACGTATCACTTTTACGTCAGGGGAATAAAAAACTAATTTTCACAGTATAAACACGTTTGAGTCATTTGACGCAAAATAATTGATATTTAATTTATAGTTACTGAAAATAAACTATTATAGGTTTAAAGCCACGAAAACATGATTTTCAACTTTTGTAGTCCTTAATATAAAGATGGAAAGCCTTATTTGAGCCTCTGTTTTTATTTTTTTATATATATAGCGTGATTCCACACAATGAATGGAGAAATGGACCCCACTGCTAAAGAACCCGGTAAGAAACATGAATCGTTTAGATCAGTGGTTTTCTAAATATCTGTTGAATTGATGGTTCAAGCAGTAGAGCAATGCCAAAATCATTGGTTTGATTCCCAGGGGATGCATTTTCTGATCAAATGTATACCATGCATGCAAAGTAAGTTGCTTTGAATAATTGGGTTCATACTCCTGGCAATAATCGCCTTGTAAAACAAATTGTTCTTGGCATAAACCATTTTTCCCACTGCATGTGAACCTGTGTTTAACCTTTGTGTTAAAACGTGTACGTTTTTCTTAATTTGCATGAAGATTGTGTGCATTGGATCTCAGAAATCTTTTTTGCCATAATGTTTTTTATTTTTATTTTTTTTTTACAGTTTGGGAGCAGGATGACCTGTTGAAGCTGTTGGAATGCATGAAGGTGAACCTGCCAGAAAAAGATCTGTCGAAGTACAAGACGTCCGAGTCCCATTTGGACTGGGAGAAAGTGGCTTTCAACTCCTACTCTGGGGAGATGTGCAAACAGAAATGGCAGGAAGTTTCACGTGAGGTAGGCTAGTCAGTAACCTGTGGGTTTCAATTGTACTGACGAAAAGCTTCAATCAAAAATGTTAGTTGTTGATCAGTAGATACTAGGATTTTAATATTTGATTTAAAAAAAACAAAAAACATTTGTATGTGACAAGCCATAGGACAATGATTATGCAGTCATCACATTAATATTCCTGTTCCTCATTCAGATTCGCAAATTCCGCACCCTTACTGAGCTGATCGTAGACGCGCAGGACTACGTCAAAAATCCGTACAAAGGAAAGAAGCTGAAGGTAGACGATCTTAATAGCTCCGTGCTGAAAGCTTGGGTTAAAATGATAGTGTTTTTTTAGCAAATACTAACTTTCTGTCTTTGTCCCCTCCACAGAAACACCCAGACTTCCCTAAAAAGCCGTTGACACCGTATTTCCGTTTCTTTATGGAGAAGCGTGCCAAGTACGCTAAACTACATCCAGAGATGAGCAACCTAGATCTCACAAAAATCCTGTCCAAAAAATACAAGGAGCTCCCAGAGCGTAAAAAAGTGAGTGCAATAAAATGAAAAAGAAACCTCACTTAAATGCAGTCTGTAACATTTTTAAGAATAACTATAAAAGAGGAATTGATATGGATTTAAGCAAATGGGAAATGATACTGTAATGGTCTATTAGCTAAAGGTTTAGGATTCATCGGCTGTTTAGTGGATTTCAGATTTGTGGCTGCTCTTTTTTTAAAAGAAGCACATTTTTCTATTTGGTCTGGATCCCCTATTGTTTTGAGTGGTACTGTTGTTTCTAGATCAGTCAACAAAGCAGGCATTGTTTTGACTTAACCTTTTGTCAACAGGACAAATATGTGAAAGACTTTCTAAGAGAAAAGGAGACTTTCATGCTCAGCATGATGAAGTTTAAGTAAGTGACTAACTCACTCTTTACCATCACATTTACCTTGTTAAATCCTGGCTTTTCTTAAAGAGTTTGTTTGTGTTTCTTAATAGGCACGATCATCCCGACCTTCTAGAGAATGTTAACAAGAAGTCCAATGGTCCAGAGAAGCCCAAGACGCCCCAGCAGCTGTGGTACTGCCATGAGAAGAAGGCCTTTCTCAAAGCACACCCAGATGTACGCTCTACACACACTCGCACTCATAAACAATGATGCTGGCTTCTTCATATACATGAAGACCGTAAAACACTTCTGTTTTAACCTCAAGGCGACTACCAAAGACATCAAGGACTGTATTGGCAAGCAGTGGCCACAGCTCTCAGACAAGAAGAGGATAAAGTGGATCACAAAGTCTTTGGAGCAGAAGAAACTGTATGAGGTAAAACGTTTGCATTTGACGTGGCACATTTTCCCGTAGTAGCGGCTTCTTTGTAACCTCTCCTCTTTCTCGTCCTTGTTTAGGAGAAAATGCGCGAGTATATCCAGCAGCACCCGGAGATGCACATGACGGAGGAGAACATCGTCAAATCCACTCTGACCAAAGCAGAGCGACATCTCAAGGACAAGTTTGATGGGCGGCCAGACAAACCGCCTTCGTAAGTTCACCTGAGAAGAAGTTTTGTATTCTTTCTGCCAAATATAATTTCTTTTTTGGGGAGTGAAATTAGACCTAGAAATCTTTGCGTTGGTTTTGTATCTGTTTCTCTTGTCAATATTAGTTAAGTATTATTAATGTATTTAATTTAATCCATTTATAATTTAATGGTCATTTTTATGTGCTTTTGTCATGGTTTTATTTATACATTTATATTTAGTTTTAATTCCATTTCAGTAATTTTATTATTTAAAATTGTAAATGTTGCACTTCAACCAAAATCAATTGAATATTGTTATATTTAAATAGTTGTCGTAACAGTAACAGTGTGTTTTTTATTTTTTTTAAAGTTTATATATGGTAAGTGATGTTTTTCCTCATCTCTCTTTCAGTAATGGTTACTCTATGTTCTGTGCTGAGCTGATGTCCAGTATGAAAGACGTTCCCAGTACAGAGCGTATGGTCATGTGCAGCCAGCGCTGGAAAGTCATCAAACAGAGTGAGAAAGATGCCTACCAAAAGCGCTGTGAGCAGGTATGGAACACATTGCCTTCCTTCTGTTTGTAACATAGTTATTAACGTAAACAAACCAACATGGATGCGTATGAAAGTTTGTCCATCTCGTTCATTCTTTTTTTTCTTCTGCTCTACACAGAAAAAGAAAGAATATGAAGTTGAGATGAATCGTTACTTATTAGTAAGTACACTTTTATAACAACAGACTCTTGGCTCTGCATTGTTTTGCACCATTTTCTGTTAGGTCTGCATTTTAAACATGTTGTCTGTGAATCCCAGAGCATCTCCGAGGAGGAACAGCAGAGAATCCTGTCAGAACAGAAGATGGGCAGCTTTAAAAGAGGAGGTGGAGGCAGTAGTCCCGCTTCCAAAAAGAAGAGCTCACAAGCAAAGGTCAGTTCAGCTGTCAGTCATTTTTGGGTAAAGTAAAGAATTAGTATTTTAAGTGAGCTTTAGTCACTTAAGCTTCACTTCTTTAATTCACCTTTCCTCTTTAATTTTATTTTTTGTATCCCAACAGTCCAGTGCAGAGAAGCCCAAGCCTCCTGTGTCTGCCATGTTTATTTTCTCTGAGGAGAAGCGCCCAAAACTTCAACAGGAAAGGCCTGATCTTTCTGACATGGAGCTCACCAGACTACTGGCCCGCATGTGGAATGATCTTACTGACAAGAAGAAGGTAATCATGACACTTCAGTGACCCAGAGATGTTAATGTCCTTCTGTTACTGTATTAGCCAGTTCAGTTGTGTTCAACTTCTGTGATCGTTCTTGTAGGAGAAGTATAAAAACCTGGAGATGACGCTGAAGGCAGAGTCGGAAAAACAGAGCAAAGAGGACAAAGGGAAACTACCAGAAACGCCCAAAACGGCTCAGGACATCTGGCAACAAAGCGTTATCGGAGACTATCTTGCCCGATTCAAGGTATGGAATCATAATTGCAAGAAATTCGGTGGAAAGAGCTTGGGTCGGTCTATTTTTATTTATTATTTTTTTTATGTTCTTGACTAGAAGTTTCTTATTCCCACCAGAGTAGCATTTATTTGCTCACAAATACACTAAAAACCGTAACATAAACAGAAGTAATTTGAAATAGAAATCTTTTGTAAAATAAATGTCTTTATTGTCAATTTTCTGTCACTGCTCTCAAAAACTGAATAGACAACATGAAGCAGGTATTAAAAAAAACAGGTGCAAAAAAGCATATAACAGTTTTTTTACGCCAATATATCCTGTTATACCACCCAGCACTATATGAAAATAATTTATTATCAAGTAATAGATTATCCACTGATCTCTCCCTCTTCTTTGCTTTCTCAGAATGATCGAGTGAAGGCTCAAAAAGCCATGGAGGGCACCTGGAACACCATGGAGAAGAAAGAGAAGCTCATGTGGATCAAGAAGGCAGCAGAGGACCAGAAGAGATATGAAGTGAGTCCAGATAGATACAAATATTTCTACATCTCTGTGTGTGCCAGATTTCATACTCCATTTATTCTTCTGTGTTGTGCAGAGGGAGCTGAGCGAGATGCGATCTCCTGCCCCAGTCTTCACCCCTGGGAAGAAAATGAAATTTGAGGGTGAACCTAAGAAGCCACCCTCGTAAGTTTGTTCTGTGTGTGTTGGTTATCTGCAAGTCTTAAAGCTGTTGGTGTGTTTGAGGCAGCTCGCTTGTCTTCCCATCCCACTGTTTCTGCTCATGGCCTCTTCACCTGTGTCTTCAGGAACGGTTATCAGAAGTTCTCTCAGGAGATGCTGTCAAACGGCGAGCTGAATCATCTGCCCATGAAAGAGCGCATGGGGGAGATCGGAGGCCGCTGGCAGGCGCTCGCTCAGAAGGAGAAGGACCGTTACAAAAGACTGGCAGAAGAGAAACAGAGGCAGTACAAAGGGCTCCTCGAGGACTGGCTTGCGGTATGTAGCTTTACTCTGATTTAACTCGCACAAATAGCTTAATATAAAGATCTAAAATCATATTTTTTCCCATTCACAGAGTTTATCATCACAAGAGAGAGTTGTTTATAAAGAATATAATTCTCTGGTGAGTCATACATTTGGATCTACTCGGTATTGTAGTCTAACTTGTCAAAGTAGACTTGAATTATATACCTGAAGGTTTTGTTTTGTTTCTCAAATAAGTGTTTATATTTTGTATTTAAAATAATTTAAGAAGAAATAAAACAATATAATGTTTAATTTCAGTAAATTTGGCTCTTCTGTAACACTCCCTGCCTGCAGTTCTGTCCGTTTCATGTGTTTTTTCCCAAAATTTGTCCTGCAGAAACGGAGGAGCACAGCAAAACCAGGTGGGACCGCTGCGAAAGCGAAACCCAAGGCCAAACAGTTGGTGAGTTTGATCAAGCATAGTCTTAAATCACTCTGCGTTTATCAGTCACGGTTTACATTTCTAGCAGCTTGTAGGCCTTACTGATTGATTGTTCTGTATCAATTGTGTCCTTGTCCAAAGGAAGTGGAAGAGGATGACGACGATGATGATGAAGAAGAGAAGGAATCTGATGACGGATCATCCTCCGATGATGACAGCGATGATGATGACGACGACGATGATGATGATGATGTAAGATTCATAGCGTGCTGGTCACATTGCTCTTTTAGCATGTGTATATGATATAGGATCAGCCTTTGATTTTGCAATATTGGTTTTGTCGTTGATTAGAAATATGGAGAGCAGCAATTGGGTTCCAGAAAAATACTATTAGTTTTCTCCATAGGGAATTTTTAACAATAAACCATACTCTGAATGAAAGATCATCTCTCCAAATTCCCTTCCAGAATGACGAAGACATTGAGGACGAAGAGGTTGAGGATAAAGAGAATAAATCGGAAAGCAGCAGCAGCGCTTCCAGCTCTGACGATTCATCGGGCTCAGACTCGGACTGAGCTCACAGACTGCCAGACATGCTGTGAACTGAGCCATGAGCCGGGGGTCTGAGCCTGCTCTGCACTGAGCTCTTCTCACCACAGGAGGGGCTCACCCCGCTGTCACACCTCTCACACACTCTTTTATTCTGTTCTGTTCTCCCCTGCACTTCTGCTTTTATTTGTAACTCCCTCGATGAATTGGCTCGGCAGGTTTTAAAGCATTTTAGGCAACGTGTACGAGGATGTATGGTCTAAATTCCTCCCAACACTGAAGAAAGGGTGCAGTGCTCTGCTGTTGGCTTGTAGTAGCGGTGAAGCGTTATTAGGAAGACCCGTGTTTGTTTTAGAGGACAGAGAGAGCACCAGGTGCCATTTTCTTTTCCGTGAATGAGCCAAAGAGTCTCTTAGTTTCACAGATTATTTCGGGAGGTACAGGGGACCAAATAATTGCACTCTGAAGAATGTTTGCTTTCTTTTCTTCTGTCTGTACCTCTCCTGTTCTTCCTCTCCCTTCTCAGCTCCCTCCATTTTGGCTTTGGTGTTTGTCTTTGCTTTTTCGGTTCAAAACATTGTGGTATTTTCAGGAACAATGAAGCCATTTTGAATGTGGCCGCATGGCCCCCGCTGGTCTCGCACGCGGTTCTTGTTCAGCAGGCGTTTGTGTGCTGCCTTTACCTGCTCCTGATGAGGGGTTCATGGTGAAAATGGACTATTTATTTTTGTCCTGTTTTAGGAATGCTGCCCGTGACGGGTTTGAGTTTGCTGTTCGTTCAGATAATAAAACCGACTGATGTTACATAACGAGGAGGACTTGTTTATCAGTTAATTGTTTGGCAACGCAAGCAATGTTCTCGCAGAAATATGCTTGTCTTGTTTTTGTTTTTTTTTGTGGATAGGGCACCAACATATTTCTCTCATTTGTTAATAATGGTTATGTGTTGTTTGAAGCTGACTTTTTAGTTTCTCTTTCCAACCATTTTATTTGGTGCTCCAAAGAACTGATTTTCTTTTTAAAAACGGTATGTTTTAAATATGCATGGATGTGAGTTACCCCACAATTCAGTGCACTTATGATGGAGTCCCTTGCTCACAAGCCCTGTGTGTTTGTTTTTTCAGTATTCTTCTTTCTGCATTTCACTCATTCGCCCATAACCTCAACCACTTCACAGGTCTTTCACGCACCAGCTCAAGGAATGTAATGGAGATGTTTTATTTAAGAGAGGGATAGCGTTATTTGTTATGCGTTCGTGTGTGTCTGTGTATATATATGAGCAGTTTTGAGGGTGACTGGTATATTCTCTCATTCCAATGCTCTGGCCTGAAATGGCAACTAAATGTAGTTAAACCCACAACCCAGCGTCCTCTGCTGAGCTACCACCTTTTACTCAGTATTTTTATGCAGCCCTCAATTTAATCGGGGCAATGTAAGTGATTTTTTTTTTCCTCTGTCTAAAATGTTGAGCCTTGGTAATTTGCATATAAAGACACGTGTATAATTATTATTATTATATATTTTTTATTTTTTGTGTGTGTGTGTGTGTGTGTGTGTGTGTATTTGCTGTACCAGACATGTGACCTTTATTCTAGGCACCCGAAATAATTAAGGCCTGTATCATGCAAAAAGTTGTGTTCTTTCAGTTTGAGAAACAAATTTGATTCTAGATGATTTGAATGATGGGCCGGGATAAAAAAAACTCCTGTGGACCTTTCAAGATTTCTTAATATTTTATAGGATTTTGAGTCACGCAAATAGATTTGGGTTGGGTTCAGTGCTGTTGTAAGGTATTTGTACATATAGCTTTCTCTTTTTCCTTTTTTTTTTGCTTTGTAATGAGTGAACATTATTGCGTTTTGTATTTTCGGTTGGCTAAGCAATATTCTGCTATAGCCAAAATGAGTGTGTTTGTCAATTAGGGACATGTTTTTAATTTGGTAAGGTTTAGTTTTTATTTTATTTTTTTTTAACCCCTTTCCATGTTTGTTTATTTGTAGAAATGGCAAAAAAAATATATATACATTTGTACTACAGATTTGAAACATTTGGACGTTTTCTATAGCAAGAGATGTTCTTTCCCTGCAATTTACAATTTGAGCAAATAAACCTTCTCTTAAACAGAATTTGTGTTTGTGTTCTCTTTGTGTGTTTACATAATTGATATATATTTTATTAGCAATTACATACGTAATTGTTTTATTTATGTGACTGCGCCGCCACATGTACGTATAGTCCTCATTCGTCAGTGTTTGTGTTTACGTACTTACGGTGATACGAGATTGGACAGAGTTCGAGGCAGATCAATCGATGTGTCGTCTCAGATCGGTGATAGGCTAGTGATGTCTAACCGGAGCCAAAATGGCAGCGTTGTTTTATTTCCAAACATCATCTGTACTCAAACGACTTATTCAACCAGGCATCTAATCATTTTTGTTACATAATATTCTCGCTATTTTCATATGTACGTTTGTTTTGAGGATGTTTGTTGTATGTGGTCGTTGATCTAGAGAGCAGCGGGTCCGTGAATGACAAGACCCGGCCCGTTCAGTCTTGGTAAGTAGAGATACAATTTAAACAAGAGCGCAACAAAATTTGCTTTTCTGGGCGCGGTGTCAGTTTCTACTTTGTAACAGTGTTTCCCAAACCCGCTCATATGGAAAGTAATATAACAGAGAAGACAGGGCTGTGCCACAGTCATACCTGTCAGATGTGTTTACAATGTCATATGTGCTTTCAACAGTTTTACTCGGTTTAAATATAAACGGGTTATTAATTACTGGAGATCGTTTATATTATTTGCCTGCTGTTTTGCTGAATGATTGCTTGTCCCGCCCATTTTCACAGTATCCCCGTTATGTATCAGCTTGCCGAACATGAGACATAATTTATTAACATAACGCATGTTATAAAATGGACCTTTTATATCCTAGAAAATGCATTTGAGTTTTAAGAACAAACATTGAGTTGATAACATACTTCACAATATGATCAAATGAGGTATAAACGGCTGTTTAAATTGTTTTCTGTTGCTTTTCTAATTATTTTGATATGTTGAATCTCTCTTTTTGTGTTGAAAAAGCATACTTTTATCTTCAGGTAGTAGGATGATGATATTATGATGTCACACATGATGTAATGTGCCTTTTGTTTGTGTTTTTCAGTGTTTTTCCAAATTCTGCTCTTTCAGCATTGTCAACAATGAGAGCTCTCCTACAATAGTTGCTGCAAATGAGAATGGAGGATATGTCTCTGTCAGGCCTGGATAACACCAAGCTAGAGGTAAAGGGTTGCAGATAATGAGTTTAATATATGATACATACAGAACGGTGTATATTTAATCTTTTATCTCAGGTCCAATAACTAGCCTGTATCAGACAAATAAGATGCATGATGATAAGTTTAACATTTCTCTGCTGTTGTTGTAGGCCCTGGCTCATGACGTTTACTCGGATCTAGTGGAAGATGCCTGTTTAGGGCTGTGCTTTGAGGTGCACAGGGCGGTCAAACAGGGCTATTTCTTCCTGGATGAAACGGACCAAGAGAGTATGAAGGATTTTGGTGAGTCAGTCATAAAAATAAACAATTGAAATTTTTCCAAAGCCTGGTTGCATGCTTTTACAGTGACTACGTTTACATGAACACTTTTTTGTTCAATCGACTGAATTCATTACGATTGATGAATCTGATTGTAGTGTTTACATGAACACTAAATAAAGTGATCGGGTTGATGTGCAGGTTTATATGTCACAAGCCACAAAGCGGAATAGATTTTTTGACGTGCACACTGCTCAAATAGTGAAAGTGACATAGATAACATAGAGTTTCTCACCATTTGCACATAATAACCACTCTCCTACACGGTTTCTTTATTTGTTTTAATATTTACCCGTTTATGGATAAATATACATGTAAACCACTTTGCTGTGCTGCTCATATTTATCACGCAAAAAAAAAAAGCCCCTCCCCACGCCCAAAACAGGTTTCCTGTGGATGAGTCTCCAAAACAAGGTTGTCCTGCTCACTTCACAGCTGCCGAGTGAAAGAGTTTTATAATGACAGGACACACATTTATTCAACACTTTATTCAAAAGGAAGAGCTGCTTGTTCTGTGTGTCATACGTCATTACGATATTTCTGCGTCATTGCACATGCACAATCCTTTCAATTTCGTGGTTCAATCCGATCGAGTGTTTACATGCATGCTCAATCGTATTAGAAGAGGAATAAACCACCCCCTTCAATCCGGTCGAATTTCATTCGGATCGAGCTCAATCGGATCGATTTAGGTGTTTATATGAACGTTTTTCATTCTGATTGAGCCGTCTATCCGACTACAAACAGATTTTTGGGGTGCATGTAAACGTAGCCAGTGTGTCTCTACCTTATGTTCCCTCTGATGTAGAAATAGTGGACCAGCCTGGTGTGGACATCTTTGGGCAGGTGTACAACCAGTGGAAGAATAAGGAGTGTGTGTGTCCCAACTGCAGCCGGAGTATTGCAGCTTCTCGCTTCGCTCCTCATCTAGAGAAGTGTCTCGGCATGGGCCGCAACAGCAGTCGAATAGCCAACCGCAGGTCAGCGGGCTGTGAGCTCACACCAATTAGCTCATTATTCAGTGAAGGGAATGCTTAAAGCAATAGTTGACAAATGATTTACTCATCCTAATGTCTGACCTTTGTTGTTTTACTTCAGTGTTTTAGTCTATTGCCATGTACTGGTGGGAAAATGAGTTGGGGGTGTCACATTTCTAACAATTATTTTCCAAAGATTGCACTTTCTGCCAGACAAAGAGATTTTATTGTTCCCTGAGGGGAAAATGCCATTGACGTTTCAAAGCATTGATCGTTCTACTCTTTCTACAGAATAGCCAGCAGCAACAACACAAGCAAGTCAGAAAGCGATCAGGAAGACAATGATGATATCAATGACAATGACTGGTCATACGGTTCAGAAAAGAAAGGTGAGTTTAACTATTTCCTCTTACTTCCTACACCACTGTTCGTCTCTAAATGTTGCTCTTTTTTATCTATCATAGGCCTGATTTTAATAACTAATGATAACGTGTAATCTCTTATTCTCACAGCCAAGAAGAGAAAGTCAGAAAAGGTATTAAACGTTTAGCAGATATGAACGTGTGGAAAATGCAAGCCAAATATTCTAAATGAGAATACATTGAAAATGATATTTAAAATAGCTCTGTGTGTTTTAGAATCCAAACTCTCCCAGGAGATCCAAATCCCTGAAGCACAAGAACGGTGGGTTTTGTTCGTACTGAATCTAGCTTTCAGGAGTTGTTTAAAGGTAGTTCACTGCATGACAGACAGCAGGCTTCACTTGAATGTGTTGTGAGTCTTTTTGTGTGTTGTCGCTCTGCAGGAGAGCTCAGCAGTAATGTCAATCCAGACGTATATAAGGTGAGATGATTAATTACTTTAATATGTATAACACTGGTTCTTGCTTTCTCTTTTACATCAGTTACAATGGTTGTTTCTCTGTCTCACTCATTCACTCTTGCAGTATAACTACAGCTCTGGCATCAGTTACGAGACTTTGGGACCTGAGGATCTGCGCTCCATACTGACTACGGTAAATTATTCTAAATTATTATTATATTCTTACATAGAGAATATATTATTATATTAAGAATATATCATTAAGGGTATATTATATTCTTATATAATCATTTGATTTTATTTAATATTATATAGACTTAATTCATCTTCAGTGCACAGTGCTGTTGCACTATGGGTATCCCAAATTTGAATCCCAGCTGGAGGACCTTTCCTGATGCACTGGAGTTTACCTCTTGCTAACATGCTCTCTCTCTTTCCTCAGCAATGTGGGGTCGTATCAGAGCACACAAAGAAGATGTGTACTCGGTAAGAATTCAGTCCATATTTGTGAACCAACAGGAAGCCATGAAAATAAACATCTGTGATTTATTCTTACAAATGCGCACTGTGGTACACTCACTGGCATTTAGAGTTTGTTTCCATTACCTTATTGACTGAAAGTCACCAAGTTTGCTGTCTTTCCTGCCAGCAAAGAGTAAGTATTTTTCCACACCAGGTGTATATTATGAGAATTAAAAACTTACTGAAGGCTGAAACATCTGTAAAACCAGTCTAGGAGATAAAAGGGCATTGCACATTTTATGCCTGGCCTAAACATCTTTTTTTTTTTTATTCTATGTTAAGGCTACTTATAACCCTGCACTAAGGAACATTTAGATGTAGAGATGTTTGTAGCTTTTGAACTGTTCAGCACTTACTGTATGAACATATTTTCATAACAAAAAAGAAGAGCATACTGTTGTAATTGTTTAAAAAAAATCACTAATATGATATATTTGACAGCATGAAGATGAATAAGTGATTAAAATGCAAATTTTTGAGTGAACTATTGCTCTAACGAAGTCTGTCATGTGATCAGAAGTACAGTGAAATGGTACAGTCAAAAGGGATGTAGTTTTTCACTGTTTCACTGAGTGTCAGGAATGTGTAAGTGTTAGTGTGTGCTGCTGCTTAAGAACCAAAGATTGATTGTGCATGTGATGTGTGAACGCATGATCTTTTTCATTCATGTAAATGGAAACGATCATGTTATGTTGGGACTGATTTTACGGAACACAACTGGCAACTACATATAAACCCCATATTTTTGATTGGTGTTCACCTTTCAGTTTTCTTTCCCATGTCATTTCATTTGGCCTCACTTTTGTTATAAAATGTAATTGAAATAATCTGTCTCCATTCCAATTGGACATAAAAGTGCACCATAATTTCTCAATTGGACAGTCATAGGTTGTTTTAAAGCACTGCCTGTTTTACGGAGCAAGAGACTTCTTGAACATCAGCCAGCACTGAAACCCTTTTCCCTAAATGCTAATATCTGACCCTAGAGCCCCCTTTCCAATCCTGCTGGTAGTGTTCACCCAGTCTCTTGCCCGTCATTGTCTCTGGTGCAGTGCATAATGCCACGTTGTGTCCTGGCAGGTCCCAGCGGTGTCCCCAGCACACGGACGAACAGAGGAGGGCAGTCAGGGTCTTCCTCCTTGGGCCGTCCGCGTGAGTTTCACCCCTTCTCCCAACCCTGACCTCTTCCTGTCAGAAAACAATTAGTGTACCCACCTGCTTTCCTCTCCTTTCATCTCTCTCTCTCATAATATACCTCTTTTCATCAAGCTTGCGATCATTTGTAGCAGCTGCCCAAACATAAAGGTGAAAAACTAAAAGGTCCTAGTATTGAGACTTGAGGCACACCATCTGGAGTCAGTGTACAGCTTAGTCCGCTGTGATTTTTAATTTTTACAAATAGGTTTTATTTGTTGACAAACTAGTAATAAACAAACCAAGCATTTATTAACCTTAGTTGTTACATTTACTAATACTCATAAGTCAAATGAGTCAAAATTTGCATCTATTGTTAACATTGGTTAATGCATTGTGAACTAAAGGCTGGAATGCACTACTCAATGTTTTCCCAGATTTTTTTCACAATCTGCAGTCTGGAAGAGCCAACATTAGTTGGAGAAAGCCACAGTCAGTCTGCAGATTTTGGGCAGTCAAAAGCTAACAAATTTCACAGGAAATCATGTAGTGTATTGTGTGCAGACTTCATGATTCCATCCAGACGGTGCATATCAAAGATGTTTAATATTTTGAGCCAATTTTCGAAATCACTGTTTTCCATTTAAAGGTGTTTCCTAGCAACAAGAACGGTTTCACTGTGATTTTGTGGTGTTCTGAATGCCTTTAAACTTTAAAGGTTTAGTGAATGAAAATTGTGTCATTAATTACTCTCATGTTGTTCCAAACCTGTAAAACCTTCGTTCGTCTTCAGAACACACATTAATGGGGGTCATATGATGCGATTAAAAAAAATTCCTTTCTCTTTGGAGTGTTACAATCTCTTGGTTCATAAAGAAGATCTGTAAAGTTGCAAAGACTAAAGTCTCAAATCCAAATAGATATTCTTTATAAAAGTATAATCAACCACACCCTCCTTTAACAGGTTGTTTAAACACGCCTCCACATGTCTACATCATGATGTAGGAAGATTTGCATAACGCCGACCAAATGTTCAGGCAAAGAAAGAAGGCGTAGAAATTAGAAATCAGTTGTTAAGTTGTATTTACAACACTGTTCCGGAACAGTTCAACCCAAATATTCAGATGTGTGCTGCGCATTTTATGGAGGATGAGGACTGTTTCCTGATCCAGTAGCCTACAATGTGTCTGTGGCACAAAGGCTGTTTCTATAAAGTGTTTCTGACTCACAGCATATAAGTAAATTTTTAAATAATGTAATAATTTCCAATGATGATTAATACGCAAGTTTTGAGAAGCGTAGAGTAGCGTTTGTCGTCTCTCCAGTCACAAATGCAGACATTGTTTATGCAGTGTGATATGCAACGCAACACCTAAAAAGACAGTATAATTCATTATAATCAGTAATAATGTCCGCACTGGATGCAACAAATGCCTAGTTTGTTATGGGTTTAATTGGTTTTGTCTCGTCTAGTGATGTCCAGATTGTGAATGAATCATTCTATTTAACTTGATAGGGTTTGATAGGGTTCGCGTCTCCAGTATGCAGTAATTCCGTTCCTGACACTCCTTCTGATGCGAAATAAACCAATATCCCAAGTTATTCAGTTACTCTTAACTACATTGACTGAACTGCTAAAAGAGAACCGATGATGGGATGTACACGAGCAGAGCAGCTGGACTGAGTCTTGTCCTGCTGGGACACAGCTTCACAGTCCGTTAAGGGCTGTAACATTTCCGTCACATGCTTGAGGGATTCACAATTCACTGGCTATGACCAATCAGCACACGCCTCCCTTTTCAGAACGATGTGCTTTGTAAAAATCAACGCGTTTCAGAATGGCAGGGCATAGAAGAGAAACAATAATGTACATTATATGTAAAATTATTTTTATTTTTACTTAATTGTAAACAGCTTGTGCTGTTCTGTGGATACGTTGTTTTTTGTTCAGACCGTGTGGAGCAGCTGACACAGAACAGCATACGTTGTTTATATTCAGTGGATACTCTCCAAAATGGTGCCAGTATGACATGGAGGAGACAAATTTCTGAATAAAGTCGTAATAATTTTATTAAAATTTTTTTCACACAAAAAGTAATCTAATAGCTTCGTAAAATTACAGTTGAACCCCTTACCTCACATGGATTATTTTACCGATGTCCTTTCTATGTGTCTGAGCCTTGATTGAGGTAATTACATTGCTGTCTATGGGAGGGACAGAGAGCTCTCAGAATTCATCAAACATATCTCAATTTGTGTTCTGAAGAGGTCTTACGGGTTTGGAGCAACATGAAGGTGGGTAATGAGTGACAGAATTCAAATGTTTGGGTGAACTATCCCTTTAAGGGGATGATGCAAAGTTTTTCTCAGTAACCATTTATATGTTGGCAAATGTTTAGTGCATTTTTGATTAGTATAAAAATCTGTTAAGCAACTAATAGTCATTTAATGTATTCCAGACCCAACATGAACAATGAACAACTGTATTTTTCTGAACTAATATTAACAAAAGTTGATGTAAAAAATGTATTGTGAATGTTTTGTGCATTGTTAATTCATGTTTGCTAATACATTAAGTGATGTTAACAAACTTTTTTTCCAAGCTTTTGTAGACTCATTTACATTTAAGGAAATTTGCAGATGCAGTTATCCAGAGCAAGTAAAAAAAAAAGTTCTTAGGCTTCAAGATTTTAATAATGCTTGATAAAAACTCAATTTGCCATACTAACATATAAAATAAATGGTGACGAAAGAAACCGTGGCAGCTCATCTGCAAATATCTCTTTGGTTTAGAATCCATTGATTGTTTCTTTAAACTGAGGTATTTGTTAAATGTGTGTTTATTCAGCATGTGTCTATATGTAGTCATATCTTGCTTCCTGCTTGATAGGTCGACGCTGCCCGACTCTGAAACAATGCTGGAAAACGATGGCTATGATGCCCCTGATGGCCAGCTAATAATGTCTCGCCTCCAGTGGGACGGCTCCTCTGATATCTCGCCATCAGACTCTGCATCTTCAAAAGCCAGTGAGTTTTTCATGAACGCTTTTAAAAACGACACACTCTGTCCATGTTTTTTTTCCACTTATTCATCGTCTCGTTTTCAGGCACCAATAACTCTGAGTCTAAGAGGCCTAAGAAAAAGAAAAAGCCCAGTACACTGACTCTGACTACCACTGGAGGTGGAGGAGAGCGGGACAAAGGGCAGGAACGAGAGAGAGGAGACCGAGAGAGAGCAGTAGGCAGTGGGAGCGGGAGCAGCAGTTCCCAGAACCCACTGGGCCTGTCCAGTCGGAAAAAGCGACCAAAACTGCCCATTCCCCCAATTCCTAGCATCTACGATGACCTGAACTGAGGAACAGGCAACATATTTACACACAGAGTTTGTGATCATAGCTTTGATGAGTTCTTATGTGATCTCCGGTCTCCACCATTTCAAGGTTTATGAACCAGATGAGACACCTCTCTGTTGAATGTGTGTAAGAGAGAAAATATCTGGGGACCATTTCAGACATTTGCATCTGGGGCACAAGAGAGTGCATTTATTATGGCACAGTGTTGCACAGTGAAAAGTGAGTGTTTTTGTGATTATTTTCTTTTTAATATTTTTTTTTATGTGGATGTGAGCTGGAGCAAGCATTTGTTTTTATTTTACTATGCAGCTCACTGTCATTGTGTTACTGCTTACTCGTGTGTGTGTGTGTGTGTGTGTGTGTGTGTGTGTGTACACATGAGGTATGGTTTACAGTGACTCTGAAAATGTGACATGGTGTGCATGGTGAATGTTGGACAGATTGTATGAATGTGAATGGGATGTTGCAAAAATGTTGTTCCCTGGTGGCTCTTGTTTTACTGTAGGTTCATCTGTGCAATGTCCTCTACTGGTTTTAAAGGGTATCTCTCTTTCATATCGTCTCCCTAATGTTACTGCAACCTGTTGATCTCTTCTCAGCTGCTTTCTGCAAGCGAAACTACTATTCATACTCTGCTAAATAATGGACTTGCATAGTTAGTGCCAGTGACAGCTTTCTGCCAAATCTGTGGATACACAATCTTTTGCCTTTTGTGTCTCTTTTGAAGTTAATATTCTTTTTGTTGTCATGGCTAATATTCCTTGTCTGATACTCTATTTATTTAGTGTCAATGTATTTTTTTTTTTATTATTATTTTAAAATCATGGCTTTTTGACTCCTTTATCTGTTACATATGCATTTTCTCTGAATACAAAGTTGTACAAAGAGTACAAAGTCTCTGAATATAAATGGCTGAAGAGTTCAGTGAGCCTTATAGCACTTATGTTTGATGTCAGCTTGCTTTGTATAAAATATGTTTGGTTAAAAAAAAATCTGAAATGAAAATAGCAATTGAAGATGCACTTAAATGGATAAAATCCAGCCCTTATAGGCGCTTTTTTGTCTGTCTTTTCAGTAAAAAAAATGTCATTGAGCTGTCATTTGTGAATTTTGTTGCTGAACGTTTAAATGATCTGAGAGTTTCTCTGAATGTGAATTCAAATGTCTGCATGATGGAGAAAAAAAAAAAACTTGGTACAACTTCTGATATACCATTGCTGTGGGTGGATGTTTCTTCTATGATGCTCAGTTATTGCTCTGATTCTCAGTGAACTGTAGTAGCTCTGTAATAGTCTAAATAAACATTTCTCAGGATTCGATGTTCTTACACTCATTCTGTGTGTTTGTGTGCGCATCAGAAAAAAAAAACAATTCAAAGATGAGCAATTTTATTCTGAATTACTGCATCAAAGCAAAAACAAAAAGCATTTTAATGAATGAGGTGCTAGTTGCCTGTTATAGCAAGAATGAGAAGCTAAGACTAGTTTCCCCATAACATGTAAATATTGCTGACGATTCTGAGAAAAGTGACCCATTCATACAAGAACCATCAAACTTGTCAGAGAGCATTAAGGTTCCTCTACGCCCGCTTTGATTTATCTACAGTAAATACATTGCTTATATACAGACTTTACACAGGAGAAAAAATATTTGCTTTGCTATCGGCGTCACATTTGAAATGCCTATGAATGCAGTGAGTTTCCAGCAATCTCTTTAGAATACTCCAGTATGTTTGCATGTAAAATCTTCATCATGTATAAAACTTATGTCCTAAATGATAAGCTGTAACTCACAGCAGACATGCCAAACCAGACTGTTATGTAGAAATAAGAGTGAAATAAATACAGATTTCAGTGACACTGGCAAAAGAAAAAAATAAATCCTTCCATCACAGACATCAAAAGCGAGGTTGAGTAAACTGATGCCTCAAAATTTGAGCTAACTAGCACATCACATCTGTTATTTGTGTACTGAGATCTGAACAGAAGACATTTTTTGCTACTACGGAAGATAGTGCTGCTATTACCAGTGAAGAAGAACAGAATTGATAAAACCCAATCAGTCGACACAAACTGTGATTGCTCTAAATGAAAAGCCCAGTCAGACGTGGGATCCTTACTTCACTTCACAGAGAAGCTACACTTTAGGATGAGCTAAAACAATTATAAAGCTATGTTTTCCCCCCAAAAAGCTAAATGACATAGCAGTGTTACTTTGTGCTGCTCACAAATGAAGCTGCAAGCACTAGCACACATCCCCCCACACACACACACAACTTCAGTCTTCTGAATGGCACCAGGACCCTCGAGGGCTCCCTGAGAACTTTCTCGGCTATCACTGATTGGTTACTTTCAAGTCCTATCGTTTCGTTTTCCTTCTACCCTAATATTGGCTTCATTCCGCTGTTCATCCGTCTTCTCATCGACTGTGCATGCCAAAGATGAGGAAGCTGAAGAAGACCGTGACCCCGACCAAAGAGATGGTGGCCGGGGCAGTGAACAGCTGGCGGTAGTTGATTCGGAAGTACCAGATGACGGCGAGCAGCACCACGAACACAGGGACCACCAGGCTTCCAGTGCTGAGAGCCAGGCCGGCCGAGCGCAGCCCCCCGCTGAGCCTGGAGCCCCTCCCAGCTCGAGGGCTCTCCTCTGCGGCCGCCTCGCGCAGAGCCTGGGCTTGAGAGACGTGACAGTGGAGGACGCTGTTGTGGGTGATGTTGAGGGACAGGAGAGAGCGCTGAGGGTCCTGCAACAGCTGACCCTGGTAGATGAGCTTAATCTGATGCTCCCGGCCAGAGAAGTATTTACTGATGGAGAGACACAGAGGGAGGAATCATTTACAACAACAGAGCTGTGTGTGCAATTAAACCCAAACATGTCATTTTAGAAGAAACACATAAAGATCTATGTGTATTCTGAATACAAATACCAAGACAATTTGATTTTTTTCTTTTTTTACAGTAGGATGCATAAACTGCTTAGACCGTCACACTTTAAGGTCCAATTCTCGCAATTAACAAACCATTTTGCCTCAATAAACTCCTAATTTGATGCTTATTAATAGTACATAAAGTAGCGGTTACATTTAGGTACTGGGAAGGATTAGGGATGTAGAATATGTGCTTATAGGTACTAATAAACAGCCAATATGTTAATAATAAGCAACTAGTTAATAGTGAGAACCATTTATTATAATAAAGGGTTTTTAGATATTTTATAAGAACTCCCCTATATTTAAAGTTTAAACAGAAACTTACGTTCAAATCAGACTTTAAAAGAAAGTCTTTTTGGGATTTGTCCAATTCCTCTATGAGAGTTAACTTTCTTTTTGTGTGTGTTTGTCTCACCTCTTCAGCAGTCCAACGGTGTCCTGTGGTCTGAGTACTGCCAGCTCCTCCGTGTCATTCAGGAACTTCAGTCTCACAGTGATACTGGCGGCCTCATCCTCTGCCTCCTCTTCGGTCCCTTCCTCCTTCCCCTCTTCTTCTTCTTCATCACCCTGGACATAGCTCACTTTCTTCCTCCCACCCTGAATATCCAGCAGCTCCTCTCCAGGCACATCCTCTCCCTCTTCCTGCTTCTCCTCCTCCGCGGGCTCTTCGTCCTGCTGCTCGCTGGGCTCGGAGCTGGGCGGGGGGCTCGCGTAGCTGTCGTGACCCCCGAGGCCGATGAGGGAGGCGTGGGCGCCCACGGTGAGAATGGTCCCCAGGATGTGATCTCCACGGTCGGCCACGTGGGTAGACAGCCAGGCAAAAACCATGGCCAGGAACAGGATGACCACGCCGCCCAAAGCCGTGGCCTCCTCGCCGAGCCCGTCAAGCACAGTTAGAGCACACACCGCCATCCCAGCCCCTCTCCACCTGCGCAGACAAGAAAGAGAAAGACCAAGTCAACCTTAACCCTCTTCACAACCCTCTGTACTTCCACCGTGTGACAAATTACCAATCAAAGCAGGATATTTAATTTCACTGCAAAAAGAAGAAGAAAAAAAAGGCTTTTCTTACTTGTCTTGTTTCTAGTCAAAATATCTAGAAAATCTCAAATGAAGATGCATTTTCTAGATTAAATTACATCAGATATTTAATCTTGTTTCCAGGGGGGGAAGCTAAATTAAGTGCATGTGTACAACTATCTCTGACTGGCAGATAATTGTACTTGTTTTAAGCAAACTGCACTTAATTTAGTTCCCCCAACCACCCCTGGAAACAAGACTAAATATCTTGTGTAATTTAGCTTATCTAGTAAATGCATCTTAATTAGAATAAGAACTTTTATCTTATTTCTAGTCAAACTATCTACAAATTCTAAGCAAGTTGTGTCTTTTCTGCAGTGTAGTCAATATTATCCAATTGGATAAATGAGGCTCAGTGATGTCAGCCAAAAAGGAGGTTGTTTTAGAGTTGATTTCTGGATGTGAGACAGTACTCTGAAATAGGTGTTATTAAGGTTTATTAAAAGTAAAACCTGACGGAGGGGAAAAGAAACACGGTTTCTTGAAATAAAATATACATTAAACAGACTTATAGACATAACAGAAACTAATAAAATCAATGACGACACAAACTTTAACTGGAATTCAAAAGAAAATGAAAACTAATTCAAAATATCAAAAACTATTCATAGCATCTCAACGGATCTATTGAGAAGTCTCTCATAATAAGACCAGAAAAGTGCATTAAAAAGCAAATCAAGCTCAGAAGTCATCTGAATTTTAGTGACCTGCTTGAATCTGTCATCTAAACTAGGTAATTGTTGTTATTGAATGTCATTGGACTTTAATTATGAGTTACACTGTTAGAAAGCATCAACTGTCTGGCGGTAAAGCATCGGTCGGGGTGTGTGTGTGTGTGTGTGTGTGTGTGTGTGTGTGTGTGTGTGTGTGAAGACCCGCAACTCTTGTTACCTAACACAAAGTGACACACTTCTAGGCTGCATTAGGAAATAAGCCCGATGACATTAAGTACTGAGTGACATATAGATGTCTTGCATTTAAACTATAATTATCCTCTGTTAGCTAGGTTTTATATTAGTTCATTAATAATACATTATTATCAGACAGTTTGTACATTTAGATGTTCTCTCGCGATTTCCGCTCAAGCCTTGAAATCTTGATCAAACCTTCATCTTTACACGTTTAATGTCACCCACAGGGCCTAGAATGATCTACAGTCGATACAAGACACAAATGAGACGAAATGCCGAAAATAAAAAATATATACATTTAATGATAAAGTATCTGCTTTGTTTTGTCTGTCTGCAAGGGAAGGAAGCTAACCTAATCATGTAACGTTAGCGGCGATGTAAGGGCGACCTTGGTTCGCAGGTTTTAACAGAACATGTGTTCTTTAAACAGACATTATAGCACATTTACCTTCTCTTAGTTCAGATCATTCTGGATCGACGCTGTTTTAATCCCTACACCGGCTGAAAGACGAAACGCTTGGCTCAGAAATAAATAAACACACGTACGACCTCACGCGCACGCGCACGCATACAGCTGACGCTCCGTCAGGGTAGGAAGGATCACGTGGTTGGCGAAACAAAAATTCTGAATGTCTAACATTCTCTCTTCAGTCTTAAATAAATTATTATTAATAATAATAATAATAATAATAATAATAATAATAATAAAACGTAAATTAAAAATTAAAATAAAAGTTTTTTGTTTGTATTGGCAGATGTCTCTAAATTATATATAGAAATTTATTTATATAAATAAAACCACACTCAAGGACAAAAATGGTTGTATGAGGCCCTACATTTCAATTATATTTCAAAATGACGCAAGAATAATTACTTAAAACTTTAGCTCTTAGTTTGTTTGTTTGTTTATTGATTGATTGACAAATCAAAACTTCTATTTCCCAAATGTGGTAGTTTACAAATAAATCTGGTGTAGATCTACAATATACAATATAATTTCTTCATTTTTCAAAATGTAACAAATAAACTAGAAACTGTGATAAATAAAGAAATGGCACTGCAACAGTGAGAGTGTATATTTGTATACAACATCAAAATAATAAATACATAAAAAGCAATAATGCATTCAGTTAGTGCCAAGAGTGCATTTTATTAATTTATTAATAACACTTTGTTTATTTCACATTGTGAGAGCCGCCACTGGCACATATTAAAGCACTACCCACCTATCATTATCAATATTACATCTGCAGTGCTTTACTTCTGTCTGTTAAGCCGCTGTGGTCCTCTCAGTTCAAAGCCACTGATGGTCAAAGTCCCCAGGGCACTGTCCCATTTGGCCCGGGGCCATTAATCCTCATTACTTCTATTGTCAAGAGGCATCCAGAAAGATCTGAAATCATTAAACATCAATTTATAACAACATATGTTTATCACAGATGCTAAATATTGTGCAAAACAAATTAAACCCATTGTCAGCTATTTCTGTTTGTCAAAAAATGCAGCTCAGCGGAGCAGTCCCTCATTACGCAGCAGGAGATAATCTTTTAAAGTGCTGGGAATGTTGAGCTGGACTATTGCGAGGTGACACAGTGACCGGAGGTGTCTGCGGAGCGCACAGCGGCAGAGGTGCTGAAGAGAGCGCGGCTGACCTATCATCTGTCTGACCGCGTCGAAGAAACACTGATGCTCCTGAGAACACAACAAGGGTTTTCTTCATTAGGATGAGATATTAGTTTCTGAATGAAAATACAAACAGCTCGACCACTGTTGATAAAAACAGCAGGCAATAACCAACCAAAACGAAAAGTAAACTTACTGTATAAAATGCAACTAATAATACTAATACAAGACAGACAGACAGACCTTTAGTAGTTCCTCTGGTATGTCCTCTAACCACTCCTCACACACTGGGATGACTGGGTAGCAGTTCAGCATTACCTCCAAAGTGGCAGGAGAGGGCAGGCAGAGTTTCAGCATCTGGGATAAATACAGGCAGATACATAAAATAAGGATTCATAGCAAAGTGTAGGTAAAGTAGGTAGGACACATAACAGTCTGAGCTCACTCTAGGGGAGGGTGGCTGTGCTCCATAGTTAAGAAGAGACTGAGCCACGAGCTCTGGCTGCTGGTCTGGGTAATCCTCTATTACCTGCCAAAATACAGAGAGAAGAATTCAACCTTTTGGATTATGTTTCTTATGTTCACCAGGACAGCATTTATTTGATCAATAACACAGTAGAAACAGTAATGTGGTCAAATACTATTAAAATTAAAAATAATTGTTTTCTATTTGAATATTTCTGTAAAAGTAATCTGTTCCTGTGATGACAAAGCTGTATTTTCAGCATCATTACTCCAGTCTTCAGTGTCATATGATCCTTCAGAAATCATTCAGCAGAATTTCTAATTTTGGGGTGAGCTGTGTTAATAAAAGTTGCTCTCAATATTTTATGGAAATCAACATCTAAAAGTAAAAACAAGATCTTACAAAAGTCTTCACCCTCTATCCCATCATCATCGCACCTGTAACAGGCAGTCCATGGGTGTGTATCCAGCACAGTTAGCTACGTCCGCACGAGCCCCATGTTCCAGCAGCAGCATTACTATGCGGGGACAACAGTTTCCACAGGCGTTGTGCAGGGCCGTATGCTTCTTCCTCCCAGCAGTCTGTGCATCAGCCCCGGCCGCTAGCAGCTTCTGCACAGTACGCAGATACCGTCCTGCATCTGCAGGTCTCTCCGCCCCAGCGCAGGCTGCGTTCAAGGGCGTCTCGCCCTCTTGGCTTCGAGCTGTCACGTCTCCTCCATAGGACAGGAAGAGCTCCACGTGGTCCTCCAGTCCTCTCCTGCAGGCCACGTGAAGAGGGGTGAGACCAGAGTCTCGCTGGGCCACATTCACCAGCGCACCACCCGTCACCAAGTGCTCAGCACACCTGCAGAGCAGATGACAGTGTGGCATAGTTATTGTGTGCCAGAGGGGAAAAAAAAGATAAATGTTGAAATTGGAAAAACATTTTTAATGTTTGCATGGAGAAAAAAATAAAAGCTCTGAACTCATGCCAATATCTCTATTAGTGTTTCACAAATGAAAGACAATAATACAGGTCAGAGTGATCATTCTAATTCGCTGAATTGGTGCTCAAGAAACATTTCTTATTAAGGTAAGCTAACTTTAAACCCAGTTTATTAATGCTGAAAACGGCTGTGTATTTTGGTAAATAAAAGGCTCTAAAGAACCACTTTTATTTGAAATGGAAATATTGTGTAACATTGTAAACAGGGGTTTATAATCAATTAAAACTAAGACCATAAAAAAAAAAAAAAACTGTTGTTTCTTGAAATAAAATATTACAAAGAAAAAAATAAACCTTCGGTAACACTTTACTTAATGGCCTTATTGCATTATAAAGGGTTAAAGTGTATAATGCATTATAATTATTCATAATGTGCGTTGTAATACATGATATATTATTGTAATTAATCAGAACCAAATTTAAAATGCATAGTGTAACAATGAATTGATAAGTGTGTTAATTGTATTAACTGTTATAACAATTATTCATGAGATTGCACAATGCATTATAAAGTGCATAACAAGGCATTATTATTGCATTAAAACCCATTTTATAATGCATTGTACATAAAAGCTTTAAGTAAACTTTCACTTAGTTGCCAATGCAACATTTAAATTTTACAAATTTATCGTGATAAAATAACCAAAACTGAAATAAAATAAAAACTTAATAATAATAAAAAATATAGATATAGAAAAAATAGTATGAATGGCAAAACACAAAACAAAATTAATGAAACTCTAACTAAAATTACAATAAAAACTAAAATGATTATAAATGTCTTTACTGTCACTTCTGAACAATTTAATTTAATTAAAATAAATAAATAAATACAAATCTTACTGACCATTAACCTACTTTACATTTAGACAATGTTCTTTAATCATTAATTTTGTTTGTTAGTTTTTTTAATTACATTTGACATTTTGTTTCCTCTGACTGTGTGGAGGCCAACTCACTGATATGTTTCTGCTGCATTACAGAGGTGCAACGGGGCATTGCCGTCTACAGCAAGCAGGTCTGGATCAGCCCCGTGGTCTAGGAGCAGGCGCACACAGATGTGATGGCCTCCAGAACAGGCATCATGTAAAGCTGTACGGCCGCCGGGGTCTGCATCCACCTCTGCTCCCCTGAACAGCAGCTCCTCGACACAGCCGGAGTGTCCCCTGCTGGCAGCCAGACGCAGCGCAGACGTCTGCTTTACCTTCGAGGTAAGAGTCCACATTCCTGGAAAAAATGAGTGGAGAGAATTCACCCAAATGCTTATGTTTGTTTGTGTGTGTGTGGTGGCCGTCTTTAAGAGTCCTACCCATTTCCGGCGCCCACACCATCTCCTCGTGTACGGTCTCCATCAGTGCATTCACCATGCCTGCGTCTTTGAGGACTGCATACACTCTCTTCATATCTCCACACATAAAGATGTTATGGATGGCTGCGTCTCTGCACTGTATTTGGGGTGGTGGAGCACGTACCGTCTGGATCCTCTCGTTTCCATGTCGGAGTCTGGGTGCAGCGGGTAACGGACGTCTTATCATAGCCCTCCTGTGTGCCAGAGCCCGCCTGGCGTCCTCCCAGTCCTGCAGCTCCTGCTCCAGCCTTAAGGAGCGCAGAGAGGCAGAGGTGAAGGCAAAGGTGTCCCGGGACATCCCAAAAAGAGCTTTTGTGTTTAGAAGCCTCCTAGAGTTGTACGCCTAGAGCAAAAAGTATTGGCACAGAAATTGTGTCCTTGTGCTGTAGGAGTGTTTTAGTAAAGCAGCATTGCCCAAGAGGCATAACCTTTCCAATCAGCCACAGGAACACAGTTGAGTAAGTAAAACTCATATATATGGTACCCTGCAAGTTTGCTTCTGAGTATAAGGAACAGACTAATAAATCACATTGACAGCATGCAATAATAACACTGAGAACAGTGTATATGCTCTAAAGATAAGGTCTTCCTACCTTGAACGCTCTTCAAGATTCTCAATTACTGGCAATACTCCAATAAACAATGATAAACTTGCTTAAAACATTTGTTTGGTATTTGTAACAGGCAAGGCTGGAAATATTTTCAATTTCTGTTCATAAAATGACCGCATGCCCCTTCGAGAACGAAGCTGCCTGTCACAAGATATTGTTGACCTGACACATGGTGGAGCTCTGATTATTAATAGACTAGAATGTGAGCAAATATGTCCCTGCACTAGCACGATATCGCCTGTAGATGGCGCGTCGAATTATTGTTTTGTCATATCATTTGTCCTGCGTTAAATTCAAAACAAAACATTTGTCACTGGCCAAATATGGGTGTTGTGGTTCATGAAAATTCAGTACGCAGTCACTGCAAACTATTTAATGCATTCAGCAGAATAATACTTATTATTATAACTGTATTAAATGTATAATACCTGTATAAAATGATTTATCTTTTTGAGTTGATGTTTTTTTACAAAGGCTGTAGAAAACTAAAGATTTGTGCCTTGACATGCTTAAGTGTACCTTTTGTGTTGTAATGTTTATATATTCATAAGAAACTACGGAACTTTTAAAAGTAGTAGCATGAATAATATCTCAACTATTTGTGCTTATTAATTTTATGTAAAAGACATTGCATGTTGCTGACCCATTTTCTTTTCTTTTTAATGGCTGAGGGGTTTTAAGGGTAAAATAAGACACGACATGGGACATTAATAATTTATAAAAATAGATTATAAAATAAATAATGGGGAAAAAATAATACAATAAATAACTAATGCATTAGGCGCACGACTTTTACTCATGATTTTCCAGTTTGAAAAAGAAAAAGCTTGGAAAGTGGGTCAGCCTAACCATTTCTCATCGTCTGCGTTCTTACTTTCACTTTTATTTCTCAAACGCTACCAGGCATGAAATGACGAAATATTTTTTTTTAGGGGGGAAAAAGGGTAAATCCTCTCTTTTAAAATAAGAACAGAACGACGAGACACACAGGTGAAAAAAATAAATAAATACATCGCCTAATCATCTTTAAAAAAACGACGGTGTAACGGAGTCTCTTCTCACGAACTGTTGTTAGTTACACTTCCTGTGCGCTCGAGCTCCGAACACAAACAGTGGAGAGGACAACGACTTTTACGTCCTTTTGGTTATTGCAATGAGGAAGGTAGTAACTGACAAAGCTGTAAAATATATTTCAATATTTATCTGCTCAAATGGCTTGTTTGGTGACACAATAATAATTATACCACCCTTATCTGCTCGTGTTTACTCAACATCAGTGTTTATAGGTGGCAGCCCTGAAGGATGGCAGAGGAAGGCCGTACATTGTGCGTTCACGGTTTGCCAACAGACGTGGATCACGAACGGCTCCGGGACAAACTTCTGATTCACTTCTTACGCCCGAGGAACGGAGGAGGAGAGGTCACGTCCGTCACCATCATCGCGCGGACACCTCCACGTGCCCTCGTCACGTTTGAGGGGAGCGCAGGTATTTACATGACTGACGATGACTGCTGTTCAACATCATAGTAGTGCTGTCAATAGATGAATACATGAATAGTGGTGAAATGACTAAGGAAAAGTGGGGTAAACTGTGCCACTTTACAGCCTAAGTTGTCCTCTAAATATTAACACAGATAGTTGTTTTTGCAAAACAAATGTAATTTAAAGTTGAACATCCTGCAAGCTAAATAGTTTCATTTCACTAGTCCATCTCTTTTATTTATTTGCTTGTTTGTCTGCTTGAACCATAACTTGAAATTGCAGGGAAAAGTTTCTTCAGTTATTGAACTGAACCTCTGATTTATTTATTTATTTAAGCAATAGAATAGTCCACATCATGCAGGGTTGCTACGTCATAAAAATATTAAAGGAGTCATCAGATGTCCATTTTCCATGAGTTGATAATATTATTTAACGTTTTAATGAAAATTCTACATAATTTGGTTAACATTTATGAGTGGTAATGTAAAACACCCTTTTTACCCTGTCAAATACAGCTCTGTTAACAACAACCCGTTTTGATGCAAGTCCCTTTAAATGATAATGAGCACTGCTCACCCCGCGCCTTTCTAATGTTGGTTGATGAACCATTCTCTGAGACAGAACTTGCTAACTGGCGCATTATTAGGAAAGGTGATTCACTTCTTCTGGAGGTGAAGCTGGATCACGAATGATTTGGGCACACACACATGCATCTAAGTTGATCGGGGGGTGCATTCCCTTGAAAAACAAATGTAATCCTCTGTGTCTTCAGCGGCTCAGATGTTAAGAGTAAATGACGACTGCTATGTTCATTATTACATCCGACAAAAAAAGCCCTCAATTGCATAGGAGCCATACTTGTTTACAACCAATTTCAGTGTGGAAACAATGGTGGACTGTTGAAAGCTCACTCAGGGTGGATATGTGCTAAAACGCAGTGTCAGTCAGCAATCATGGGAGGGGCTTGTGCAGTACTACGTCAGTCTGCCAAAAATCTGTGAGCGGCTTGATTTGAGAAAGGGGTTATGATTTATGATCCACTGGGTGGATTTTTATCATCATGGTGGTTGTGTACACACTACACACACTGCCAAGATACATTGTAGAATTTTGCATCCGTCGACCCCTTTAAGGTAGGGCTGTGCGATTAATCGGAATTGAAATAAAATCGCGTTTTGAGTGTGCGCGATTTCTAAATCGCTTTATAACATGATTTTCCGCAGCCCCGACCTCCTGCAGTATGTTATCTGAACCAATCAGGATGCAGTGC
Organism: Carassius gibelio; assembly: GCF_023724105.1. Taxonomy (NCBI): domain Eukaryota; kingdom Metazoa; phylum Chordata; class Actinopteri; order Cypriniformes; family Cyprinidae; genus Carassius; species Carassius gibelio. The sequence continues at coordinate 25,093,461 of NC_068398.1, read as the reverse complement.
ACCTAAGTGGAGTGCGAGAACAGAGCTCCAGGTTCACACACTCTGTCTGTTCACACACTTTCGAGCCCATGTTAACGGAACAGGACATTCACACTGCACGCGGTAAAAAGATGAGAACAGAAAAGGTTATAAATAGAAAGGTGCAAAAAGATTTAATATCTTGCGCATGAGCACAGAGAGAGTTGTGAGTGCACAGGTCACAGGTTGAGCAAGAGGAGACACGTGCCTTATACAGTCTATGATCTGAGCACGTGCATCTGGTTTTGTTAACAGAGCAAAATAAATCTGCGTGCGAGCGGATAGATTCGCGCTCGTGCATTAATTTAATGTGCTTTCGCGTTACAATAATGCGCTCTTGTTGCTGCTACTGAACCGCGTACACATAACTTACTGTATACGCACTGCAGACAGAGTACGTGTGAACCTTGGGCAATAAATATATTGGGCAAAACATATTACACCTGAGGCACCGCTACAGCGAGCTTTATGACCGATGCATGGCAAAAAAAAAAAAAAAAACATCCTTGAACGTGGGTTTTATTTTTATTTTTTATTATAATTTTTTGCCATATGTCTAGATTTTGTTTGACATCTTTGCTTAGTGATTATTTAGACTTAAGTCTGTTCTAGAGACATGTTACAACTTTTTGATAAAGCTCTCATTGGTTTTCTTTTGGAAATATGTTTCAAATTTATACTGAAGGCATTTATGACTGTAAAGCATGTCTGTGTGTGTCAAAATCGTGATTAAAATCGAAATTGCAAAATTGATCAAAAAATCGTGATAAACGCAAAATTGATCAAAAAATCGTGATAAATTTTTTGTCCATATCGCAGTCCTAAAGGGTTGTATCTAGCCTACATTACCTTAATTTACTTGCAGCATAATTATAAAAACATTTTTTTTAATGACTATTCAAAAGCAAAACAATTTACATGGTTTTATCTACCTTTTCATCAATACGGAAGTAATCGAGTGTGTGAGAGATTTCCAGTTCATTAACTGTTATAGGAAAATAACTAAAAAGAATAACAACTTGCAGTAAATGGTAAAAGTGTTTGCACTACAAACCAGTGTGATAAATAAGGTAAATACATCACAATAATATGGTAGGACCAGAGATGTATAAAGTACTAGAGACCCAGACTTGAGTAAAAGTACAAGTGCTCTATCAAAAAAGTGACTTGAGTAGAAGTTGAAGTGCTCTTTAAGCACCACACTTAAGTAGAAGTACTAAAGTATTCAACATTTTTTGTACTTAAGTATTGCAAGTAGTCTATTTTAAAATTTACTACTCAAGTACTGAAAGTAAAAGTAGAAGTATTGTGTTATGTAGCTATTAAAGAAAGTAGTCAAAAGTTTGAACATATTGTTTTTACTATTTCAAATGATTAACCTAAAGGACAATCACAATTCATTTGACTGTAACTTTTTGTAAACAAAAAACGGTTAACGTTACTAGGGTTAGTTCGCCCAATTTGCAAAATTATGTCATTAATAACTTACCCTCGTGTAGTTTCAAACCCGTAAGACCTCCGTTTATTTTTGGAACACAGTTTAAGATATTTTAGATTTAGTCCGAGAGCTCTCAGTCCCTCCATTGAAGCTGTGTGTACGGTATACTGTCCATGTCCAGAAAGGTAAGAAAAACATCATCAAAGTAGTCCATGTGACATCAGAGGGTCAGTTAGAATTTTTTGAAGCATCGAAAATAAATTTTGGTCCAAAAATAGCAAAAACTATGACTTTATTCAGCATTGTCTTCTTTATTCAGAACTGTTTTCTTCAACTGGTTTATTGAATCGAACAGTCAGAAAGAACTAACATTACTGGTCATCCGAGAACCGATGCAAGTGCAACCGGTTCTTGACTCGTGAACGAGTCATTATCTGGCTTGGCTCGGTGTTCATTTCTCTCTTCGCAGCAGTCAGCAGTCTTAATCGCTTGTTTCGCTCAATGATGTGCCAGCTTCATCAAACCTGCCATCTACAGTTCTGGCAGTGGTTTGTAATGGAATGATTCGTAACATTTTTATAATTGTAACGAGTAATGATACAGCAAATAAAAAAAATATCGGAGTAAAAGTATTAAACTCAGCGAAAATATGTACCGAAGTAAAAGTGGAAGTAGGAGAAAAAAATAATACTCTAGTAAAGTACAGATACCGCCTTTTAGTACTTAAGTACAGTAGTGAAGTAGTTCTACTTCGTTACTATACATCTCTGGGTAGGACACACCAATTTTCAATATCGAGCAGCAAAACAAGCTGGTTTGTACAGCTTAAAACAACTGGACGCATATGAGACCGGGAGCTTGAATTAAAAAAATGTCTTGCCTGCTCTTACAGGAAGAAAAAGGTGGAATTTACAACATTTTATGAGACTGTATATTTCAGTACCTGTATATGTTTGCATTGCTTTTTTCTTTGGCATTTTTAGTTTTTAGCATAAAATGTTGACCAAACACACCCAACTTTTTATATTTCTGGTATATACATGAATGCATTTTAATGTCATTACCAAAGTAGCTGGTAGTTGGAACAAATCCAAAATGCACTGATTGGCAGCCAAATGGCTGCCATATACCTAATGAAGTCTCTGGCTCTTGCTAGACGATCAGTCTGCCAAGGCAACATTTAAGTTGTGTAGTCAGTTTGCTGATAAAGTGTGTGTGTGTGTGTGGGGGGGGGGGGGGGTTGGGCAGGTTGTGACAGGGTATTCTTTATGTCCTGTCAAGCTTGATTAAAAGTGAGTGAGTTTTCACTGTGCTTGTGTGTGTGACTTGCAGCAGAGTCAGATAAGTGAGAATCTGTGTCTTTAGTGAGAAAATGGCAATTGATACTTTTATTGATCAGACTTTATGAAAAAATAACTTACATCTGTGTGTGCAAACATCTTATTTGTTAGTGAATAGACTGCTGAGCAAGTATTTGCAATTCAAATGAGATTGATCCTCTCTTTCTGGTTTTATTTAGTGGTCCAGAGCGTACTTCGTCATCATCCTCACATTTTACTGCTAGATGGTATGAAATATGAACTTTCCCTGAGTCTACCAAGACAAGACTCCCAGAGTCTGAATAAGGTTTGCTGACTGTATTAACCTTGCAATTCACTGATAAAAAAAAAAAAAAAAATTCCATTCCTCAATCGTATCTAGTCTAGTATTCATTTTGTTTTGACACATTCACAAAGTTGATGTTTTTGCACTCCTTTAGGTGATCCTCGATATCACTGTGACTATAGATTGCAGTCAGCTTCCTCGCGGTGCAGAGACTCTGAATGTACTGCGCAGTGAGTTTCCTGGTCTACGTATACAACGTGGCTTATTGCAGGACACGCGCACCTTGCAAGGCAACTACTCTGATTTTCAAGGCGCCTTTCCTTATATGCAGACGTTATTTAATAATAACCTTTCAAAAGGCGAAAATCCTGATTTTAACGGAGACAGAGGTCAAAGTCTTGAGAAGAGGGAAGACCTTGCGAGTGTAAAGAAATGGGTCAGCTTTGCATCCCGGTCTTCAGGAGATGTCAGCTCTATATCCATGGGAGGCTTAGGACATGTGCACTATGACCGGCAAGACAGCAATGAAGCCCTCACTGAACGCATTACTCGGACTAAGAAAAGCAAAATGGACGAGGGGGCAGAGTGCAGGATAGATGAAGCTAATTTGGAGGATCTTTCGATCATCATGGAAGCTGATGTGTTTGCGTATCTGCAAAGCATTAAGGAGTACAAACAAATTCTGGAAATTCATGGAGTACAAGTGGTTCCCCTTACATCCGAGGGGGTCACCACCCTGTACCTACAGTCAGAGGTCCCAAGCGGGTCGGGGGTTAAACAGAACATGTGTCAAGCCCATAATGAGCTCAGGCAGCTTTATCAACAGATAGAGGGTGGTCTGAGAAAAGACCTGATTAAAAAGGATGCTCTTTACATGCCAGACGGACTGAATACGGCATTAAAAAAGGTGCAGTCAGTACTGCCTAATGTTCTGCTTAGTTATGACCGGGACAGCATTTATATAGTTGGAGAAAAAAGTGAGGTGTCTCAGGCCAAACAAATGCTACTGCTTGCGGGGGAGGAAAACGTGATGAGGAACTTGACAGAAATGCCAGAATCCTCTTCCAGTTCTCCATCAGCATCCCTTGAATCCTTAGGGAGAGAGCAACAGGTTAAGAGAAAAAGTGAAGTACACACTCCAGTGCCCCCTAAACTAATTGGCTCCAGCACTGAACGAGGGGATATTGGGAATACAAAAGAATACAAACTAGCGGCTCGGTTTAAAAGCTCTGGGCTAGGAGAGATGGGTGGCGACATAAAGAGTCTCACAACTAAACTGGACATGCTAATGTTAGACCCAGCAACACCACCCATAAGATCTTCGCTTGGCACTGCAGGCATACTCAGTAATGAACTGACCAGGGAAGGAACTGAAACATTCAGGGTGACAAGTCCAAGCTGTACAGGAGAGGATGTCCTGTTTAAAAACCAAGACCCGCTATCTGGGAATACATTTGGTGGAACCACCTTCAACACATCCAAGGCCAAACCAGCCACTGCCGCTGGACTCACTTCAACATTGACCACAGGAGTCACCAAAGTTTCAGTGAACACAAGTGTGAATGCCCTATCAGCCAGTAACACTGAAGTGAAGACAACTTCTCCCTCCTCAACATCTCTGTCCACTTCCAAATCCCCCTTAAGGAGAGCCAATAGTTTCTCAGATCGGCCACACCTAAAAGATCAGGTGAAAAATAACCAGATTACAGCTAAGCCAATGATTAGCACACATGTTTATCAAAGAGCAAGATCCAATAGCCTCAGTGGTGGAAAACCCAATGAAGATTCTCCGATTCCTACAGTAGAAGCAGAACTTACTGTGTCTTCAGTGATGTGGATGTACATGAAGGAGGTCTACTACAAGCAACTGGAAGCCATGAAATCTGGCTTAGAAATGACTGAGCAACAAGCAGGCAAAAATGAGACGAGCGTGACACTGAAGGGCACAGATTCATCAAAGGTTGGAGAAAGTCATCGGCAGCTTCAGAAACTAGTGTTTATGATAGCTAGTGACTTTTGTACTCAGGAGTTGAGTTTGACAGAGCTTGGCGTGGTTGAAAAAGATAAACTGTTTGAAACCTGCTGCTTGAATGTGCGGTCACGTTTTCGCAAGGTCTTCTTGCAAACCACGAGGAACAGCATTTACTTGCTTGGCCCAAAATTGCTCTGTTCTCAAGCCAGTGATGTATTTAAAGACATATATCCAGGGCAGAAGTATCCTTCCTTACCACAGATGAAGACCTTGCAGGAGGGTGTAGATCAAGGAGCAGCCAAGTCTTTTTTGAGCATACGGTCAACAAAAGCTGATCACTCCAAATCTGATCACAGTCTGAAGGAGTTTTCTTTCCAAGATTCAACTCAAGTGGCTCAGTCTAACAGTAGTCACAAGAGTGAAGGACTATCAACCAAACCAAAATCATCTACATTGGAAAGGTTGGAAAACCATAAATCTACTAAGGATGAATTAAGCAAGACAAACTCACAAAGCCAATTTAATTACGCCAGAGAAGACACAACAAGACAAAACAATGATCGACCAACTTCTTTACCACTTGAAGCATACAAAAAACAAGATACCTCAATGACTTTGAAACAGACCAACCTGCTGTCACATAGTGTTTCAGAAGAATGCGTCTGTGGAGCAAAAAATGCAAATGTGAAACGGACCTCCTGTGGTGTCATCCTTTGCTCTGACTGCCTACACCTGCATAAATACTGCCGAGTGTGTGGAAAAGAGGAGTTAAACTCTGGGAAGAAGGTTCTAGGGGATCCGGTTCAAAGTTGTAGCTCGAAAGATACACAACAGGAACATCTGACTCAAGAGCAGCATTCACGACAAGAGGACAGCACAGAACATAAGGGCATCCAAGGCACTATGACATGTGTGGAGATGACTTTTAGTCTTCCAGGTTATAACAAATACACAACGGCCAAGATCACATACTGCATACCTGATGGGATACAAGGGGTATTCGCTTTGTGTATTATATCTTAGTTTATTAAAGTAAAGCATTGCAGACATATAGTTTACAATTGTGCGAAGTATATTATAACATCAGTTATATAATATAAAATTACCTTTTAATTCCTGTGCCTTACAAATCTCTTCTAGGATAAGGATCCCTGTCCTGGGTCACCATTCGAGGGTGGTCAATTTGTGGCTTATCTGCCACTCAACCCAAAGGGGCGGAGTTTATTGCCTCGCCTGGAAAAGGCATTTAATCAAGGCCTAACATTTACTGTTAGCTCAAGCAAGAAGGCTGGTGGTGATGCAAAAGTAACCTGGGGCAGGATCCCCCACAAGACCAGGGTGGATGGAGGGAAGAGTGGGTGAGTCCAGATGCTAAGCTGAACAAACACTACGCTTGCAAAGATGGCTGGTGGCATAGACATGTTGATGTGGGATTTCTATGATTTTAGAGAGTGCTAATTATCTTATTACTTATGATATTACTTGTTAGCTAAACCACAAGGGTGTCTACAAACTAGGATCTCTTTTGTAGTAGAAAGTAGTCATTTTTATTATTAGTTAATAATCTGTTACATGACTGTGACAGGATATCCATAGCGTGGTTAAAGCATTTGCTGTCACTCAGACATTGCCAATTGAGGTGTCATGCTTTTTTAAAATTCAAGAAACATATTTGAATTAAAATTAAGTTCGCAAAAGGGAATCAGTTGTAATTTAAATTTGATAAGGAATTAAATTCAAATAGATTTATAGAATGTAAAATACATTAACATATTTACTGTATGTACTTACTAAAAAATACCTTACAGTTGTACTTTTAGTATATTAAACTGTTATATACTTATACTTGGTGTCTGCTAAATTGGAAAAACTATTATTTACTTAATGCACTTTAATTGCGGTCCAACTAAAGACACACTGAAGTATATCTGATTGTGTATACGTCAGGTACACTTTAATATCTTGAATTTAAAGACTGATATTATACAGAGATCATACAGTCCTTATTAATAGTGATATTAAAATAAGTTAGCCAAAATATTATGAAATTTGCATTGTGCAAAAAAGAAATATTCCAAAAAAGTTTCCTTATAATTTTGTGTCAGTAAGTCTTGAGAGATGTGTCACTAAATATGTTATTGGATTTTTAGTATAGTTAGTGTGATATAAATATGTTTTAAATAAACAATGGGATAGTTTTTTTTTTTTACTAGGGGATTAAAATATCCAATTCCGCTTTTTGTGTGAATGTGAAATATTTGTTTGTGTGCAACAGTGGATATCCAGACTCGACATACCTAACTCAGTTGTGTGAGGCACTGATGGCTCATGGGATTGAAGGAGTACCTGCAATTAATCAAGATCAAGCCAAATCCTGACCTTTGAGAGTAACACAAATCATGAAAAACATGGCATACTTCTTTTTGTACATTTCCTAGAAAAGTAAATCAAGTAAAAATCAATGTAAATAATCTATATATAATACTGATTGTAAAAGACTACTTCATCTTTTTATTTGAATTTTTATGCAGTATTTCTGTAAAGTGATTTGTTGTATGTTTTTGTACTTTTATACTCATTTTAACGTGCCATTTTTATTGTATAATCATGTTTTTAATCTGTATAGCATCAGTAATGCTCATCATAATGCTCTGTATATTCGGAATCAGTTGAATATGCTTTTAATTGAACAATGATCTTCTTTGAGGGTGTGTTTGTTAGTCACTTTGTAATTCAATTCAACAGTCCAGCAAATCTCTGATCTGTCAGACTGTTTCACCTACTCAGGCTTTTGTGAGTGGTATGAATATTGAATCTGTGTATTATTTTGTTGTAAAACCATAAGGAAAGTGCATCATAATATGTAATAGATTTTCAATAAGCAGTAGGTGGCTCGCTAGCTTTTATTTTATTTAATTTTTTTTGCAAAACATGCAACCACAATGCTAGGGTATTTTATAGTTATTTTGGCATTGCAAGATTTCAAAGGTGCACTGAATACTAAATAGTTATCAACTCTAAACTCTTGTCTAAAATTACCTTCTTAATTTTTAATAACCCTGCTTAATGATATGGCTCATATGCCTGTATGGTGAATAAAATTAATTCCAGTAAAATGAGTTTTTACTGTGCATCATACCGTATACACATGAATCTTATCCATATTTTCCTTGTTCCTTCTTTCCAATGTACAAAAACAAGTACAGCAACATTCCTGTGCTTTTTCCTAATGTGTCAAAAGCAATCTCAGCAACAGGGTTATATTCGGCTTTTCTCTGTCTTTCTTTTTTGAATCGGTCCTAATCCAACATAGGCTCATAGAGACTGGCTCAGTCATTGACTGTCTGGAGCTTCTCCAGGATGAACACTGCTGTACGGACTGCATCAGCAAGAAGCGACCGGGCACAGCTGCCCTAGTGCAGAAAGACATAACACTGACTGCCATCAGGACATTTAAAGAGACAGCTTAAAAATTTCACCCTCAAACAAACCATTATGTTGAATGTAGTGTCTGCAAAAGGACAAAACCCAACTGGGCATATGAAGTCAGCGTTGAGCTCTCATCACCATAAACTTATGGAGCTGCTGGAGTTTAACTGAAATATCTGCATGAATCAGTATTAATATTTGTGGCCAAGTCAGTATAGATTAGATAGACAGACAGATAGAAAGATATGTATAGACAGATAGATAGACAGACACAGAGAGATGATATATATCAGATAGATAATAGATAATGATATATATTTCAAAAGGAGCACGTTAGTAGCTTTCCAAATAAATGAAATGTTCAGCATTTATTTCAAATAAACTTGATATTGTGTCATCACATATTGAACGTGATCAGTTTGTACCCTCTGGGATGTTATTTTCCCAGCCAGCACAGATCCCACACCCCCAGTCCTCTGCTTTCATATTCCTGGTCTGTCCACTGCATTGTCTTCATCAAAATGGCTGAGCTGAGAGATCTCAGCGGTCCTGCACCGATTCCCTGTGGACAGTGTTTGTGCTTGGACTGCAGCAGCAGCTGCTGGCGGCACAGAAGCCCTGCACTTGTGTGGGGTTAATATCGTTGATACACTTCTCATTTGGAACATTGTTACCACACATTGAAGATTTTAATAATTTTACAAAATAGTTACAACATTGTTTTAACAAATTATTCTTGATTTTATGTAAATTAACACTATGCACTTGATTACAGTGTTGGCAAAACTGAATTCTGTAGCTGTGCGATGTTACGCAGGAGGCCAGTTTCAGCAATTTTTTTTTTTTTATAATCTCAGTTATCAAACCTCTGGATCGTCTAAGAATAAACACATTTCTAAAGGTTGAACAAAGCAATGTATGTTTCTCTTGATCACCTGTTTGATCTTAAGGCCCATGCTTAACATTTTTGTAGTTTTTTTTTTTAAATATTTTTTTTTATTCAGCAAAGACACATTTATAATGTTAAAAGATTTGTTTTTCAAAGACATGCTATAATATACATTTTAATAAATTTATATAAATGTAAGAATCATGAAAATGATGTTTCCCTAAAAAATATTAAGAAACAGAATTGTTATGAACATTGATAATTGAGCAGCAAATCAGCATACTATGAGTAGACTCAGTAAGACTTGAGTAATAATGTTGAAAATTCAGATTTGCATCGATCTATCTGTCTATCTTGCAAGCACAAGAACAAGGATAACAACTGTTAAAGAAGCTCAAAATAAGTTAGTTTAGATTTTTCCCCAACATTTATTTTATCTAAAAATAAAAAAAGCAACCTGTTTTTTTAGTAGTTTTAATGACTTTTCTAATCTAAAATGTAGGTGGGGTATGTCAAAAGTTTTAGCTGTTAGTGTATTTTTTCCAGGAAAAGCAAATGAAAAATACTTTGTTGTCGGCTGAACCGGTCAAACAGGTTCCTGTACACTAAACACATACCTGTTTCTTTCTCTTGCACTCACTTGCTCGGTATGGAACTTGATTATGTAGCTTACGGTGAAGTGAGAGAAAACTGAATTTATTACAACTAATTATTAGTTCATAGATAACTGCGTGAAATGGCAGAGGAGTGTTTTGAAGACCTCGATCCATTCAACTGTCCCATCTGTCTGGAGGCACTCCAGGATCCAGTGACGATTCCCTGCGGACACAACTACTGCATGAGCTGTGTTAAAGACTACTGGGATAGAAATGGCAGCAAAGACACGGGCTACAGATGCCCTCAGTGCAGGAAGACCTTCTCGCCTAGACCTGTCCTCAACAAAAACACCATGTTTGCAGAAGTGGTGGAGCGGTTTAAAAACACAGGCCTTCAGGATCCTCCACCTGCACGTTATGATGGACCTAGACGCACGGAAAGAGAAATCCACACAGCAACAAACTCCAAAAACGTCAAGATGTGTCCAGAAAGTGAGGATTTGTGCTGCAGGGCCCAGCTGAGATACCATAACCGTGACTATCCCAGAGAAAAGCACACAGTTATTGTTGTAAACGGGGAACCTAAAGGAAATATTTGTTTGCAGCACAACAAGCTACTGGAGTTTCCTTGTCGGACAGACCAACGGTTCATCTGCCCACTGTGTCTTAATGAAGCCCACCAAGGACATGAAGCCTTTTCATTGGCACCTCAGAAGACAAAAACACTAGAGCGCAGTACGACTCTAGAGAAACGAGAGCACAGGAGTACAGACAAAACAACTGGACATGGTAGGGGACAATGTAAAAGGAGGACTCATGGCTCTAGGCATAGACATGGACATGGACACAGGAGCGGACAGACCCGGGGCTCACGTGCTAAAATAGGGCATCAAACTCACCGGCATAAAAGCAGTAAACACAGAGATCAATTGCATGGGCACAGTCATGGTGCTGGACACCAGAAGAGACGACTGGGAATCATGGTCATGACAGGACCTGGCACTAGAAGAACCTCTGCGGATCAATTTAGAGCTGTTTGAACCTTGATTTTGAGCACAATGTTACAAGTGCATTTTTGTTATCTAGAGGAATGTTGCTTATGCTGGATTCGGACACGGACTGAAAGCTTGCGTCATTTATTTTGTGAGTCAGCAATCCATTTCTGGATGCATTTTAGGTTCATTCTATTGGATTGCGCATGATTGTTTGATGCTGTTTGTTCTCAATTCAGTGAAACACCCAACACATCTAAAATAACTAAGATCACATGTGTTATTAATACTGAAAACAGCCGGTTTTGAAGAGTTATGATGTTTCCTGAATGTTGTATCGGTTTTATTTTTATTTTTTAGCACATGTATTAGGGATTGTTTTCTTTGCAGCTGTTTAATTACTAAAATGGCTTGATTTTGTGACAACTTCAAATTAAAATTTCATGACTTTTCAGTTCAGTGCTCATAACAAAAATCAATTTCTTGCAGAGAGAGAGAGAAAAAAAAAAAGTATTGAGTAAAGAAATTCACATTATTGTTTCCTGGCCTGGAAAAAAACTAACTGTGAATTATTTACTGTTTGTATTACTACGGTTTGGAATTTCCCATTTTTTCTCAATAAATAAAAGGATTATTCAGTGTCTTTGATTGGTTAAGCCAATCTATTGGAAACATCACTAAAACATTCAAATGAGAAGGAAAATTACATAATATATTAATTCCTATTGTACCGAAAATGACTGTGGTTTGTTTTAAAAAAAAAAAAAAAAAGTACTAACACTTGTGATAAGTATGAAAAAGTTACCGTTTTCCATGTAAATTAAGTTCTTACCACATCATTAATTTGCAGTCTAAACATATCTTGTGTATTTTCCCTTAAAAAATTATTGTAATATGGTCACACTGGAAAACTTAAACATAAAATATCAAACTATCCAGTGAGAACATGAGGTGTTATAAATGACACTTGGAAATGAGATCAGATCTGATCACACTTCTCTCTCTACATTACCTCAGTTGAGATTGAAATAAAATCCCCTTCCATTAAACCTGAATAACATGTATCTCTCTATAGGCATGTATGGCTGAAGCATGTTTAATAACGACGCCGTAAACACCTCTTTTAGTTATGCTCTTTAATTAGTCCTGGAAAACATGTAAGGCAAAATGGTCACATCACACACAAAAGCGTTATGAACTCTACGCAGTCCAACCAACCCAGAGTCAAGCACAGACACAGCAGCACTTCAGATTCTCAAAATTAAATGAAGAAAATTGATGGAGGGCTTTAAGAAACAAACAACAACACAAACAACCCGTGGTGCTTCTCTGACGTGTGTGGAGGGGAGGAGCCTTAATGCTGATGATAGGGGCGGGGTTTGAATTTAGAACCAATCAGTGAACAGGAATGTAAGCTGGTGCCTCTGATTGGCTCTTCAGTCAAAAAGCCAAGCAGGAAAATTGGAACTGTAATTCACAGAGTGCAAACGGAGCCTTTTGTGACTCGAGAGCTTTCTGAAACGTCTCTAAAGTCACGATGGATCTTTATTAGCGCAATAATGCATCCGAATGTACATAAAGAGTGCATTATTAAGCGAGATGTGTGCAGTGTGCATTTGCTACACAAAGATAGACCTGTTACACTCCGCATGTGTGGGAAACAGTCCACAATGACTCACTGTTTCTCATATGTGCCAGACAAAGAGAAGGAAAAGACATCGGCCATATAAATTTAGAGCTAAAAGCCTTTCGAAACTTCGTTTCATTAGTGGTTTCATTAACGCATAAATTAATAAATACATTTCACTGTAGGCACACCAAACTGCACTATGTTTGCGTATCTAACATCCTAAATAACGTCTAGGCATGATGCGATTTAGCGCTGGTTAAGGCTGCATTTGCTGCAGGAATTCTGCCCTCTGCAAACCTGAGGGGCGTTTCCTGTTCTGGGAAAGCTATTGGACTGAGAGACTGAGGAAGGAAGCAGCTTGGCTCGAGCCGAACCTCTCTGTGGATCCCAGTCGCACAATTCCATATCCATGACAGACCCTCGCACCTGCAGCTGAGCTCATTGTGGACCCGTTGTGAGCTCCAAAAAATAAAAAGGAAGGGGAAGAATACTCCAAACCATCACGTTATTATAATAATAATGTCTAAACCTTGAGAGATTTAAAGTTAGCATTCCCAGCACAGATGTCATTGTTTTTGGGTGTGGGTGCTCCGAACGGTCTCTGAACGGACCCAGCGGCGCTTAACACTAGCCAATGCAGACAGAGCTAGGGAAGAAAAACCCGAATCGACAGCCGCTCTGATGTCATCAGCAGCCGAGATGAGTTCCAGAATTGGAATGTCGCTGCTGGATCGTCTGGAAATGAAAACACAGCAGGGTTTGCTCGTGAACGGGCCTCGAAGACTAGATGTCAAAGGCACATTTCACCCAAAAATGGAAATTCTGATTATTTATGGTCGTTCCAATCCTGCATGACTCTTTCTTCTGCACAAAAAGAGATTTTGCAGAATGTTGGGAACAAAACCCTTTCTTTTGGTTACCACTGACTTCCATTGCATGGACAAAGATAACTTCTTTTATGCCTCACAGATAAAGAAAGTCTCACAGGTTTGAAACAACGACAATTTTTATTTTTAAGGTGAAGTATCCTTTCAGGATCGCGATTAATGACTGTACATTCACTGAGAAACAAAGAACAACCAATAGCCAGCAAATCCTGAAACGACTTGGAAAACTACACCGACATGAATCATTCGTTCGTTCTGACTGCTGCTGGATCTTTTTGTTGGGTTACCTAGGGTCATAGGTTAGAAAGTGCGCCTCATTTCCTACAAACACCCACATGATACACAAGTGCATCCGTAAACAACAGTACACCTGATCTGGGGGGTTTCAGATCAGTGGGAATGAGATTCCAGCCCTTCAGGACAGCAGAGCTGAGACGGGACGAACTACGGTCTACGTGCGTGGAGGCAATCTGGTGTTGGTCTACGACTGAGGCACAGTGAGAACGAGAGGTTTTGCATGGATGTGAACGTTAGCGGAAAAACAAAATTCGGAAATCTGTCAGCACCAATAATATTCAGGGCATAGTCGACCACACACGACAGGAGCAAATTCAGAATCGAGATCTTTTACTGCAAGGTCATTTTGACAAAAAAAAAAAAACCCACAGACGGTTAGGTTTTTTTTCTTTATCTTTCATTCTTTTTTTTTTTTCTTCAGTACAGCAAGCACAGTTATAGCGAAGGTCATGCCTTCACGAAAAAAGTTTGGCACACTCGGTCAGGACCAACGAAATCACATGATTCATCACATTTTAGAGGAACTGCAGCAAAGCCATTTGAACTCAAACTACTGAAATGCAGATCACAAAAACAAACATACAAAAAACAAAAATGAAACCTAATACAAAGAGGACGGAGATTTTTTTACTGAAGTGTTAGTTAGGGTCACCATCCACAGGAACACAGGAAGAGAGCCAGCGGAACACAACAAGAAACTGAAACTCAATCCCTCAGATCCGGAACTCAAAACCGGATTGGGATTCAGTGAGTTGGAACATGGTGACTCTTCAGACTAGAATGGCCGTTCCACACCCACCCCAGTGCATTCTGGGCCTGAATGGTTATCTGCACTCGTAGTGATTATGTAAACACGAGCATGCATCGAACAATGCAGCCTTCTGAGCATCTCCATGCACATTCAAACACTTGTTTCTCGGTTTTAGAGGCGCACACAGAATGAGTTTGTTGGTGGGAGAACAAGAATGTGACTGAAACGGTGTGAAAACCCGGACGGGAACCAAAGATACAGTGGATTGGGTGTGGAACCACCATTCTCTATAAGTGTAAGCTGAGTGCAAACGATAGCAAACCAATGCAGGCCGTTCACGGGGGCCGGAATATTCAAGAGTGACGTGAGAGTTAGAAACTGACAGAGGAGGAGAAAGAGACGGTTAAAATGCCAGACGGTAGCATAAGGTGGCGTGAGGGAGGTAGAGAAACCGAAAGAAAGAACATTTGAATCTAAATCCGACAACAAACCTGAGGACAGACGGTCAAATACAGAAACACACGTACTCGCACACAACAAACGCACATATAAAAGAGGGGATCTGGTTTTGTTTCACATAAACACTCACTGAAATGAACCAGACTCACAGTGTGAAAAGAAAGGAGTGCGGTCAGCAGGTGTCTTGATTACTTGAATGATAGCACTGCACTGCATATAAATCACCAGCGGAGGCAGTGGATTACTGCGCTCTGAGAAACCGGGGAGGGGGAGGAGCCAGAGGGATTGATTGACAGGTCTAAGAGAGGGTGTAGCCACATTCCTAAATGCATTCAAATAAAACCACCAACGTTTATGGTATAAAAGAAGCTGCGAGTGGTTGTCTGTTTGCATTCGTCTGCGATGTGGGGGTGAGACCTAACTGTCATCTCGAACTAGCCTAACTGCTGTTGCTATGCCAACCACAATGACGAAATGGGAAGAGAGCGAAAGAGAGTGGAGTTAGAAAAGCCAGACTGGTGTGGAGATCATATTTAAATGCGAGCTGCAGGTCAGCATGATCGTGTGGTAAAGCCATCACGGGAACGAGGGGCGGAAAGCGTCAGGATCCTGAGGAATCCTGGAGGTGGTTTTGGAATGAAAGGCCACTCCTGTCTTTACGAGTCCACATCTGATACAAGAGAAACGATGGGGAAAAGGCTGGGAGAATGTTCTCTATAATTGGTCCTGCTTGCCAAGCTAGACTCATTAAAACCCTGCCGCTTGCCCTGTTTTAATGACATGACACATTGATCAGCTGAGGCCTAAAGCACCCTTGTTAGTTTTCGGGGTAAAGTCTGCGATGTGCACGTGTATGCATAAAAGAAGCCCGTTGTCCCTCTCGGCCAATCAGAAACTGCCCTGACTCCTCCAGGGGGCGGGGCTTGAGTACATGTCAGTGAGTCTGGCCCAATAAGGGGAAAACAACATAAACAATGGGAGTGTAGGTGGGTGCGCTTGTTTTTGCATGCCAAAGTGGGCAGAGAAAAAAAAAAGCTCTTTCACTTTTGATGACGTATGGTGAATCAAACAAGTGCACCCACTTCAGAACAGAGACGAAAAGGGAACAGAAAAGCCAATCTCACGGTGCATACGCAAACACACGGAGGGGTGTAGAGAGCGAATGAGGTGGTTTTTGGTTTGCGTCTACAAAGAATATTTCAGTGGTATACAATTTTATAGTGCATTAGTTTGGCAGGAATAACGTTAGAGGATAGGGTAGTACGATTTTAAAGGGTGAAGAGTAAGGTTATTTTGTTATATAAAGACGTTGGTTGAGTAAACACTGCAGTGATGGTTATAAAAAGGATAATACGGCCCTAGCATGCCTTGGTGGCATGCAGTCATATGAAATAGTTAGAAAGGACACAGAAGAACCGGGAATAAATACTACCGGATTACAACAGAACGTAAAGTGGTGTGTTCCCTTGGTGTATAAAGTGTGTGTGTGTGTGTACGCAAGTGGTTGTGTGAATTCTGTTGATTGAATGATTGCAGAAATGCAGGTCTAATGTCAGGAATCACCTGGGGTTAAGCGGATTACACTATACACCCCTCCATACACACACACACACACACACACACTCAAACCACTCCCAAACCGCTGACACAGACACAAAGCACATCCACAATGTTTCTCTCCACTCAGTTCTCCTCTTTCTTGGCCTCTTCCTTTTCTTCTGCTTTCTTGTCATCTTTCTTGGCCTCTTCCTTCTCCTCCTTTTTCTCCTCCTTCTTGGCATCGTCCTTCTTCTTGTCTTCCTTCTTCTTGTCATCCTTTTTCTTGTCATCTTTCTTCTTCTCCTCGTCTTTCTTGGCTTCCTCTTTCTTCTCCTCTTCCTTCATGGGCTCGGTGGTGAGGATGATTTTACCAATGTTGTTCCTCTCTTGCATCCTACGCATGGCATCACCAACCTGAGAGAGAGAGAGAGAGAGAGAGAGAGAGAGAGAGAGACTGGTGAGGGTGTGGATGAGGAACTGTAGAGAGAGCAGCTTGACTGACCATCTGCTGTGGTAAGAATATCTAACAAGCTGTTGACAGTTGATCTAATACTAAACTTCACGCGCACACAAACACACTTTTATGAGATTCTTCATGTCTCCAATTTACTCTGACTCCAGAGAGTAAGGTGGCAGATGACCTCTAGCTACAAGCCTTTGGATTCACACCAGTGAGAACTAGGAATTGCTAAACAGAATCTTATCGAACAAAAAATTGGAAACGCCCCTGAGTACCAGAAGTCTAGAGGCTCTTCAAAAGGCTGAATATCAGCAAAGTATTGTTCTATATTGTCCATCAATGTTCTTCAATCGCCAGTACTCAAATCTACATAGCAGTATGGCTTTAATAATTTATAAATATTTATTTTATTTTTGCGTTTATATTTTATATAAAAATAAATTCATTCATGGGTTATTACATATATATACTAAAACTTTATGACGTTGTAATTGTCATTTAAATTTAACGCTTATTTAACCTGTTAACGGTCACATTTTTGAACATAGACTTGAAAGTGCATGATCCAAACCAAAATTTTTATAAAAATCATGACCGAAAACATTTTGTAACATGATATTGATGTACCGTTTTAAAATGGGTTTCAAAGGATGAATTCTGAGATTTTATGGTTTTCAAGTGATATATACTTTATGATGATTTCTAAAGTGTGATAGAGAAAAAGGCACAAAGACTTTTGTTTGACAAAAGGTCAGAGCTCCTTTTATAATGTAGGTTTCTGAGGTGCACTCTTGTCATTAATTAATTATTACTTTTCCTACATAATTTTTAACAAGAACAAGATTGGTAAAATATCTATTTAGGAGTCTTAGAACTTTCAGATGATGTATAGGTTCTCATGATTAGGATTTTATTGTAATATAGTGAAGTAAAAGTAGGCATCCGAAAGAGGGGACGGGTGACAGTTAATTTGACAATTTTATGTTTCGATTTTATATTCTAAAATTGTTGATTCTCTCTCTCTATATCTACCTATACACACACACACACACACACTATTTGTTTAATTAGCCAAGCAACTATAGTTTGATGTCAATAAAGTCAGTATATCCAACGATCAATCATCTAATGCTATGAAGATGCAGATGCAGATGACTGTGTGTCAGTTTATCAGCTAGTCTCTGGTCGGTCCACCTGTCTCCCGCTCTGTTTTCCCCCCAGTTCACCTCTCCACCAGCCTCTAACAACCAGCACCACAGCAACGGCCAGCCATCGCATAGCAACAGGGAAAAGCAGCCTGGCCCTGACGATTGACTCGTGGAAGAGAATGAGACGGGAAATGAGAGCAGGGAGATCAACATACACGGAGCGCTTCAAACAGCTCTTCTCCTCATCAGCTCAAGTCTTGAGAAATATTCGCTTCAGTTCAATGCGAGAGCACTTCATAATTCCTTTTACCAATTTTCAATAACACCAAAGTCTGACGAGGCTGATAAAAGCCTGGATCGTCATAAAAGCATCAGCTCGCAGTCGCACTCACTTACTGGAAGCAGGAAGAGAGACGTCTCCATAGCAACAGGAGAGATAAGAAAGGAGAGGAAACAATAGGGAAAGATGGATGAAAGAAGAAGTGAGGAACGAGGCAAGAACGATTGATCAAACGGTGGAAGGAGAACGAGGCATGGGTGGTGGTTGAGGTGACACCCTCGCATACAGTTAATCTTCCTGGCATAAATACACTTCCAGACATAATTATACTCTTTTCCCCAAAACACATCAACTCTCGTGGGACGCTCATTCATTCACCTGTTCTAGGTGGTAGGTGGAGTCGATTCGGGGCTTGATCTTGCCCTGTCTGTACAGGTCCATAATGACTGCCATGGCCTGAGCGATGAGCTCCGTCTCAGAGTCCAGGTACCCCAGGTGAAATCCACACACCGAGCGGTTTCCCTGGATCAGGCTCAGAGTGTGTACGGAGAACTGCTGGTACCAGGTCTTAGCCACCACAAACAGGTTCTTCTTCTGACCCGCCAGCATGTTAGCGGCACCTGCAGGGTGCAGACACAAACATGACACATGGACATACATCAGTGCATTGACATCAGGATTTTGGATATTACTATAACAGCAAAGTAATTTTCTAATCACATTAAGAGAAAATATTATAATATACATACATACACATACACACAAACATTATGAGTCCACAGTTTTAATATAACCCCTGTGGTGTGCAGTGAAATTGATGGGGGGGGGGGGGTAACCAAGAATGAATGGGAGAAAGTTACGAGAGAGGAGGCGATATGATCGTGATTGGTTCATGCAATAAATCCCGCCTCTTGTGAGTTCGCAAGTCAGTCTGAATGAACAATATAAATGGAGTTAATGGACAGACTAATTAAAAAATAAATAAGTAAACAACTCAAATACTGTTATAATAACTTTGTTAGGTCTACATATGACTTGAAATAGCCCAAAAACTTGATTTGTGGGAGTTTCTAGTGAGCAATCAACTTAAATCTCTTATTGTTCTGTGACCAACAGACCTATATTTACAGCGTTTTGATGACTGATGACCCAAACATTTTTTCCAAAAATTGTTACAAGTTAACTGTTAAAAAGAATAGCTGGACAAGTTCAACAATAAACATCATTTTGTCATTTTGAATTTAAAATGCTTAAAAACACTAATTTTAAGAGATTCATGCTTGGCTTTAATAAACAGAATATTGATTACACTAAAATGTAATAATATAAAATAGTATTGTTTTTTTATTTTTCTGATAGTTTAAGTTAAGTTTGTTTAAACAAGAAAATGTGACCATGACATGAATTTGTAATATACATACGTGTTTTGTTCCCACTTTTATGAATTGATTGAAAGTGACAGTAAAAACATTTATAATGTTAAAAAAACACTTCCAATCCAAGTGAATGAATCGAGAAAAACGTGGTTTCTACTAAAACGTTTTTGTAAACTGCAAACACTTATTTCAACACTTACAATAAAAAGATGAAATATACCTTGAGCACCAAATCAACATATTAGGATGAATTCTGAATGATCAAGAGAAAAAAAATATTTATAGCAAAATAATAAGTTTCTGAGGCATAAAATAAGTCTCCTAATGAGTTTAAAACTTTTCTTTAATAGCTACACTAGTAAACAAACCCAAGCATTTTGGCACCAATTAATAGCAAGTTATTCCTTGTGCACATCCTCGTTTTGTGTTTTTGTATGTTTCCATGCGTCTTCACTGCCCTCACGTGTAAATAAAGTAAAACATAAGGCAGAATAAACCGTTTCATAAACACAGTTCTACCATCATACCACCCATTCCTACGTCCTATAGCATGTAAAAATGTCTTTGTGTGTGTGAGAGAGAGGCGTCTGAACTGTGAGCATGTTCCTCGAGCATGAATAGGTGTTTGTGTGTGTTTTCTGCATGTAAAATGTGTATGCGGTTGACCGACGGGTGAATTACGGCTTAATGGCTCCCACAGTGAGCGTTCTTCATTTACAGAGGAATGACATGCCTCTCTGGCCCTCCTTCTCACTCGCTTTCTCTCGTTTCCAACACTGCACTCTTTGACCCGTCTTCATTCGCTCACTGTCCGCACATCCCCTCGCGTCGCTTCCCATGTCTGTCACTCCCTCGCTTGTTTTCTCCCTCTCGTTTTAGTGTCTCTCCACACGATTATCCCCTTCATTTCGCACGTCTTCTCTTTCATTCTCTAACCATCATTCTCTCGGTTCACTTCAGAGGTGGCTTATTAGCATGCAATAAGATAAAAACGCCACATATTGGGACGAAAGAAGGACATTAGAGTAAATTACACCCCATCATACCATTAGCGAGGGGGAAATGTACACATAAAGCAATGACAACCCTCTCTGTCTCCTTCTCTCACACACACATATTCACACAAAGCGAGCTCTGAGTTGGCCTGTGATTTGGACCTGACCCAGTCTGCTACATTCGGACACATTCTGGGTTCTGTGTCAGATAGAGGAGCCATTGTTCTGATGAAGCAGGATAGAGGAAGAGAGCGAGCCAGAGAAAGAGATGGCGGGACAAAGACAGTTGTGTGGGACTTCAGGACGCCATGTTGTTGAAGGGGTCTTGTTCCGGGTATTGTGTTTCTGAAGTTGATTTACTGTAATACGTCACTGTAAAGCTATTCAGATTTGTCTGCTGGGCTTTACTCAATTGAAGCAGTAAGCCCTACAGAGTTAAACTGTAGCATTTGGTCGAGGTGACATGGAAACACGTAATGAGAGGAGAGGAGTGTCCGCCAGCTCACCGTAGCTGATGAGCTTCCCCATTGGTTTCAGAAGGTTGTAGCCCTTATGGGTGTCAGAGCCTCCCAGAGGATCCAGAACAATATCCAAGCCTAAAACACACAGGAAGAAAGACACAGATATATCATGTTCTTCTTGCATTAATTCATATACGCTGCATCTATAAAACTAACGGTTTGTCTGATTAACAAAGTCTTCAAAAGAGTGCATTGCGTGAATTAGAAGCAAATCTTTTGTATATTTATTTTCCAAGGATGTAAATCATCATACTAGAATGATTTCTAGGATATAGTATATGATTTTCAAAGGTGATTTTCAAAATGCAAATATAACAAATACAACAAAAACCAGCAAACAAAGAAACAATTTATAATTAGATTTTAAAAATACATAAAAATAGAAAACTGTTGCTTTGAATTGTAACCGTATTTGATAACAATATTATTAATTATTAATATTAGTTTTTTTATTTTTCAAATAAATAGATTAACTGAGCATGAGACTTTTCAAAATCTTTTTTTTCTTTTTTTAACTGACCCTAATATATTTTTATATTTATGAAAGAATCTTTATTTTAGAAGAATGTTTATTTGATCATTTTGAGGTTTTCAGCAATGCACATCGATTGTGCTGTGTTTTAGCAGTTTGATGCACTGTAAAATCATTAAAAGCTTGATTGCAACAGCAAGTTTAGCACATCAATGTATTGCTGAAGTTCCTTCAACAGTTCTTGATGTGTTAACTCTGCTCGTGTTGACCCGAGTCTGGGTTTCTACATTTCAAACACTGTTATGGTCAGAGGAGTACATCAAATAAAATGTTCGGTCATGGAAAAGAGCCAAACAAAAAAAGAAAGAATTTGTCTTGTACGTGTTTGTGATAAGATAAGAGAGTAAACAATGTTTTATCGGACACCGTGTTAAGAGTTACAGCTGACACACACACACACACACCAAAACCTCAAGAGACACAACCCAAAAAAAAAAATAATAATGTGAAAGGCAGAGTTTACAGATGGACTTTCAGAGTTTAACATACACAAACGGTCTGCTAACAGCAAAGCAGAAAGCCTTATTAAAAGACTTCTGCAGGATTTCCATTCTGGCACTAGATTCACAAGGCTATTTGTGCACATAGCACCCAGAGTAAAAACGACAAACTGAAACCATTTACATAGATTTATTTGTGGTGATTAGTCAGTGAGGAAACGTGCTGCATTAAAAATGATGTTTGATTATTAGCATATGGTCTTAAAACAAGTGTATTAACCACAGATAAACTACGGTTCAAATTGTAGGTAAGGCTTATTAATGAAAGTAGTATTTTATGCTCAGTAAGGCTTCATTTATTGGATCAGAAATGCAGTAAGAACTGTAATATTGTGAAATGTCACTACAATTTAAATAACGGGTTTTAATTTCACTATATTCTAAAATGTAATTTATGTCTTTCATGCAAAGCTGAATTTTCAGCATCATTACTTCAGTCTTCAGTGACTCCTTATCCTTTAGAAATTATTATAATATTCGGATTTGGTGAAGAAACATTTCTTCTTATTATCAATGTTGAAAACCGCTATGCTGCTTATTACTTTTTTGGAAACATTTTTCCAGGATTCTCTGATCAATAGAAAAAGCTCAAGACCGATATCTTCATAAGATCTATCTTAATAAATAAAATAAAAAAATCTTGACCCCAAACTCCTGAATGGTAGATTACCTTTGGGGCTGATTTTCCGGACCTCCTCCACATAGTCACGTGTCCTGTAGTCAATGGGGTGCGTGACTCCGCCCTGGCTGATGACCTCGTGCTTGCTGGCCGAGGCGGTGCCAAACACGGTGACATCACTCACCGTTTTACACAACTGAGTGGCAGCGATGCCCACCCCACCTAGAGAGGAAACAAAACTAATTATGAAACGAGAAGAGCCCTGAACACAACGCATTTTCCATCTCAAAACAAGAACAGAACCACGCAAGCAAAGGGCACTACAGGACAAAACTCAGTGCTGCCATAAGACCTTAAAGATGAGCACCCACCCACACATGAACAAACATTTGGACCTTTGTAGAGGGCCATTATCCTGGGTTAACTTGCAAAGGCAAATAACTTTGATCAATTTATTAATGGATTTTCTAATGTTTTTCTTCTGTTGAGGATCACAAATTAATTTGAGAGAAACTCAGGCTCATGAACATGAAAGCTTAATGGTTTTAAACACAGTGGTTTATGAGAACGGTTTACTGCGTACACAGTCTGCTACCGTTACTACTGAAAAACAGCAAGAGCAAACATCTTTAAGTCATTTCAAAGCATAGTATTTTCAGTGCCAAGCTTTAACCTCAAGACTGAGAGAGGCTCCAGGACAGCAGGTCACCAATCACCAGCTCTGTCTGACGGCTAACGTCTTAAAGATGCCATTTACATCAGACAGAGATTGTGAGCAGATCCATTTAATCTCAATTTTTACTGCGCGTCTTGTTTGTGTGTGTTTCAAAGAGAGAGGCAGAGCAGTGTGTTAAAAGGTCGCTAGTGCATGAACCTACAAAGGGTAAAGCTTATCTAATGACAAAATTAATAGAGCACACATACAGTAATATTTATAAATGTGATCAAGTGCTGTGGGCTTTGGATTGTGAGAAATGGTGCTTGCAAACACACACACTTTTTCTGGCCCTTGTGATGAATAGGATACATAATTAACGCCCAATAATCTAAAAAATTAAATTACATTTAAAACGCCAGAATGAGTAACAGCATGCAAAAAATTTTAAAAAATAAAATAAAAAAATCAATTAAATAAAAGTAAAGTAAATAAAATCATATATAAATCCCTAACTCAGTACTGGCTACCTAGTTTATCAAGAACTACAAATCATCTTTTTTTTACAAACGTATTTGTACAATAACACTAATAGCAACTGCATGGTTGAGGTTGACTCGACAATGTGTAAAAACGTAACTTTTCTTCCCACTATGCTTTAGAAAGGTAGATTGTTACTCAGTCCACAGTGTATAAAGCCATGTATACATACAGCGAGTTAATGAGCTTTTACTCGGGCCGAGTGAATCAGACGAGTCCCTGTAGAGCTCGTATACAGTATCTTCTTCATTAAACGGTCCCTCTCCTCCTCTCCCTCATTCACTCGCTAGTGAATGAAGTTTGTGTTGCCATGGTGACTCAGGATGAGTTGGTCTCTCTGAAAGCAGCGGGGCCGCCATTTTCTCTGTCAGAGAAACACACGTCTCTTTCACATCATGCTTTTAACCTGCTGTCTCTCCCGTCTCACCTCCTGGACCTCGTGTGGGGCGTGCGGTGCCAGGCTGCCCCATGACCACTGAGCTCCGATCACAAGACCTGTGAGAGAGCGGCCAAGAGATCCCCTCAACCTCACACACACACACAAAATCAACCTCTTTCATGGGTTCTCATATCTGCTAATCTCCAAAAATATGTGCACTTTACTCTCCCTCACCGCTAACTTGTGTGAATTTTATTATTTCTGCTCAGCTAGTAAAGACACACTAGGCTCAGGCCATGGGAAACTACATCGGACCCAGGGTCTAATAACTGGGGTGTGTGTGTGTGTGTGTGTGTGTGTGAGTGATCGATTATTATTAAATGCAAGGCTGCATTTAAATACATTTTATATTTCAAATTAATATAATAAATGATTAAATATAATTCAAATAATAAGAAAATATGTAAATAATGTTTTTTCGGCTAACATTAATATGTTTGCCATACTAATTGTGTTCACAAAACATCAGTGGTAAGGACGCATCTCTCTATTATTTAATGTTTTAAACGTTTTTTCCTCCTTCACTGGTTTATTATTGTGTTTATTACAGATAAACCCGCCTCTAAATAGCATGCTAAATCAATAACTGTAGTTTTTCGCTTCAGGAGGTCTCTTTCTGTCCAAGTGGGCAGTTCCTGGCCGAATAAGCTGCAGTGAGGACCAGACCATATGTCGTTCAGTCAAAGGTCTGGCTATAAGGGAGGCTTCTTTCCCAGGCAGCACTGTAATTGAAAAGTAATCGAAACAAAGGGTTTCTGAATTAAATATAAGTGCACTGATCAAACTGACTCCCGGCTTGTGGAGAGCAAGAGAAGAATGAATCCGTGGCCACATAAGCAGATTCTCCCGTTTAATTCCATTTGTTGCGCTTAGGATCGTGTGGCATTTTTATTTAAGAAAATTAAGTGCAATGTTCATCTAATCAGGTCGGTTTACCCGAGGGCATACGAGGCTGAAACACACACACAGTGAACTCTTTATGCTTCCTTCTATCCACACTTTCAAACACACACACACAGAGTCTTGGCAGCCAACAATCTTGGCCACAACAATATCACGCTCCCAGTATCACCCTCTTCTAGCGAGAGTGAATTTTCCCCCAAAACACTGAGGAATTCTGCAGATTCCCAACATACGAGCACTCGGCCCACACCCTCAGTGCAAACAGAGGACACACACACACACACACACACACACACACACACACAGAGAGAGAGAGACTTATTTCACTGCGAGCTGTTTGACAGGATTCAAAGTGGAGGATGTAAATTTGTGCTAACCTATAAACAGCTTCTCGTGTCTGACTCTTACGGTTCATTCTTTCAGAACGGATCTCAAATCAACTCTAAAGGCAAAGGTCCAGCAAACCAAATAAAACGGCTAGTGACTGGTCAGTCGAATTCGAGTCAGTCACACACACACACACACACACACACACCAATCAGACAGATATTGTAGTATTTGTCATGAGGCGCTGTCACAATGAAGAGGCTGTAGTCTGCTCGGATTTGTTCTGGCTGCTTATAAAAGCAGCAATAAACTACTAGATCACATTTCCACATGTCCAACCTTACAGGGGAGTGAGCTTATGCTCAACAACTGGAAGGCTAGAGATGTAAAGAACATTTCACACAAAGTGTCAATTATGACACATCAAGTTAAAAATGTAAAAGTGCAAATAAAACTTGACAACTGTGCAACGTCGTCACTGTGAACTAAAACTAGATCAGTTATATTAGATAAAATGCATAAACAAATTCAATGAAACAAAAGAAAAATATCTAAAATTAATAATCTAAAATTTAAATGAAAACTGAAGATATATTTTAAAAAAGCCAACAATAACGCTGCGGCTGAGGGGAAGAATTTCTGTGGTTGTAACTTTTTTCCCCCTCACAAAAATCTGTTGCATGCATTTAAAAGTCATACTTTGTCTAGTATGGAAAACTTTGTCAAAGTCATGCAGTCTACTTTGACCTTCGTGTGTGTGTGTGTGTGTGTGTGTGTGTGTGTGTGTGTGTGCTCCATACAAGAAACCAAAGTCTGAAGTGACATGGGAGTGAATAAATTACAGAATTCATTCTTGGATTAACTAATCTTTAGAAAAATGACAGGGGAAGGGGACAATAAAAGATCATTAGAAGTTGACTTCATATACCATAGCAGATGGGGACTGCTCTTCGTTGAGGTTGAAATTCTTAAATGCTGTTTTTGGTTCGAGTTTAATGTTTGTTTTATTTTACAAGCGAAGTGCCCAATGACATCCATGGCTTTCCGGACACAACAGTCTATTATAACAAGTAGGCAGTTCTTCACTCTTAAAGCGTTTACACTACAAACACACTGTAGTCAGACGCACTTCCAAATACCTTTGATTGATCCAGTCACAAAACATTTTGGACCTTGTTTACACCCGTGTTGATCAATGTCGGTTTGTGATCAGATACTTTCATGCAGCCTTCAGTTCCCTTGCACTGCAGCTGAACGGAAAAGAGTGACAAGCATCAACTAATGACTAAAACTATTTTTTATTTGGAGGTAAAATACATTAGCCTAAAATCATGCAGCATGCTCCATATGAAGGTGCAGTGCCATTCCTCACGTTCAGTGAAGGACACATTTCCATTTTTACAGCGAATTCAAAAAACATCCTGTCCACTGAGATACCAAGGGCTTCCTGAGCGCACACACACACACACACGCTCACACTTGAGCATTCACAGACACACGCTTAATCTCAAGAACAAGAAAACATACAAGCTGAAACAAAGGCCGATGGATAGAATTGCGAGAAACATGATGCGCTGCAGAACTACACACTCCTCATCTGTGATTGACACCCCATTCCAGAAATGACAGACCAGAGACCTCCATTTATTATGAGGGTTTTGGTTTGATTTCTCTGCAAATATTTGTGACTACAACTAAGTTCTGTCTTAAAACATCCCCTCTTTTCTCTTTTAGGGTGTGGTGGCGGTTCAAGGAGACGTTTTCCAGATTCTGGTTTCTGCAACACTCCAGTTTGGACGAGAGTGTTTCCTTCCAGCCCGAGCCAAAGCTTCACCCACACCCACACTGTCTGATGCATATGTCCATAAGCATTCACAGGGGATATCAGACGCGTATCAGACCCCAGAGAGGGAATATGAGAATAGTTTGTTGGGCCTCATTCATGAAACACAAGCAGAATTGATTCCACTGTATAGAATTAGCAAATCCAGTCTTACGTAAACTGTCAAACAAAATTGAATGCTGCAATTCAAGAATGGTTTTCATTCAAGATTTACACAAAAACGCACGGTTTGTGTGCGTGTTTTTTTGTGCTCGTTTTATACTTTTCCAAATACTGGAGGAGTATTTCAAGATATCAATGATTATACAAACACGAGTAACATTAGTTCACTACGAGTGCACTGAAACCAATAAAACATGGAAACCATCTCATATGCTTTTTAAAGGATGTGCCTGACTTCCCAAGCAGCTAAACCGAAGTCCTCAAGGCACTTCTCAGGAAAAGTTAATCAGCTAATGTAAAAGTGCTGCATACAAAACACCGCAATACCTCCGCCAGGTTATTTCATCACTTTGAAACTGAAAAACACAATGGCTTTGTAAAAACTGGCTCCTAGTACTTGAAAGTCCCTTTCAGGGCTTAGGAGTCTCCATTAAACACATTTTCATTAGAGAAACAATAATCTAGCAACTACTAGCTACAATTTTTGTCATGTAACTTGGAATCAGTAACAGACTACAAACTTCAAAATAATCTACCCAACTCTGCACGTAACATCAAGCCAAAATGACAAATGTGTTTTTTTTTACCAGTAGTTTGTGCTGTGAACATGGGGTGCTTGGCTCCAATTACACTTACAATCAATGGCTTTAACTGTTGTCTTACAATGAATCTCTTTAGCTTGTTTAAACAATACCACACATAAATACTTAGACCTCAATTACTTTTTGCCATTTTCCATTTTTGAAACACTTGAATTGGATGAATTTGAATTGGCCGTAGGGTTTCTAAGCAGTGCTGTCAGGCAGGAAACGGCTGTGTGTTAGACCTACTTTTCACTTTGATGTTGGCAGTTTAAATGCTGGTATTTCGCGAGTATGTGGAGGGCGTACCATACCAGAGAAGTTTGTTCAAAGTTTGCGGATTTTGTCAGAATTTTGATGCACTTAGCTACTCCCCTCAGTCTGACTCCAGCCATTTCAATAGCTTTCCCAACTTTTTTTTCCCCAGAGGCAGATGTGATATCACGGTTTAAAACAGTGGGGGGTTTTTTCATATTGACACCACAAAAATGGTTTATCAGCCTGAAACTGTGTTTTCCCTCACTTTGACTATTAAATATAATTTAAAAAGACCCTCATTAATAAAAATGCACGCTTAAAAACCCAACACCGCAACGTACTCATAGACTAAATAATCAAAACAACACCACACACACATACACATACACCATTCTATTACGACTAGAAAACCCTTCATCACTAGAAATGTTGCATAATTAAATGAATAATTGTGTAAATCACTGTTCAACCAAATAACTATCATCCCAATATCTGTCAGTTTTTTAATACAGCCAGAGCACGGTCTTCGCTGGGAGCAGAACACTGCCTAAATGTTTTGAAACTAAACAGCTGCCAAGGGACACGCTCATATGAATTTACTGAGAAGAGGTTTGTTTGACACCTACAGGAATATCCTCGGAGAAGAAACAAACTATTCAATCCTGCACCTGCACTTACAGGGTCTCCCAAAGTTCATTATTTAGAGAGTATGGTTTCCCAACACACCCCCACACGTGTACACCTGCAGAGAGAGAGAGAGAGCGAGAGAGAGATCCCTTCGGGGCTACACTTGGAAATAGTTAAATTGCCACAAGGGACTCACTGATCCACTCCCACGAATGATGATGGGAGCACATCAGTAAAATGTAAACCACTGCTGTACTCCCTCGCCGCTGTAAAAAGCCCCAGGGCTCCCTTTTGGCCAGCTGCAAGAACCGTATACACACACACACACACAAACACTTACGCACACCTGAACATGATGGATGTGTGCATTGTGCTGCAGCTAATGACAATATAACTGAATTAGGCTGCATGTAATCCCTGTTAGGAAGCCTGTTATACATTTGCATGGTCTCCCCAGTGCACACACACGCTTACCTGCAGCCATATGGATGAGCACGCTCTGGTTCGGACGCAGGTGTCCAAAGTCGAAGAGCATCAAGTAGGCGGTGATGTAATTGACAGGAATTGCCGCTGCCTCCTCAAAGCTCATGCCCTCTGGCATCAGGAAGGTGTGTGTGGTCGCCACCACTACTACTTCCTGCCACATACCGCTCCGGTTCAGAACCAGGACCTTATCACCCACCTACAGACAAGAAAACCGAAACATTCAAAGAACGTTTGGACAACAGCCCTGGAATGTTTCAGCAACAATATGCCTTTCAGTGTTTCATGCCACAGTCACCATAGCAGTGCTGCAACGATACTGAATACGTCAATAAACATTTAGAGTGTATTCGAGAAGATGTGATAATGCTCAGAGGAGCTGTACAGTTATTTGTTCATCTGCGGTTTTGCAAAGTATTGGAGTTAAAAAAAAAAAAAAAATTATTGGCAGGACAATTGCCCAGCTGCACAGATCTGGGAGATCTTGTGTATGTTTTGTTGTCATTACCCTTCAAAACAGTTAGCATACCTCAATGAAATAATTGAACCTGTACTGTTGGCCAGCTGGACTGTTTTGTGAATCTTTGTCTTGGAGCAGATAAATGTGCTCGATTTAGAGTTGTTCAATTATATCATTTGTAACGGAAAATCCTTCAGTTACCTTGGTGACCCCCCACGAACACACACACACACACACACACACACACACACACACACAGAGAGATACAGGAAAACTCATTGAGCAGACTTCCACTACTTCCTTTGGAATGAAGAAAGATAAGGAATGCAAACACACATTTGTAGCACATAAACCACCAGTGAGTTTGTGCAGTTGAAATTGAGCTAAAGTGGTTTGTTGCATAATCAAAACTATATATGACAATGCATAATCGAATATTTTGTGATATGGAAATTCACTATTTCCTGCATGCTACTAGGAGCAAATCATCCATGCTTGTTACTTTATGCTTGTGATTTTTAAATCAAAATTGACTTTCAAAACTTAATCTCGCAGTGAAAGGATAGATTTCTTTCTGGTTGAGTATATGCTGGACTTCTCCAATCAAATACAAGCATTCAGACCAGCCTCCATCCAATCAACAACCAATAGATAGAACCAAATCCTCATCCTATTTTTTTTTTTTCCTTTTTCAATAAGTGGTCTCTTTCAGATGTTGCAGTTAAGAAGAAAAGGTCTTGCGCTTATTCCATTACCTCACAATTTTAAAGGCGTACACATGTCAGACAAAGCAAAGCTACAGTTGTGCTAAATAGGTCTTTTAGTCTGACTTCACAAAAACCTGACCAGTGCTATTTTAACTGGACTTATGCATTTACATGGAATTTTATTGTCAATTTCTCTAGTCCAACTTTTCTTCAAAATATCTTTGAGTTCCACAGAAGAAAATGACCGGTTTGGAACTACATGAAGCAGAGTAAAATTATGATTTTCATTTTTGGGAGAACTATCCCTTTAAATGCAGTCCCACTAATAACCCTCTAAGGGAATTGCACGGTCTAATATCTGCACCACTAATGGCCCATGTTTTCAAATCAATGGTTGAGCCAGTGTTGTTGTATCCAACTCAGTCAAGCTGCTAAAAAAAACAAAAAAATCATTGCCATTCTGTTTGATGTCACTGGCGCCAACAAACGGCACACTCCACCTTTAAGAGGTTTACAAAATTCATAAGAGCAGTGACACTGACTGGCCCGACCTTTGTAACATGCACAAAAACACTCGACACTTATGTCCTGTCCACCACTTGTGTATTTTCTCAATCACTAGCATCACAAACATCCCACTTCCTCCACCACTCTTTCTCCTTCTATCACTCCTTTTCATCTCTCATCTCCCCCTCTACCTCCGTCTTGCTTTCTTTATTTCTAAAGATCAGTTCCTCTCATCGGGGGGCAGGCAGATCCTTCAGCCTCAATGAGCTTGAGAGAAGACAACACACATACACACAGCCGAAAAACCAACTCTTGCCACAAATGAGCTTCAGGAACCACACATACACAAGCTTTCCTCAAAAGCAAGATGCAAACACTAATATACCAAGCGCTTCCTTCACAGACAGGAAGACACAGACAGTCTAATAGGCCCCAGGGACGCATGGGCATCTTTGTCTATACAGTCCAATTAGAGAGCGGGACTACTCCCAAGCCGATACGTCTGTGTCCCAGTTCATCTCTCCTCACGGTTTGCAGTCTTTCCTGTCTCTCTCTCGTCTCATCTTTCACGTCTCAGTCTTGCTTTCTGCCATTCTTCTTCTTCTTTCTCCTTTAATTGGACTCTCTGCACATCACAGATCAATGGACACTTAAGTCTCGGCCAGGAACTGGGATCATGACTCACCATACGGGGAAATCAGCCCTCTTCCCCCTCCTTTTTTCTCTCTCTCCTGCTCTTTCTTCATCAGACTTGCAAAACAGTCACACTTGTGTCACTAACTCATCATACTTTGTATTCCGTGCTTGTGCTGAACAAACACACTTTTAAGCTGAGATTGCAAAGATCAAGGCCAACTGAAGGTCTTGTAAGAAGTCTGTCACTGGCTGTGATCCTCTCCCGTCTCTCCGGTCTCTTCCTGTCCTGTATGCATGCACGTACACACTTAAACACACATGCTCTCTCTCACACACTACCTTTAAAGGGTAAAGTGGCTCTCTCTAATGCATTTGGCTCATGCAATACATCTGTCGGTGAACTTCTAATCTTGTTGCTGTGGAAATGAGCAGAATTTCTGCTCCATAAAGCTTTGCCGTCTCCCAGTGCTGATTTTGTTTATTTGTTTATTCTGTTTGTTTGTTTTGTATGTGGCAGCCATAGCCCTGCGGTTGAGGCTCTGGGCGGCGAACACAAAGGACGGCAGCTCAAAATCCCACGTGGGGTGGAGAGATAGAGATCACAATCCTGTTTTATCAC
Organism: Carassius gibelio; assembly: GCF_023724105.1. Lineage (NCBI taxonomy): Eukaryota > Metazoa > Chordata > Actinopteri > Cypriniformes > Cyprinidae > Carassius > Carassius gibelio. The sequence continues at coordinate 25,060,781 of NC_068398.1, read as the reverse complement.
CACTGTGCCTTTGAGCAAGACGCTTAACCCACGCATGCTCCAGGTGGGGTGCAGTCCATCTAAAAATACACTGTTGCTTTAAAACTGGAAGCATGTATGAAACAGCAACTAATTATGGAGGAACTAGTTACTAAATATTTCTGCTACATTTTAACTAATTACTGAAATATTCAGAGTAGTGATTATCTAATGATTATTTTAATATTAATGAATATGAACAAAAAGCTTATTTTTCACTTGCATGTTTACTGGTCTCCAAGCATTGTAAAGAATTGTTATTTTGCTAAAATAAAATAAAAAGTATTGGGAAGTTATTTTACTGACATTTCTTGTGATGTGAACATGCTTTACTCTCCTTAAAGTTATTTTAAATAACTATTTTTAAATATCACAATCATTTTATAATAACTATTCATGCAGCTTAATGAGCTCACATTAATTGAGAGATTACATGGAATATTTTTAACTTTCCCCCTCAGTTTGTTTTATTTTTTCTTTCTTCAATTTTTCTTCTCTTCTGGACCTGCAGAGATCCTAACCCTGTAAGAACTAGAAAAGGCAATAAAGTGACAAAAATGGTGACCAGTACAAGACTTAAGATATACAATGTCCCTATTAAATATTAATAACGTTAAATTTTAATAAATTCCTATAGATTGCAAAAAAAAAAATAAAAAAAATAAAAAAAATTGAACTACCAACTTGCCATTCAGCAGCAATGTTACCATCTTTTACTCAGAAATAATAGGAAAAAACTTTTATTTCCACATAAAATCTATTTTTATACTTTTAAAACTATAAAAGTATTATGTTGAAAAAAAAAAAACTTAAAATGTTAAAAAGTTAAAATGCACTGTAAGGTACTGTAGTCGCAGTTTGACTTGTCAACTTCATTATTTATTATTGCTTGCTTTTATGCTGCACCTAATAAAAAAATAAAAAAAAACTGGTCTTAGGGAGTCATTTTATTCTCATCTGCGTTGTTCATACCCTACAATTGTTAAATTAGGTCACACTGCCATCACAGCACCAGTTCGGTTTCCACCTCTGTAACCACTCTCTGCACATTGTGAAACAGTTACCGCTCTTGTTGTATTGTGACATTACGGCTCAGTGAATGTTTTTATTATGTATTCACATTGAAGCAGCTCTAACATGTTGATCACTCTTACAGTACCACTAACTGATCGAATCTCAGCTTCCGCCTAATACACCCATAACTGTTCCTTTATGGCGCCGTTAAACTGCTCTTAAATGAGAGTACGTGAAAGAGAATGTCAGGTTTCCATGTCAAAATCTAATGGTTAAAACGGTTTCTCAATCTCAAATGTTACACAGCACCATCAGATTCAGCAATAGAGGCTTGTGTCCCTGCTGTTCACTTACTGATATTCACTGCATCGCTGTTTATCATCGACCTGTCAAATCACACACACACACAGAGGGAGGGAGAGAGTGAGAGACCGAGAGAGAGAGGAAATTCCAGGCTGACAATGTGGTCCAGAGAAAGATAATTGTGAACAGATGCATCTGATCCTCGCAGCAGAACTCTGACGAATATTGTGTGTGGACACAAGCAACAAGTTGCATGAATTATTCATTATAAGAATGCTAATATACACAGAGTGGGCACAAGAGAGCGGTTTCTGAATAACATCGGTCAGGTCATGTGAGAGGATGTCAGGGCCTTTAGCATCCACCTCTACAGCGATGTGCATCTCCATCTCTTCCTCCAAGAAAAAGTCAGTTTCCAGACGCCACAATCAGCAGATTCCTCACCTCACATGCTCACCAAACAATGTCAGCTTTGCCAAGAACTATCAGGTCTCACAGTGTGAGAAGAACCAATTTTTTGCTTGCTGACACAGTAATACACAGAGAGAGAGAGAAAGAGAGAGAGAGACCGGTGACCTTTTAAATTCAATATCGGTGACAGACGAGGCTGAGGAAGGGCTGGACCATCATCATCCTCCTATGCATCACCCAGCAGCCAACGCCTAGTGCTCGCTCCCTCTCTCCCTCACACACGCTTAGGCTTTAATCTGCATTTCACACAATTATTCAACATCTGACCTCGACTGCTTCTCATTAAGCGTGTTTATTCTCGGTAATACAAATATCAAATCCTTTCAACAAACTCTCACAGAGAGCCGGTGCATGACGTTGCCATGATACGTTGCCATGGAGCCCAGCGCAGCGACCACTAGGCATGACTCATCGATTCGTTCATATGGAGCACATATTAAGTCAATTAGTCCACGTCATAGACGCCGCCGTTTTCTATGGAGCTGAAAAAGTAACCCAATAATTAGATTTATTGATCTTATTTAATCGTACAGATATCCGCTGGCCAACTGTATCAAATATGGTAGTAATAAGAAATTGTATTGCATTGCCACCATGTCCACAGAAACAGGCGCTGACGTTTATATAAAAGGGAAGAAAATAACGAAGAGAGAAAGAAAAAAAATTCTGGCAGGAATGATGAATGATGTCAGAGTGTATGTCGGTGTCACAATGCGCGAGGCAGATGACAAAGGGCGCGTTCGATTAGCATTTTCCCCCTCTCGCGCCTCGCCCTTTTCACTGCGCGTGGAGAGTCTTCCACGCGCACACTTGACACCGCTCACAAAGAGCGCTAAAAGTGCATTAAACCCGCCAAGAGCAGAATTTCACTACTTTTTTAGAACGTCTGGAATTGAACGCGCGCGTGCGCGGATGCTGCGCGTCTCAGGTGCGACTTCGCGAGCGCGGAGAGAAAGAGGGGCGGTGGTTCATCCACACAGAGAGGCGATCAACTCAGAGCTTCCAGTAAAATAAACGACAGAAGCTGTGAACGCTGTGTTTGCATAACGGCGTAGAAGAAGTGGCATATCTTCAGGCAGTTACTTTCAACTCGCCGCGTACACAAGCAAAGCTCGCTCTCCCGTGAACGTTTAGCGTTCCGACCCATTGCTCGGGTCAGCGCGACAAGAGCCCCGGTGATTCTGAAAGGAGGCTATCGGTGCCCCTCCCGCTCCTCTTTTGTCTCCGGTGGCGAGTGAATGTGAGAAGAGTTTGAGAACGAGTCTCTTTGAATGACTGACATTATTTTTGCACAAAAGAATGAACTGTAAACATTGTGGAAACATTTTCAAATCAACAAACGCGTTAAATGTGCAATAAAATAACACCGTGGATGAATAAACGGCTGTATGGTGAACTAAGCGAAGAGTTAACTCACTTTTCTGTCAGTCACGTCTTCACCGACAGCCTCGATGATCCCGGAGCACTCCATGCCCGGGGTTACCGGCGGGGAAGGGAGCCGGTCGTACAGTCCCTGTCTCGCCATCAGATCGGCGAAGTTCAGCCCGCACATTTTCACGCGCACCATCACCTCGCCGCTTTTGAGAGCTGGCTTCCCCTTCTTCACTTGGAGCTTCACCTTATCATACCCGCCGTAGCCGGTGAGCACCAGAGCCCGGTAGCTGAACGTGTCCTCCTCTGGGGCTTTCTCCGCGGCGGGCGCTGGGGTGTCGGCGGCAGTGGCGGCCTCGGCGGAGGCGCTGCTGGGCGGTGGGTCTGGTTTGCTCTCGGTTTTGGGGGACTCGGCGGGCGTCTTGGTTTCTTGCTGCTGTTGCTGCTTCTGCTCCTCGGCATTTTGCTGCTGGGCGGGTGCGTCTTCGCCGGACATGGTCGGATTTTGAGTCGAGAACTTTTGAGGAGAAAAGACGCGTTTGTTTTCCTGCCTCGAGTTTACGAGCTACTTCGCTGTCCACGGTTTTCTCAGCCTTTGCAAAATAGATGCTGGAGCCTGAGAAGGTGAAGGACAAGGAGACAGAGAGAGAGAAAGAAAGGGAGTGGAAGATGCCTCACGACGACTAGTGAGTGACCTGAGGCTCTGACAACTATTGAGAATAAACGAGGCGTGGCGAGCTGCAAAGCCCGGAGAAATGGATTTAAGGGGGGGGGGGGGGGGGGGGTAATGGGTTGACGAGTCCAATGAGGGAGTTTGTGTGCTGACAGGCAGCTGTGCTGACTTCAATTTAGTAAATGCAGTAAAGCTGTTTTTACTATACTCAGCTGAAATTCACACAAGAGAATGAGAGGAATTTTGACTGAGTGTTAAATACACTTTCACAAATTAATATTTATCTTCTTTAGGAATGTGTGTCGTTATTGTTTAAGCAGAAGCCGTTTTTTAATCAATGCTTCATAAAATTTTATTTATTGGTTGATTTTAATTAAACTTTAGAATTTTTTTGTTGTTGTTGTAAAGATCTATCAAAAAATAGAAAATCAAAAATATGAAACAAAATAAATTTGGTAACAAAATAATAATAATATAATAAAAAATTGTCACTTCAGACAACAAAAACTGATTTAGTTTTTGACATTAAAATAAAATAAATAAATAAACAAACAAACATAAAAATTATTCTCTGGCAATGCAAAAATAGTCACCAAGAACAATTAATCTACATGGAGCTCAAATTGAAGTCAAAAGTGTATAATCATATTTTGTTATATTTTAAGACATTACATGACATAACATTACACTTAAAAGCTTAAGACAGTTTAAAAAAATGTAAATATGGTATAGGCTTGATTATTCACATTGCATGCTTTCCCCCCTCAAACCACCAATATTTCCCACATTAATTTCATTAAGTTAATGTAAACCCAGACCAATAAAGATTTTATTGGCTAGCTCAATCACCTGCAAACAAATCAGGTCATATTGTGACAAACAGTGTCGTTATCTTTTAGTTAGGGGTTAGTATTTGTTTCAGTGTTGTGTAGACAATCACCACTGTGACTGACCAATGAAATCCTTAGAATCGGATGTGGGGCAGGTTTTGTGCTTTTTTTTTTTTTTTTTTTGGGTGGAGGGGGGTGTCACATATTCATATTTCTGTCAATGTGCGGAAAGAAAAAAAATGCTTTCCTATGAAATCAAAATGGTGCACAATGTTTGGGTGCTATTTGTGTAAAAAACGAGGTGTGCATGCACACAGCTGATAGCAGCTACACTGTCTAAGTTTCAAGTGTTGTTTTTGTTAGCATGAATGTAGCAGAACGGATGTGTGCATCTGCGAGCATGTGTGTAGAGGCGTGTACGTCCTTCGCGTGGTTGTGGAGGCGTGCTTATGAGCATGTTTGTGTGCAACCAGAAGGCCAAGAGGAAATGTCTATTTATTCCTTCTATTCTCCAAGACCGATCTGGAAATCACAGTAAATTCTCAAACCATTGTTAACACTTGAAGGCGGTGCTTTGCACTCATGTGTTTGTGAGTGCTCTGACAGAAAATAAGGAACAACATCTGGCCAAAGCAGGCATGCTTTTTCACTCTAAATCAGCCTCCACACCCCTTCACGCTCACACAAACATGCATACAGCCAAACCACTGCAGTAGTAAAGGTCACTGAAACTGCACTCTGAGTCATCTTCAAGCACAAAGGAAGTGCTTTAAGAGAAACAGGAAGTGAACTGTGGGTCACGGGGCTGAATGGGTTTAGAAGCTTTGCGGATCAAGCTATAGGAAAAAGACTAAATAAGTGGAATTCTATTTCCTTTTATCATGTCACCAGCATTCTAGAAATGCTGACAAAAATACTTTGCTTAAGAAATCTGAAAACTAGTGTTCTTGGAAAACACCCAATGTCTGCTACTAACCGTAGCTTAGCTGCCTGAGCGCTGGTCCTAAATCTTTGCAAATAATGTCTGGTGTTTGTGTGCCAGTCTTGCCGTACCCGCCAATGGTGACATAAATCCTCTAAAGGCTAAAGAGTCAGGCAAAGTCCTGCTGGAAGGCAAACCCTTCTTGCCAAATACATTTACATTTATTCATTTTGCAGATGCTTTTATCCAAAGCAACTTACAATTGGGTAATACATAAAGTGATTCTTCTTAAAGAGCCCAACAGACGCTATGATATGAAAGTCAACTGCCTCAAGCAGTAAAATATGAACAACTAGTAAATGGATGTCTCATAGATTTCATTCTTTTTGTTTTTATAAATTATGCTTTTTAGATGAATCTCCATCTACAATTGAACCATAAATATGATCGTTTTAATCATAAATGTAATAAGTTATCATTTTAATTATGCTTATTTTATTTATTTGAATTTATTTATTATGTGTCAATGCAAAATAATTGTTAATCATAAATATAATCATAATCATGATTATCATTTTATTATGCTTATTTTAACACTATCTATAAAAAATCATTATTAATCATACATATGACTGTCATCTATTATCATTTTAATTATGCTTATTTTAACAATATCTATGCAAATTAACGCATATATAATCATAAATTAGTATTGTATTTAATAAGAATTGTTTTACTAATATTCATCTATGCTAAATAATTGTTTAATAATAAATATAATCACAAATTATGATTACAGTCTTAATTATATAAAATTATTGTTTTAATTCTTAATGTAATCATAAATTATAATTATAATTTTAATTATGCTTATTTTGTCAATTTTTATCTTTGGAAATAATGCTGATTCAAACTTGAAACCTAATTAAAGCTGCCAGCAGTAATGAGAGGAACCTCACCCCCGGGCTCACAGCAACAGCTAACAGTGGGTAATATGCATTTAATGTGGTAAATACAGGAGGAATATATCAGTCATTTATATGTGCCAAACTTCCTGCTGCCAGCTGGTGGCGCTATGATTATAACTAAATGTTGGCATGTAGTTGTCTTCAGGCCAGGACTTTTATCAAACATGTGATGTTTGAGGCAGATTGAATATGGTATATTTGAGTTAGGTAAATCATGACATATCCTGTTGCCAACAGGTGGCGCTAAGATTATAAATGAATATTGGCCTTTAGATGTGTTCAGGCCAGTATTCTTACCAAACATGTGATGTTTGAGGCAGATTGAACATTGCGTTTTTAAGTTAGTGTAAAGCATGACATATCCTGTTGCCAACAGGTGGTGCAATGAATATTTCTGAAAACTGGCCTTTAGATGTCTTCAAGTCAGGACTCGTATCAAACAAGATAGTTTGGTAAGAATGGACATTAAATGCTTTAGTGTAAAACAAGTAATTTCCTGTTGTCAACAGATTGCTCTATGATTATAACTTAATATCGGCCTTTAGATGTGTTCAGACCAGGACTCTTTTCAGACATGTGTAGTTTGGGGCAGATTGGACATTGTATGCATGAGTTACACCAACGTCCTTTTAGAAGGCATTAATAGCATGCTTTAACACTTAAGTGTTTCCTGCATTTTTATGCATGTTTCTAGCATGTTTAGCACATAATTGCATATTAAACTGTGTTGCTAATAGTGCATTCCAGTGTTAATGTCACTTCCTATTGACAGCAGGTGGCGCTATGACTATAAATGAATCTTGGCATGTAGATATGTTCAGGAAAGGACTCTCATCAAACGTGTTAAGTTTGAGGCAGATTGGACATTGTATGCCTGAGTTACATCAACTTCTTGTTTCACTGCATTAATAGTATGCTTTAACACTTAGCTAAGTGTTGCTAGCATGTTTTAACATGTTGGCAGCCTATTTAACACTTGCTGATGCTTTTAATATGTTGCTAGGAGTCCATAACGGTGTTAAACATGTCACTTCCAGCATGTAGATGTCTGTTCATGGACGTGTTCAGGATTGAACTCCTATCAAACGTGTGAAGTTTGGGGCTGATTGGACAGCAACTTCGTGTTTTATGGCGATGCATCAAACTTTGTCAGACCGCCAGGGACACGCTCTTTGACGAAAACTCAAGATCCTTGCAATTTAACATCGCAAATATAACAAATTATGATAACACTCAGCAAATTTGAAGGTGATCCGATTAAAACTGTAGTAGGAGTTTGTTAAAGTAAAAGGCCTGAAAATGGCAAAAACTGCACACAAAACAAATCCACAGGAAATTCAATATAACAGACTTCATGTTGGGTTTCGGATTTTGTACCAAGATACTTTTTTTGCAGGTATTGGTGTTACATGTGTCTACCAGGTTTCCTACATGTACTTGAAACATAGCTTGAATCGCGCTCCATTTAAATTTTATAGGTGGCGCTATCGAGCCATTTAGCCACACCTAATTCTGAAACCCATATCAGACATAAATTTTGGCCAGTACTGACATGTGTGCAAAGATTCATGAGTTTTGATCATGTTTAGGCCATCAAAAATGCAATTCATTTCGGAGAAGAAGAATCTGAGCAATTCCATGCAATGCAAAATAATTGTTATAATCATAAATCTTTAATTCTACATACTAAAGCCTCTAAGTGCTGTCTTAAATTTTCATCTAAACTGAGCATTTTTTTATCAGGCTCCTATGTTTAGGTTGAGTCATTTTATTCTCTTGTCAATGTATAGGCCCTTTTGTATGCAATTTATTTAAAATAACAGAACATAAATATAGGAGCCTGATAAAAAAAAATGCTAATTTTAGAAGAAAATTTCAGACAGCACTTAAAGGCTTTTGCATCTGAACTCTTCATATATTCATAATTTCTTCTATACTTGCTTTGTGTCAACAATGGTCTGAGCTATGAAAGTGCAACCTATGAGCAATAACATTTTCTCAATGTATCCTTCTGGTAATTAAAACATCAAGCTTAACCTTTTTCCTGGTTGACATATAATGGGTAATAAAAGTTTACAAGGGCATCTGATATGGAGAAGAGAGAGAGAGTTATCCTGACCATAGATAACCTTATAGTTGTGTGTGAATAGCCTCCCTTTGCAGTCTGGTTAAGCTGTAAGTGGGTTAGACTGTGTGTATCTGATGCATTCTGGGCTTGATATAGGCTCTGCACACAAAGAAAGACCAAAAGAAAGAGGCTGGAGTGCTGGATGAAAATGAGCTTTCCTTGGCCCCTGGAGAGCCAGAGATGCACACACTTACACTTCAGTTGTAAATTAAGTGGACTACTTGTTTAAACTTGCTCAGACTTGTGCCAGATTCACATACACAACAAAAAGAGGATGACACTACTGTTTATAAGACGCTAAGACACCAAGATACCCACTGACTGCTTTTCCTTCCACTGACCCTGAACATGGCCAACAGTCTTGCAAAAACGCTTCTATGTGTCCAACAGGAATATATTTAGGGAGACAGTCCTTTATGTAACCAGGTTCACTGCACACTCACATATTTAATGCCTGACTGGGGAAAAAAAGCATAGGAAATTGACATGAAATTATAAGTGGTGAAAGGAGTTTCCTTCAGTGTGACATCCTATGATACTGTGTTAAAGGAATAGTTCATCTAACAACAGATCCTCTGCAGTGAATGGGTGCCGTCAGAATGAGAGTCCAAACAGCTGATAAAAACATCACAATAATTCAGAAAGTAATCCACATGACTCCATTACATCTTTTAGCATCTTGTGAAGCAGAAAGCTGAGTGTGTGTAGGAAACAAAATCATAATTTCTGAGTTAAAAAAAAAAAAAAAACATTCACTGCCGAGGATCCAGTGCTGAGCAAGTGATGTAATTCTATTTATTTTATTTTTTCTAGTGAAGAAGGAGAGTAAATTTCAAGCGAATTTTCATTTTTGGGTGACACGCTCCTTTTTCCATTACACATCACTGTTTCTGGGACCAGACACTCCTTCAGTTCCAAAAAAAGAGTCACCTTACAATCACTCAAAAAATTCAACCACATAGAAATGCAGTAGAAACACTTAAAACACATCTCTCTCTCTCTCTCTCTCTCTCTCTCTCTCTCTCTCTCTCTCTATATATATATATATGTGTGTGTGTGTGTCACAACAGAGGACCATTAAAATGAACAGACCTCAAAAGAAAACCCTCAAAATTGTGAATAACCACTTTAAAATGTGTACTTTGTATATTTGTACATTAATATAAAATTGCAGCCTGTGATTTTGATATAACATCCATGTTATCACATTATGCAAAGTTGTTGCTTTTCATGTGATTATGTGCAAAACAGTGAAGTATTACAATAATATAGATGGTAAAGAGAGCATATTTAAGTTCATTAAATAGTAACACACATACTTAGTATACACTTAAATTTTGCACATAATATACATGTACATACATGACTGCATTTTGTAATATACCTGCCTACAATTGTCATTTGTATATTGTCATTCACTATCTACTTATTTGAATTTTTTATTCTTTTATTATGTGTTTCATGTTCTATCTCTGTCATTCTGTTGTACTGCGGAGCTTCTGTCACGAAAACAAATTCCTCGTATGTGTAAACATACCTGGCAATAAAGCTCATTCTGATTCTGATTAACATTTTTCTCTTTCTTTCTTGTTTTTTGGTATTTTTGTTTATCTAACGTTACTAATGTATACAATACAACATCTGCATGTAGGAAACTCTCACATACCAGGAACCGATGCTACATGCCACAAGGTGCAGCTGCATTTACAGACGACAAACAGAACGGACTTTACAAGAAATAACACTGAAAAGATATCGTGAGCACGGTTACGCAGTTCAGAAGGTCAGAAGCCCATTGTGTGAAAGTAAACATCCACGGACAGCAGGAATGCAGTAACCTCCTGTGGGTGGTTAGTAATGGACCATTTCTTCCAGTTTCTAAAATTGCTTGTGACTACAAAATAATATAATTATGTGGTTTTTCGGTGCTGAATAAAACAACACAAAATGCCTGACTAACGTGTAACGTACTTACGTGACACACGTGCTCGGTCTCGTGGTATTTGTCTCCCCCAGCTGGTAAAAGCGGGACAGCGCGTGATGGGTGTGGCTGGCCGAAGGAACCCGTCTGTGGATGATGGTTGTCAATAATGTTTGGGTTTAGGGCGTGAACTGAATTCCTGAGCGAAAGGCAGAATATAGATGTATTCAGAAACTCTGAATACGAATTCCATTCCTGATCAAAACTGAATTCTTTCTTTTAATACGATTTTAAAAAGAGGCTTAGGACCACACCACTAGCTTAAAACGCAATATAATAGCCCATTTAAAGAAGCTGAGAACTCACAAAGACCATTAACAAATAATTAACATATATATAAACAGACCACGTAATAAATCGGAAGACCAACACATTTTAACCATAGATTTTAACAGTGAAAATTCTACAGTACCAACATTTAACAGCAGATGGCAGCATTACATGAAGGAAAAAACAAAAGTCTCGCAGATGAAAACTTGTATTGAAGCGTACATGTAATTTAAAATAAATTACAATAAAATAAATTAAAATAAAGCCATGGAACCAAAACGTAACTTTTTTATAACATGCTGTTAAAAAAGTAAAATATTACAACGATAAATTTTGAATGTTTTATATTAATTAGATATAAACATAGAAGGTGCTGTATACATAAAAGGTGTATAATCATGTACATATACGTGACCATATTAATGAAAGTGTTGTAGAAATATTATTTATATTATTAAAAATAATAATTAATGTTACTAAAATTTAATAATTAAATATTTAAAATAATGATTAATATGTTTCTATTCTTAGTCTAATTATTTTCCAATTATTTGAAAAAAAAAAAGATAAAATGTAAAAGCAGAACTGATAACTTTTAATTTTTGTACTTTTTTAAATTATTTGCATAGTATTATTCTGAGTAATAACATACATTATTAAGTCAACTAAACATATAGCAGTTCAGTGTCTCACAAAATAAAACCACATCCCTATATCTTTATCAATTTACTTACAAAAAAAAAATATTGAATTTTTATGGTCCTAGGATGATAAAATTATCACCCGAAAAGCCAAAGTGTGCTGAAAAGCAATTCAATTAATAAAAGATAAAACAAAAAGCTTTTCAGATGACTCGTGCTGTTCTTTGACAAATCGCCATTTTCCACTTATAGAGATCCAGGTAGGCCTATTTGCAATCTAACCTAATCTAGTCTGGTTAATAAAGTGACCTCGCCTGAACTTCCTCAACACTCTGAAACTAACACAAAACATTTAAAGCATTTAAAAACGAATGGTTAGAAACACAAATATTTTATGTAAAATATGAATTTAAAATCAATTTAATAGAGACTGCACTCACAACGAGCAATGAAACCTCTTCCCAATCAAATATTTTGGAACGCAATGCATTCACCATAGAAACTGTGACATTTTATTAAATTGCACTAATGTTTCAAGTGCATGGCTTTTAATTTAATGACATTTTCTTGATTTTTTCATGACCTTGGGAACCCCGGATGGGCGACCCAGTGAAGTGTTAAATCACATCGTTAAAACAATTTCCATACACGAGCCAGAGGGGTCGCTTAATTTACACCATGCCCAAACCACAGGAGGAAGGCAAGGCAACAACATCGTGTCATTATAAATCAAGACTACTGAGTCAAGAGAGGTGAGCCTCGGCGCGTGGAGTCACCGTGGGAACCGGAGACTGACAGGCGGACAGGGGAGGGGACTCTCTCCCTGCACACCCGTCCACTCACAGGCACTCTCACGGTCTCTGCTCTGGAGCATTAGGCGGCGGATGGTGCTCGTTAAGCGCTAGGACAGAGCTGACAGTGGCGAGGATGGAGGGACAGTGCAGCCGCTGTAAGATCGTGGTGGTCGGTGACACTCAGTGTGGAAAGACGGCGCTGCTGCATGTGTTCGCCAAGGACAGCTACCCAGAGGTGAACGCATCACGCGAATTATCATTAACACTGAAAAGGAAATAAGTTACTAAATATGATGAACAGAGTGATGTGTTAAGTGTGTGTTAGAGTAGAATAATAGTTTGAATGTTTTAAACCGACGAACGTAGGTTGCATTAAAAGTTGTGTCATTTAAGTTCGGGTTTTATTAAACTGCATGCTTGTCTCTTATGGGACTGGTCACACTAGAGTGCAAATGGACAGAAAAATGAGCAGGAGCCTCGCTTCTAACTTGGGAGTTGGCACAGATGAGTTCACTGCATGAGACGCTGAAGTGAGACTGTGCCGTTTCTAGGCATAAAATCATCAACGCTCTTAGATCAATGGGCTTCAAGGTAGTGCTTGGCAAGACTTTTATTTCCATGCAATAAAGCTAAGTTCAAATGCCAATTAAAAAAATTGGTACAGGAAAATTGTTGATAAATGCATTAAAAACAGGCAGTTGATAAATCATGTTGCGAGATTTGTCCAAAAGGTGTGCGTTTTTGCGCCAAAGCATTGTTAAAGGATCAGTGTGTCATGTAATATTTCCATATAAACTTTAACAGTCAATTAAAAATATTGGTATAGTAAAATTAGCTAATTAACGAGATCAGTGCATCCTTTATTAAACCTCTTTGTCGAGTTGAATGCGTCCTTACGGAGGTGTCGAAATGCTGAATCAATTAAATCACTTCTAACAGCACATAATGAGAACAGCATCATTCACAGAGGCAAGAGTGTCACATTATTTAAAGGGGAAGTTCATGCTTTAGTGAGTAGCAAAGGTTTAAGTAGCTGATTACTTTTATGCCACTCATAGTATATATCTATGTATGCCACTGATCAGGCTTTTATAACCTGACTATGTCAGACTTCATACTTCCGCTCAATTTCAGTTAGCTTCTGTAATCAGTCAAACTATCTCCCAGATTTCCTCCCGCTATGCACCAGCCACCCAATCAATGAACAGAGGGCGGGCTGAAAGCCATGACGTAGACGCTAAGATAAGTGTAAGCGCCTAATTTAATATTGTAGTTTAGCTTGGTAGGGAAATCGAAAACGACTGCGGATATGGAGACACGGGATGCTATTCAATCTGTTGTGAAGAACATTCCCTGCATTTGCCAACTGAAGCCCGAACAAGAACAGTGTTTGTTTCACATTTTGAATGGAGGTGAAGTTGTGGCTCTACTCCCAAGTCCCGACAGGTTTTGGGATAAGTTTAGTTTATCAACTGTTACCGATCATCAGCGAGAAACTGGGGAGGCCAAAGTCCGGCAAGGCGATAATTGTGATTGTGTCCTCCTTGGTTGCTCCCATGAAGGATCAGATTAAGGAGGCAACAAAACTCGCTCGATGGCTTTGTTTTCACAGATTTTAAACTTCAGACAAGTGCCCCCCAACAAGAAAGAAAACACTTGTCAATTATGCCCTTCCAGACTCTGTCTACAAAGAAAAGCGAAGTAGCAGAGTTTGGTATTAGCAGGCTAGCTTTTATTTGTAGTTTGGGGTAACAAAGGGTTTTATAGGGTTGACTGAAATAATAATGCATTAACTGACACTTTAAATCTATGTTTCAAGCAACAACAACAAAACAATTGAACAAAAAACAGATAAATACAAAAAGTAGCCAATGATAATATCTAAACATGTATCAAAATCCAAATAAAATCAATTTATGTGTGATTTTAAGTGCATATTATGTGTCAAATTGGCTAGAAATGGTCCTGCTGCTTGGAACCAGGGTGAGAATTAAGATGGTCTCTCATTATTTTAACCATGTTTTCATATAACATTTCACTGCAAAACTATAAAAGTTATAGCTAGGCTTTTAAAAGTTAGGGCCATATGCAAATTATAAAATTATAAATGTTTTAAACCAGACTAGACCAGGTTTTTTTGGGCAACTGTTTTAAATAATAATAATTTAAAAAAAAACAATATTTGTAAATTGTAACCAGCACACTTTTAACACGATTGCTGCATCCCAATTCGCCTACTTATACTATGCCCTAAAAGTATACTCTTTTTGTGAAGAGAAAGTACATAGACAACGTTTGATGTAGAAGAATAGTAGGCAAGCTTTGGGACATACTACCAAAGTCTCTTTAAGACAAGTCCTGTCTCTGAGCAGTCATCTTTGAAACGCCTCTCGGACATGCAAAGTGCAGCTCCTATCTCTTTGTATGGGGAAACATCAAAATCTCCCAAACTCTTCACTAAGCTTTTGATTAAATTTCATATTTCAAATCACCAAAGAAATCTGACAGAAACTGTATCATAAATGTTGTTAATTTTGCTCAAATAGCATTATAAAAAGTATACTTTTCAGGCTTATCTGAATATACTTATCATTACAAAACTTTACATTTTTTACAAGTCATGGCCTAGTGGTTAGAGAGTTTGGCTCCTAACCCTAGGGTTGTTGGTTCAAGTCTTGGGCTGGCAATACCATGACTGAGGTGTCCTTGAGCAAGGCACTGAACCCCCAACTGCTCCCCGGGCGCATCGATCTTTGAATTCTAACCGGAAGTAGTAGATTAGTAGTAGTTTGGCATACTTTTTTAAAGGGGAAATATGATGTGATTTCTACATCATATTTTGTAGTTTTTTACATTTACATTTATTCATTTAGCTGACGCTTTTATCCAAAGCGACTTACAATTGCTATATATGTCAGAGGTCACACGCCTCTGGAGCAACTAGGGGTTAAGTGTCTTGCTCAGGGACACATTGGTGCCTCACAGTGGATTCGAACCAGGGTCTCTCACACCAAAGGCATGCATCTTATCCACTGTGCCAACACCACCCCACTTTTCCTTTCGCTTTGGAGTGTTACAAGCTGATTGTGAATAGATACCATCCTTGAAGTTGCAAAGACTTAAAGGGACACTAAGTAGGAATTACTCCCATCTAGTGGTGAAATTGTATTTTGCATTCAAACTAATTTTGCTCTCCAGCGCCTCACTTTTTAAAATGCGCGTTGCATCTACGGTAGGCGATATGTACCAAAAAGCTTTGACGGGATGTCTTTTAATAGCACTTCGTCGAGTTTTCCTTCAGGTGAACAGGTGTGTTATTTCAAACAAACTGCAACATGACAACTAACAAACGAATGTTACAGTATGAATTACTGACTGTGGAAAACATGAAATATTGTAATTAGTAGTTATGTCTAATTTATTCGTTATATTTTCTGAATTATATGCATTGTTAGATATAAAAAAAAATATTATAATATAGATTGTAACACTGACTTACCTGTCGAGAAGAAAACTGGCCACTTCAGCGTCTCTTTTGAAATCTTTATCAAGCATTAGCTCTTTCCACCTAGAAAAAGCTTCCCCGACATTAACTCTTGTTTTCTGTAATCTACGGTCACGTTTCCTTTTACGTTCTATTTTTGACTGTTTTGGCGACGATGTTTTCTTCTCCTGTGGCGCGGCATATGTATGGTGCATAATAAGAATGCAATCCAGACTTTTAAACTTGCCGGTGCAGTTTCAAGCGCCTCTCACTGCTCTGCACCTGCGTTTCTGGCTCTGACCGAAAACGCGCTGTGGAAACGCGTTGGCTTAGTACTTTTTGTCCCTCTCTGCTATTATAGTTTTGCAAGATGGCGGAACTACATGGAAGCCTCCGTCGACCTACCCGTCCCATGTATATAAAGATAATAAATTCTTCATTTACAAGGATTAGTTTAAACATTGGCATAGGTATTTGTACACCATTGAGGGCATATTTATGAATAAAAATATTGATTTTAGATAATAAAATACCTAAAAAGTTACTTATTGTCCCTTTAAAGTCTCAAAACCAAAGAGATATTCTTTATAAAAGTTAAGACTCTGCCACGCCCCCTAAACACATATGACTGCAAACACATATGAGATTAATCACTGTGTCTTTAAGGTGACTAATGGTAAGGGTTTTAGGGTTTAGTTTAGGGTTAGGGTTAGGTCTATATTTTAGACATAAAATATGATCCAGGGTCAAAAAAAAACCTGTTGATCCAGGAAAATGTCTTACTTGGTAAAATCACGGTAATCATAAGTATGTATGAATTTTTTGATTGCAGAATTACGTGCCCACAGTGTTTGAGAACTACACAGCCAGCTTTGAGATCGACAAGCACCGCATCGAGCTGAACATGTGGGACACATCAGGTGAGATCCAGCTCGGCATCAAAATTACTATCTTGCTACATACTACACATAATATTTCTGCAGTTTGCATACAGTACATAGTAAGCAAAATTGTATTGAAGTATTTTTGAAAAATCATACTTTTACCCAATGCTGCAGTATACCACAGGGCATATGGTTGTATGCTATATCACTTGACATGAACAAGAAGTAATCTCAATCTGATTTTTAAGCTTTATATTTTGACTCATTATCAATTCACACTCTCAAACACTCAACAACATGAGGTTGAGTAAATGACAAAATTCAAATTTTGGGGTTAACTACCCCTTTAAATAAACATGCTTGTAATGCAGTAAATATATATATGTATGTATGTATGTATGTATGTATGTATATATGTAGGGTTATTAGGCTATATTAAAATCCTTATAAAATCAGGCAGTACACAAAAGGTGATATACTAGTATTCCAGTGCAAACATAGCCATTGACTGTAACTCAAGCATTGTGCTGTTTAGTGGCGTCAAACTGATTTGGAAAGTCTGGGAGTGTAAATTTTGAAACCTCTTCATGGATAGATAAACAGATAGATGAAATTGCAAAAGTCCTACTATAATAAATCCTGGTGCCAGTCTCGTCTATGCATGGACACGCTTCGTTCCTGTCCCTCCTGGCTCTTGACCGCTCTCATAGCCTGGCTGACCCCCCATGTGAAATTGTATGAGAAAGATTGAACATGGCTTTTTGGTTCTCTGGAGCTTCTCACAAGAGAATGTTGTTTCAGCAACATTTTCTCAAATATGTGATGTCTGAACTACAAAGAGTCAGGAAGCAGAACTCTCGCTGCTTTGATTGAACAATACACAGAAGACAATGCAGAGCTTATGAATACAGAGCAGAATATGATCCTGTTACATTGCTCTTGAGTTGTGGACTGTATCTGTGGGTGAGATCTCTAATATAAATGGCTTTGTGTGGATTCAGGATTCAGGCTTCTCATCTATAACGCAACAGACCAACAAGTTAGCCAGAAGTCAAGTAATATTTTCAAAGCTGTGCATGCATGTTTAGACAGTGCTGTCAGTGTGGATTTTTGCACACTTGGTGTTAAGCTACACCACTGCTGACACACACTCGTCCTGACACACACTTCAGGGGTTTCTCAGCAAGCGTGACCCATAAATCCCAGCTCTAGGCCTCTGCATGTTTCCCCACCCTGCTATAAAAGTCCTTTATGGGAACTTCTTTTCTTGTCATCTCCATTTTTAAGTTCCTATGGGAATGTTTTCTTCTCCTGCTGTTGTTGTTGGTCTGTAGGGTTGTGCTGGGTTAAACTGTCACCCTGCTGAGAGTAAATCTTCGCTTTACTGTAAGCGCTCTCATACCACGGTCTGGGACACAAGAGTCTGTTTTTCAGTGTGGAATGTGTGTTAATACAGTTCAGCTGGTTATGAACTTTATCACTGTTTAGAAATGTTGTCAGTTCGCCCTTTTGACAACAGCCAGGCTCCCAGCAGCTTTGTGTGCAAAAAGTATAAGTGTAGTATTTACATCTATTTTATTGAACGATACTGTCATACCAAAGTGAGCTAAAATGATTCAATCTGTAAATTAGTGGAACAATTTAAGATATATTGCAGATTTTCAAATAGTTGTATCTTGCCAGATATTGTCCTACATCCTAACAAACCATACACCAATGGAAAGCTTTTTTATTCAGCTTTCAGATGATGTATAAATATCAATTTAAAAAAACTTACCCTTATGACTAGATTTGTGGTCCAGGGTCATAAATGTGATTTCTGTATCAGTTGTGCCACTAAATGCGTTTGGAAAATGGCTATGTTTGGAAATGCATACTAGCATATTATTACTACTATTATTACCATTACTACTCTTGCAATTTCTGTAGTATGGATACATTTTCTATGCATATAATACCCAGGTGACCTTCTACATTTCAGAAAATGTGCAGTATACAACAGAGCTCACTGCATGAAATACTGTGTCCCACAATGCAATGAACTTGACTTGACCTTCCTTCTCTAGCGTGATGAACGAGCCAGACACAGAATCAGATATAAAATCTTTTTTCATGATAAATGCTAGTAGGTTTTTCAACCAATTTTTGCTTTTTTCCCCCCCAATTAACAAATGGTTATTGGTGTCTCCAGCTGGGTTAAAGGAAGCATTTTTACATTAAAATAATTAGCTTTAAGTGCTAGAAAACTATATAAGCATATGAACAAATCTGTCCCTAGAAGTGTGCTAAATCTGATTTAAAAATGGCACTTTAATAAATATATATATATATATATATATATATATATATATAAAATATATGTATTATCAGTTTCATATTCATGATATTATTATTATATACAGTAAAATTATAAATATATTATTAATTGATAACGATGATAATAATACGATAACAACTGCATATAGTTGTCTCTGCACATTAAGCCGAATTCCCTTTCTAAGGGTATTAATATGCACCAAACTAAAATGCATGTTTTAAGTAAAAATATGTACCTTTAAGATTCTAATATGCATCTTTTCAGAACTAAATAAGTGTACCATGCCAGTAATACTTTTTTACTTTTTTTCGTGATGAAAGGAAGTATTTTGGCATGAAAGCTAAAAAACTGTGGATAAATCTTCATTTGTCAAAATGTCAAGATTTGTTGTGGACTTGTAATGAATGTGTGTGAAAGCTGAATTTGCAGTTGTAAAATGGAGAGCTGAATGAATGTTTTGGCCCGGCCATCTGGAGAACTAGGGCAACTAATGATTTGATGACTAATGAGAACACTGAATGGTAATGAGAGGCTCCCTTTGTTTAACTGTGTGTGATTTGTTTGGTTTATGTTGTGTGTGCTTTCTTCAGCATTTTCCTCAGATTGTTCAGTCATTTTTGGACTGTCCTTCAGTTTGTAAATCCAAACAAACAAACAACATGCTGACAGAAATCCACTTACCAGAATCTGTAGGCTATAATCATACAGCGTCCATTGTATACACATATCAGTCAATACAGTTTTTGTTTGTTTTGAGATACTGAGAATCGAGTTGAAAATGGTAATCGACAGTAGGCTCCATATATTGCTGATAGAGCTTAAAGACAAAATTAAAGGGCACATATGACGTTGCTAAAAAAAAACATTACTTTGTGTGTTTGGTGTAATGAAATATCTTTATGTGGGTTCTAAAAGGTTCTAAAAGCACATTTTCCACATACTGCATATTAATGTTTCTCCTCTATGCCCCGCCTTTCTAAAACACATCAATTGTGCTCTGATTGGCCAGCTATCTGGTGCTTTGTGATTGGCCGAATACCTCGTGTGACGGAATTGTTACGCCCCTCACCATACTGTGTGTCCCGGCGTGACCAGAAAAAAAAACAATTAAACCTATTCTAAACTAGGCATTTGTTTCCAAACTTAAACAAAACACAGTGACTCTGTCGAAGGGGGTTTAGTTAAAATCGCTGAACATAATGAGTCTTTGTTCATTGTAATATCGCTTAGGTATCGCATAGCGAATATCAAATGCACAAGATGCAAAACACTGCTGTGGTTACCACTGTGTCAGTCCTCCTAGTTTTGAGTTTGTTCCATACACATAAGACTGTAACTAAGCAGATTCACTCCCGTATTTAAATGTGGTTGAAACGATACAGTGTGTATGTGGAAATTGATACTTCCTGAACCCTGGTAATGAAATTTTAATGCAGCATTTCAGTAATACAACCATCAGGCATTGTTTCTGCCAGCATAACATCCTTCTTTTCAGTCTAACCTTTTCATGCATTGCCCTTAGGCCTGTTTAGATCTAGAAAAATGCAAACATAAACAAATATTCACATCACACAGGTAATCACGCTGTGTCTCTGATGGGTCTTAATGAGGTGTCTGCTACTGAGCTCACTGACACTCTTGTGCTTACGGCTACATCTTTAACAAACTGTAATGACATCCCATAGAGTTCTGCTTCCTCCACACACACACACACACACACACACACAAACAGCTGCACAGCTGGCGAGGGGTGAATCTAGGGACTGGAGGAGGAGAATGTTTACTGGCAAACATTCAGGTCAGCGTTTCATGCAGACACACTGTTCTTAACAAGTCACAAATTATGTCTAGCACTACAGACATAATCACAGTAATAATGTCTCGACGATAAAACAAAGAAAACAACCGGCCGAGATTTCTGTGGAGACATGTAACACCCACTGCAAACAAGACAGGAAAATAAGTGTTTTTTTTTGTTTGTTGTTTTTACATGGCATGAATGTTTTTGGATTGACAGAGGAGAGTGACCATAAATGGGAGGGACTTCAAATGATTAAAGGGGTGCTATTATGCTTTTTCACCTTTTCAACTTTAGTTAGTCTGTAATGTTGCTGTTTGAGCATAAAAAGGATCTGCAACGTTGATTTTGGCACAATATTTACACTGAAGCTTGCAGACGGCTATGGTAAGGGGCAGGACATTTCCCGACCAGGTGCCGAGTGCTGCCAATCACAACACACGCTGGCCCGGCTAACCAATCACAGCATGTTTCATATTTCAGAAGGCGGGCCTTCATTTGATACAGAAACTATTTGAGCCGTTCATGCCAGTCTGGGGACAGTGGTGTTGTAATAATGTCAAATATGTGAAAAATAATTTGTTTTTCGAACAACCTAGTCTGAGAGCCTGTTCTAGTACACCCCCAAAACAAAATCAAGACCCTGTAAAAGAGCATCATTTTCCCTTTAAATAGAAAAACTGACAAAAAAAGAGGTAACAGGAGTGTTAAGAAAAGAGCAGACACACATACAAATACACACAGGCTGAGATGCAGAGCATCTGTGTGTGTGTGTGTGTGTGTGTTTGTTTGGGTTTATTCAGCTATACTTTGGGGCCAAATATGTCCAGAGAAGCGAGCTTAATCTGGTATGAAACAAATCTGACAATGTCCCTTTGTGGCATATGTATAAAATATAATAATAATAATAATAACACATTATTGTTATTACTATTTCAGACATTATTTATTACATTACGTTTTATTAAAATTGTATAAAAATAATTTGACCTTTTGTTGTTATTATAACTCTTTGATGAAATAGATTTCCCACATTCAAATGTGTCAAGAAAAAGCACTATATACATGTCAAACATTATTATTATTATTATTATTATTATTATTATTATTATTATTAAATGGAATGCATGGAATACATAATAATACATGGAAGGTATTATTATTTGTAATAATTGTAAATTCAATTTACATGTTTATATGGAATGAAAGGAAAATAATTCATACATAAATTTATAATAGTAATTATTATTATTTGATAGATTATTAAATATATAAGATGATAAATATTAATTTCCCTTTTGTTGCTATTATTATTTCGCTCTCTCTCTCTCTCTCTCTCTCTCTCTCTCTCTCTCTATATATATATATATATATATATATATAATATGAATGCGTGAATCATATTTGGTGATTATTATGGGGTTTATATAAAAATAAACAGCAGTCTATGGTATGTCATCATTAAAATAGCTAAGTAAACAAGTTTATTTTAGAAGCTGTTGAGTGGAGAACAGAATAAAGTGCTTCTGTGTCCCTGTGGACTAGCACGCTCAAATTGGCAACAAAAAACAAACAAGCAATATGACGACAGAAAATGCCTTTTTTCATTCCAATCTGTCTCTGTGAACACTTTTGTTAGTTTGATCTTATCCTTATTTGCACTTTGAACTGGTAAATTAGTTTTGACCATCTTTCCCTGGCTGTGGTTGACAGAGCTGCCAGAGAGGATTGTGGGACATGCAGCTCATGAGGTGACTCCTGAGGCCAGCCCATAATAACTGATAGCTTTGATCAGTGCTTCAAACACTCATTGTCACTTCACACTTCCTCTCTCTCTTTCCCTCCCTATCGCTCTCTGTCTATGTCTGGGTTTGTGTCCTCACTCGAGGGAAGGACAGAAGAGTGAGGGATGAATGCAAAGTTCGACAGGAAAGACAGAAAGTACACCAATTTTAAACAGTGGCTTTTCACAACCCCATTCAAAATATTATGAGCTCACCTTGACCGTCTTCTTTTTTTAACATCATAAATGAATGGGAAACTGAAATATTATTATTTTTTTTTAACATCTTTTTTTCGCACTGACAAACAAGTTAGCCAGTATAACACAAAATCTAATTTCAAATTTAATTTCTTTGATTATGACTGGACAATTAAATATGCAATTCATTGAGGTCATGTGACAACAACAGCATAATACTGTACTAATATGCTTCTTTAATAGAAATGTAGTGTAGTTAACTAAAACTACAACCATGGAAAACATTTCTGATAACTGAAATAAATAAAAAATTATAATAATTTAAATATAAATCTGATTTCATTTCATCCTGTTTTCATTTACTTACTTTTTTCCACATAATGTTCAATTCATAGAATTACTAAATCACTAACTAAAATTTTAATTTAAAAGGAAAGTTTAAAAATAAAAATGCATTCAAAATATTAATAAAAAATATAATAGTATATCACTGATACTAAAATAAACACTGGTGATGACCTCGTCACATTGCATTAATGTTGTCCAGTTATTATGTTGGAAATAGAACAAGTGTCAAATGTTCTATAAATACAAATAGAGACATACTTTTGGTTAATTTCTATACACTGTAAATGTAAGCATGAAGTTGGGCACATTGCATTGTGGGGAAACACGAGCACTTCTGAACAGACACTGAACTGAGCTGAGTTATGACTCGATTGTGTTACAGAAGCATTCGATTTTCTTTGCATCAAGTCCTGTTTTTTCCTGTTTATTACTGTGAAGCTGCTTTGAAACAATCTGTATTACATCAGCCACTATAGAAATAAAGGTGACTGCACTTGACTGAGCCCTGGGACAAGAGTGGCTTAGAAATTTCACAATGTGCACAGTATACATACTTTATTCTGCAGATTTAGTATGAATGCTAATGTTAAAAATGCTATTCCGAACACAGCCAAAGACAACAATTTTATTGTGCTGTAATTAAACTGACCTCTCCTTCCTGTTCAGACACCCACCACTGTAGAAATATCAGTCTTTTATATCATCTGCCCTGCTGTATGGCCCACTGTACATCATTTGTACGTTACACAGCATTCACAAGCACCATTAGCAGTGTTTCCTCTTTGATGTGAACATCAGCGTTATCATTATGAAGATTTTCATCCTGACCCCTCACTGTGCTTGTGTTCGGCAGGGTCCTCGTATTATGATAATGTACGGCCCCTGGCGTATCCAGACTGTGATGCTGTGCTCATCTGTTTTGATATCAGCAGACCAGAGACACTGGACAGCATCCCTAAGAAGGTCAGCATCTCCTCTTATTTCTTTTTCTCTTTTCCCTTACCTTAAAAAAAGAGAAATGTTGGTGCATGTTGGAATGACATTACAAGCTGTAGATGTAAACACGCACATACTTTCAGCATTAGTCTCTCTGTGAAAACAAAATGTAATTCTCGACTTATAGAAGTTTTTGTTTGTGGGTGTTTAGCGGTGGGAGGATGACGGCATTGTGAATTTACACAAAAACACAACCTAAACACAGATGCCAACAATTATTTGGTGATGAGGGTGTGAGTCTAGCACTGAAGGGTTTCAATGGGTTGTTTGATTTGAAGTCTCTTGAGTATATGTCTGGTGAGATAAAGATATATTCAGATGGTCTGTCTGAATACTGGATTCTGATTGGTTGGCAGGTTTGCATTAAAACCGTTTAATGCTCAGGTAGCTCCAAGTCAGTTTAATCACCGTTCGATATTAATGCACTGCTTTAATAGACACACACAAACCCACACACATCACTCGCACACAAACACACACACACACACACACACAGAGAGCGACAGAGAGAGAGAGTAGGAGATCGCAGTTCGCACATAAACTTGTTGTCAGTGCTTCCACGTGATTTTTATTAATAAAATAGCATAGATACTAGATTACTACATTATATTCCTCAGCAACAAGGTGTAAAATGGCTGTTTTTTGAAGTAATGAATTGTTGAAAGAGACAAGCAGACGCAGCATGCAGTTAATGCACACATAACTATCATCTCTCTCTCTCTCTCTCTCTCTCTCTCTCTCTCTCTCTCTCTCGCTCGCTCGATCAATAATTAATTGAAATAAATGCTATAATTCATTCAAATAAATGTGATTTTACCGCAATATTTCATCTCTGTGTCTGATTTGAAATGGGCAGAATGCTAGTGTTAACAAGCCATAACTGATGAAAATATAAATTTTTATCCATCCGGTCAAATATTGCACTTCAAAGAGCAAAGCTAGTTTTAACTTTTCTATGGAACCATGGAATGATCACTTCGCATTGGATGTTTCTTGGCCTCCACGTCTTGCATTTAAAATCCCTTAATGCATGGCAAACCATTGATTATCCTTTACATATCATATATTTATATCACAGAAATTGTAAACACTACCAATTAGAAGATTGTGGTCAGTAAACTGACATGAGTTAGTCAGTAGACATGATTAACTAGTTGTATTTGTCAACCAGTAGAGATTTTTCATCTTTCATCTTTATCGTGGTTACACGCTTCATGGTCTCTAAAAAATATAATTTGCTTGTTTTTACACATTGCAGTTTAAAGTGATTGAAATACAAACAGTAACGAAAGAGAACTACATAATATCTGATTTTTGCAATCTGTTTTGAATGACATTCATATGTGGTTTGAATTTCCTATTCAAATCACATTCCTAGAAATCTGTTTCAGTCAGATCACTGCTCTTGACTAAATCACTTTTGGTATTCTAATAAGAAGAAATATTTATTTAATTAACACAATGAAGAATATGCAGTGTTTATATATATATATATATATATATATATATATATATATATATATATATATATATATATATTCAATTTATGCAGCATTATATATTTGTTCTACTATAGTTTTTTGTCCTATTGCTTGTAATTAGTTTATTATGCTTATTTAATTGCTGACTGTTTACTTGTCCACAGTGAGCTCAAGTTTTTTTTCTTTTATTTTATTTTTTCTTTTTTTTCTTTAGGCTAGTATTAGCTTTTTGTGATATTGCTGCTGACAAGAATTATGGAATTTCTATGGAATCAAAAATGTTGATATTATAAAGACCTTATTTAAAGCAAAAATAACCATTGTGATAATTTTGTTATTATTATATTTTTTTTAAGAAATGAATGCCTTTATTCAGTAAGCATGAATTAAATTGACCAAAAGTGACAGTTGCATATTTTTATTTAATATTTTCTATTTTAACTTTCTGTTCACCAAATTAAATGTATCACACAAAGGTTGCCTACACTGATAACAAGAAATGTGACACTAGCACTGGAGTAATGATACTGGAAATGTATATATGTGTACATTTTAAAATATATTAAAATAGAAAACAGTTATTTTTAGTAGTAATAATATTTCAAAATATTACTGTTTATATTGTATTTTGAATCAAATAAATTTAGCTTTAGTGAGCATGAGAAACACATAAATAGAGGCTTAATGAAGCTAAACATTTGAACAATAGAACCTTTTTCAATTTTCATGTAATTATACCGAAATTTCTCTAAGCCTTTCATCTCTAAACCAACACTGTTGTTCTGCTAACCCTTGTGACAGCAGACACACTGAACGTCTTTACACCAATGACTTCACAATGTCAGCTCTGAGGCCACAGAGGCGGAGCTAAAGGCCGTTGTGGAATGTTGAGAGGCAGGCGGTGACCTCCGATTGGCCAGTTAACTGTGGCATTTAAGGTTAAAGATCACAGCACTGTCTGATGGATGACTGAACACATTCAGAACCTGTGAAATGGTGCCATAGCTGAGATAGCTGAACCCTTGCAGGGGCTGGTGAACACCACACAAGCTGTCTGTATAACTGGCTTTAGATGGTTCTGCATTAGCCTTGTCAGGGTCCGTTTAAGCTATGTTGATGTGAAAGGAGATTTAAATCTGTTGTTGTTTACTCTGCTGTATAGCTAATTGGTTAAAAACTTGTAAACATTGTGCAATTTGATTTAGATGTGCATCAGTGTGAGTGTTTGTAAGTAATCATGCAATTACAGTTCAAATTGCTTCCCTAATTCTCTCTCAGATGTATGCTCAACTACATTATGCACCCATTATGTGCACATAAACTACAAGGAGCAAAAGCAATGTGCCACAGACTCACTGTGAACTTTTGAACGGTAGTGTAGATCAGTAGGTAGGTAAGTAGATGGATAGATTTTATCTAACATGACTAACATATGACAGATTCTTTCTTTCCTTCTTTCAGTGGCAGATGGAGGCTCAAGAGTATTGTCCTAATGCAAAGTTGGTGCTGGTTGGCTGCAAGTTGGATATGAGAACAGATGTCAGCACCTTACTAGAGCTGTCCAAACAGAGACTAATACCTGTCACTCACGAACAGGTGGGCGTACGTACACACACACACACACACACACACACACACACACATTGTCCCACAGAGATTGTGTTAGAAGGACATTAGTGTTTATTCAGCTGCTGCTACGCAAACATAACACAACAAAGACACATAGTATTATAAAAACATACCTTTAGTCTGGAAGTTGCTGCTTGCAATTGAACAGTACAAATATACCTTGTAAACTGTCAATTCAAGATCAAAAATAGATGTGTGCAAACTGTGAAAATCATTTAGGAGCATGTTTATTAAGGTTAAGCCCTGCCTTCCTCAATGTCTATATTAAAATACTGTTCAAAATATTTAAGGATGGAAGTATAGCATCTCACACTGCAGTTGACTGATGGCACAGTTTGAAATGTCATGTCAGCAGCTTATATTGTGTTTTTTAAGTGTGCACCGGCACTAGAAGAATGCTCTGTAATTACAGACAGAAACCGAACTACAGAGAGAGCAGCAGAAAATGTTCCCTCTATTACGTCAATGCTCTGAGCGGGTCAACTCGCTGGAGCAACATTTCATTATAAAACACCTAGTTCTCTCTGTAATTCTGCTCTGTAATGAGAAGAATATACGTCACTTCACATGAAAATGGTGCGATTCAGTGTCCCGCTACTTTTATTTTTAAAGCATTATGGGCACAAATGACATGTTTTTTGTTTGGAGGACAATTAGATATGTTCATGTACCTCCACTGACCTTTTGTTTGAGAAAAAATGACATATTAGCAGAGTTTCATGTATTATTTGTGCACCCTTTTCGAGAAAAAGACATTAGCTGACATGAACAAAAAGCGTAAGAAGGGAGGGGATGAAAAAACTGTTGAGTGGCGTGTTTATCTTTGCTTTGACTTTTGGTTCAGCTTTTGCTGTAATTCATATGAACACCAAACAAGAGTTTCCATTAAAGAGCGTGAGAGAGAATGGAGGGACAAGGAAATTGAGAAATGAGAAGGTAAATTCTCTCTGATAGTTCTGACACAGTGCCTTTAAGCTGACTTGTTTCTTTCCGTCTATCAGGGGAGCTCACGAGCACGCGAGCTGGGTGCAGATGCATACGTGGAGTGTTCCTCCCGAATGTGCGTGAACAGTGTCCGAGACGTCTTTCACATCACTACGCTGGTGTCCGTCAGACGTGAGGCCATCCCGAGCCTCAAGAGAAGCTCCTCACGTCACGCTCTCAAGCGCATATCTAATCAGCCTCTTCTGCCAGTCAGCTCACAAGCCACGCCCCTTGAACCCACGCCGACCCTCAGGGAGGACAGAGCCAAGAGCTGCACGATCATGTAGACTAATGCACACACAGTCACTGTGGTGTGTGTGTGTGTGTGTGAATGAAGATATGTGCAGACAAAAAAAGAGACAGATTCTCTGTATTTATGGGAGAGTCATATTGTCCCATATATGGCCCATGGGATTGTACAGATGTGTGAATACATTATACAGAGGAGTTCTATTTATTAACTTCAACTTTGCTTTTATTTTTATCATTGTGGTATTGCTTAGCTGACCTAAGTGTCACAATCTGTGTAAAGCAGATGCGAAAACAATAATAAAAAAAAAGGGGTTGGATTTTTTGTGTGGACAGCTTCAATTTACCTTTACTAAAAAAAAGACACTTCTTTTTGTTTTCGTTTTTTGGTGTCATGCTTTAATTTTCTCTCTTGGGCCACTCTTCTCTGGAGATCACAGATCTGTAGCTAGCTCATTCGTGTGGAGCTAAGTCCCTGGAGTTTGAGAATCTTTCCCCAGCTTTAGCCATGAGTAGCGTTAGCATTAGCAGAACAAAGACATCTGTGACTTCTGCTGTTCGCTCCTTCACATGTGTGACAGCACCATCAGTCATGCTCCGTGACATTACAAAGACTTCATTCACACTATAGTGAAACACCAACACAAATGCTGTCTGAGGATAGACGTGGTGTATTTTTGTGAGGCGGAATGTGGGAAGCTGGAGTCTTCTAGGTTGCATACAAGGTATAGTTGGCCAAAAATTTGAATTCTGTCATTATTTGATCACCCTCATGTCGTTCCAAACCTGTATGACTTTCACTGCATGGATTAAAGAGCACAAGGACATTTTTCAGTTTATTTACTTCTGTGATCCACAAAAGAAATGAAGTCCTACAGGTTTGGAATGACATGGGGGTGAGTAAATGAGTAAATCTGACAAATTTCAGTGGTGGGTGAACTATCCCTTTAAACTGTGTTGATTGCAATAGAAAATAATTTCAACACGTCATTCAGTTTGTATAATTAAGCTCTTTACACTAAGGTTTACTCATTTTGAACAATCCAGTTACAACGACAGTTAATTGGGTTAAAACATTACACTGTATAAAGGTTACAATACACAGTTGAATACACAGTGAAAATACTAGTGAACTTGTAAAGATGAAGTCAGAAGATTTCAATATAAGCCACATTAAACTTTGCTCCTGTTAACAAATGTTGTTTTTCCCCGAGACTCACCAGTGGATGCGCAGCGCTGACCTCATACGTCATTCCCCCAGCTTCTGTGCACAACTGTTGGCAAAAATGTAAGTGATTATTACGTTTTGAATATGGATATTTTTCTCAGAAAAATGCATTGATTAGCTACAGGAGGTGTTTTATTTAACTTCTTTTGGACTGATCACTCATTAAATTTGTCTGAAAGAAGAAAGTTTTTCTGAGTTTAAGTGCTATAATAGGGTGCCCATACACACCTATGAACTGGTATGAGGGTAAGATCAGACCCAGAAGGATTCAACTCTGATAAAGAATTCCTGTTAATTTATGTTACATTTTTATAGAATGTTAATGTTTTCTGTTGCAAAGTGCTTTCTGTGTTCAGGTTTGAATGTAGTAATAATAATGCAACAAAAAAAAACTACACTTCACACATTATGGTGACATGTTTTTATATGGTCTATGGGTGACATTCCATAGGAGTAATGGGTTTTATACTGTCTCCCCCTACACTAACCCTACTCCTAAACCTACTTTTACAAAAAAAAAAAAAATTCTAAATAGACCCCAAACAGCACAATAATTTCAGATATTAGCATCTTTGTGTGGACATTTTGACCCCATAAAATAGACCCCATGTTCTATAGAAACGAAATATCTATGGAATCTATATCTATAGATGCACCAAATAATTCACTGATTAACCATTAATATGAGTTCAATCAGGACCACTTCCGTCAAGTATATTTAATGACAATTATAATTGCATACAGTTAGTGTTGGCGGTATGTTTATGTTCTGGGCAACACTCCACACGCCTCACGCCTGTCCATGCAGCCATGCTTGGACAGAGCGGGGAGAGCAGCAAGACAAACCCCCCTGGGGTACAGAACAGAACCATTATAAGCATAAATAATTACAATTCACAATTACATGAGTTGTAAACAAAATGTCATAGAGACTGCTTCCATTGAAGAGACTGTAAAGAAAGAACAAGTTAGATCAGATTACAGGTTCAGTTGGTGGAGTTGGGGTTGGAGGAGGGAGTAAATTGCAAGCAGCGATGCGATGGAAGAGACACTGAAGAATGGGAATTTAAATAGACCGCAGGTGATAGGTGTCAAGACGGGATTGGTACACGTCAGGAACAGCTGACTGTCAGCTGATGCAAGCGTGACTAACGTGGCCTGACTGAACTAACGCGATGCTCAATTTCGATTAAATATTAGATGAATGTATTCAACTGTAAGAGCTGTCCTGCTAATGAAAAGTTTGATAGTGATAGCTTTATGAAAGGCAGTAACTGTGAATGAAACATAGATGAAACACTTATTTTGTGTAGTGAATTTTTGTGATTGTGTGTATACTAACACAATTGAAAATGCTGAAACAGTGCACTTTGATGATCTGTTGTGATATTAGTACTAAGAGTATGAAAATGTACCAATTTCTTGTTAAAATTGCGCCAAAGCAATAATTTTTTTTACATATATAAACTATAAGAAAGAAAGAAAGAATTAGAATTACATAATAATTAAAATGATATTATTATGAATTATAGATATATGTTTTACCAAATATATGAATTGGCATTGCTTTTAAATCTTCTATGCCTTTTCCCATAGATTTCCATTGTAAGTCTGATTCTACAGAATTGATTTAAAAAAAAAAATTGCTCTAACTGGGCTTTAAAGTGTGTAAAATTAATTGTGATTTGTCTCAATGTATTTCACTCTAATTTATATTGTAGAGGCCAGGAGAATATTGTGACTTATATGTCTATTCCAATTTGGAATAAAACCATAATCCAACCTCAAAGAGAAGCAGCTCAAGAAATCCGGCTTTGTGCAGCATTACAATGTTCTGGATACAACAAACAGTAGTTATTTCTGTATGCTAATTCTCTTGGAGCCAGTTAGATGCACGAAAAAACCACTAGGGCTTCATATCAGAAGTGTGCAGTCATTGCCAAGGCAACTGTGTACAGCCCTTTGTGACATCACAACACAGTCTAGCATGAGGGGATGCTGTTGCCGTGGTTTCTGGAAGGTCTATGAAGAAGTCAGTCTATTTGAACAAACAGAGAAATACTTTTGAACACACACACAAACTGAGGTCGTGCATCCAAACCCAGAATGTCGGATGTGTCAGAATTAGTCGTGTTTGATTAATTTTACATGTTCCGTGTTATTGAACATTGGACACAATCATGTTCACTTACCGCCTTATGCCTCGGACACACACACACACACACACACTGAGAAACATGTGGCATGATGAGCTTCTGACAGCAGCAGGTAGCAGAGGCTGCCAGAAACAGTCATGACCAGCCAAGCCCTTCAGCTCAGGCTGAGAGTAAGAGGATTAGTCCATGTGTGTGTGTGTGGGTGTGTGTGTGTCTGACAGTTAGTCATCATGTGCTCTCTGAATATTCAAAGACACATTCTTCCCTTCAAAGTCCTAACACTGTTTTGACTCTGGAATGTGAAATTGCCCATTTGCTGAGCAAAACAAAAATGATGAACTAAAACGAAGCATGTAAATGCACACAGTCCTAAAATGATTCACAAGCCAAAGATGATCAAGTGTGTCTCTAGAGTGTGTTTATGAGTGTATCCATTAGGTTTTGGCAGTATTATGGGAACCAAATGTCCCTATGAGCATAGTTGAACCTAAAAATAAACACAATGGACCTTGTAAGAAAAATCACTTCGTAAACACATTAAACAATTGTTAATGACAACATAAAAATGCTGATTGATTTGCATCAGGTTTAGGGGAAGCAAAATATAATTAACTTAGTATATAACGGTAGAAGTCAAGACCCTATTATGATACAAAATCAAACGTGTGTGTGTGTGTGTGTGGCTGGCAGATCTTGTTGAATGGCAAAATGCCCTTTTGTCTGCAGGAAACCAAATGAACAGACAACAGGAGTGAATTAGCATTCGCATTAGTATTCCTGACTTAAATGTACTATTTCAACTGAGAGTTCACAGGTGCGACGAAAGGCAAAACAAACACAAAAGTAAATATGAAAACCTGTGTGACAAGGACAACGTTTCTGTTCATTCGCCATGCTCTGATTGTTTATGAGCGATTGTTTACCCCATGATTTAAAGTTATGCTAACGCCAACCATTCTTGTAATGCAGTATTTACAAAAAAGTGATTAGCAAGTTGTTTGACCGAAAATAATACATTAATACAATTATAATTGACAAAAAGCAGCCATAATTTCATAAAAAGTAATATCAAAAAAAGAATGCTGTTAAAAATCAGCAGGACTACGATTTGGTCCCAGGTAATCACAGACTCATTTTCACACCAGTGTGTGTTAACACAATATTATTCACACAATATTGAGTAACTCACATTTTAGACACAACATTGTCAGTTAGTTTGTATACTTGTGCTCCGCCAACAAACAAATCAAGCCACTGGTCTCTAATCGCAGTAGCCACCTTCTTGAAAGAATCAATGTGAAATGAATCTGTTGCATGACTGATTCAATGACTCACTCGCTTATTGAGGCCAC
The DNA here is from genome assembly GCF_023724105.1 of Carassius gibelio. Lineage (NCBI taxonomy): Eukaryota > Metazoa > Chordata > Actinopteri > Cypriniformes > Cyprinidae > Carassius > Carassius gibelio. The sequence goes on along the minus strand of NC_068398.1, from coordinate 25,027,510 downwards.
TTGTTTGGTTCCTGAACGATTCAGTCTGTTTGAACGAATCAAATGACAGGATAAATGAATAAATGATTCACTCATAAAGATATCACTTGTCGCCACCTTTTGACCTAACTTATTAGCTTATTGTAACTTATAACTTATTGTGTTCACATTCATTTATTATTCATGTTAACTTCAAATAACAATGTACATTCAATTTCCAACAGTCTAGCCAGCTTATTAGCACACAGTCTAGTTTATTTCAATGAAATAAAAACCAAACAACAGACTCAAACTTATAGATTGGTGACTGTAGATTTTGATTTACTACTTAAAAGTTGCAGTCACATTTAACATTGTTCATGTAACATTGAATTTTAGAGGGGGAGAGTCTAGTCTTTACAACAATTTTGTGTTCACCAACAGAAAACTTCTTGTTTTGAAGTGTGCTTCTTAATTGCTACATTGCTGAAAATAGCCAAAAAAAAAAAAAACACCTTACAAAGTGATGCGCCTTTAGGGAAGTTCCCTGACCACTGAGGTTTAAGGTAATGTGTGCTGAGGAAAAAAAAACACCTAGTCTTAGGTGGTTTAGCAGCCTGGTCAGACTGGTATTTACCTGGCAGCCAGCCAGTCAGGCTTGGAGACCAGCTGGCTACGAACTAAACTCCAGCTTGTGCCCAACACCCCCTATGAATCCAATCAGACAATCTAACCATTGTAGGCTGGTCTAGCCTGTTCTTTTTGGCAGTGTTTGTGCGTGTTCCCTCGTGACAGATTTTGTGACTGATTTTGTCAGTACAGTCTGTTTGTGTTTTGGTTGATTGACACATAAACACAGAGCTTGTGGAACACTCGCCGGTCAAACTGAGCTTCATTGACACTAAGTGAGTCTCTAAGCGCACTTTGCTCTCTGCATGTGTCCACAAATACATGCAAACACACTTACAGAGTAAATAAACACTGATGAAACACTTGCTTTGGTGTTGCCTAGGAAACTTTCTGTCTGGATTACTGTGTGTGTGTGTGTGTGTCTGTGTGTGTGTGCATGCCTTGACATTGGAGTTCAGAAGCTGAATGATGGATAAGAATGTTGATGTGTTTTCCAGACGCGTTTTGCTGCTTCTAAGTATGCAAAGAAGGTTTACTGGTGTCGCCCAGGCAAGAGGCCAAACCTGGTGTAGAAAGAGACTAAACAAAAGGAGAAAAAGGGACAAGAGAGAGAGAGAGATGAAAATGATGTCTTTGAAGAGTGACATGCACACTTGACATGCACAACCACTGTCAACACACACAAACATTCAGAAGCAAATATTTAGACGTCCTCTCCCTCTCAGCCGTGGCACTGATTGGTTCACACAGATGCTCTCGCTGTCTCTATCTCTGTGGCGCAAGCGAGTGGTTAAAGGTGAAGGCTCAGTGAGATTTTCTAGTCTCCTGAGAGCAGTCAGAAATGAGTCAGGGGTTAAAATGCTCTTAAAATGTAACAGAGAGAGCTTTATAATATTAAATATTGCAAGGACGGAATATATGAAACATTTGCATGGATGAATTTTTCACAATAAGATCAATACCATGCAGTTATAAAATGTGTTTTTTCATAGCATGATGACTTTAAGTAACTTAACTCTGTTGTCATCTTTCTTTGGAACATCTCAGATATTCACACACACACAAACACACACACACACACACATATATATATATATTCAAGTTTGTCCAGTGTAGAAAAAAAAATCCCATAAAAAAAACTAAAACCTATTTTAATTGGAAGGCTTCCTTTCATTTGTCTATGAGTCTTCTCTCTTTTTCTCCTCATATTGTCTCTGCTAATTGTACAGAATCCAAAGCAAGATAAACACACACACACACATTACAGCAAAAAATGAGTGCGCACATTGTTGACTGCATAATTATTGAGGGCTGATACTAATGTTAGTACTAATTAACATTTTGAATTTAGTTGCTGCTATCGTTTGCTTTTGCTGACATGTTAGGAAGAGTTCATCCAGATGTGAAAATTCTGTCATCATTTCCTCATTTTGTTCCAAACCCGTATGACTTTATAGAACACAAGAGAAGAATATTGAGGTTGCTCTTTTAATGAACAATGAGAATGAAAGGTGAAAGGTGAAAGTGAACCATTCAAGCTCCAAAAATCACAAAAAATAAGGCTAATCTAATTTTGAAATAAAAACAAAATGTTCATTTTTGGGTTAGATGTTAATGTAAGCGTTCCTGTGGCTCATCTTGTCTTAGCATGGTCGTTTTGGGTGAAATCATTTTTGTCTGAGACTGAGACAGGTTGAATGTAATTAGGCAGAATGCCCCACCCATCATGGCTTTCAGCCAATCAGATTCTCTCTACTAGGTGATTGACGCAGCTGGAGTGCAGAGGCGGTCCCATATTGGCTGACACCTGCTGCTTTACAATATGTCATCCTGTTCCTCTGAGAGCACAAGAAATCATTCATTCACACTCCAGACCTTCCTCTCATTTAATGTTCGTCTACGCTGTTTTTCACACCTCCCGCTTCTCTCTCTGCATACACACACACACACACACACATTTGACTGTAAATCTCATAGTGGCAAAGCACCAGGGAAATTAAAGCAAATCAGTCAGCCTTCACACCTATGCTTGAACGCAGCCTAAATCATCATCCATATATCACTGTCTTTCTACACACACGCGCACATTCTCCTTCAAACCTGCACACGCAATCACAAGCCTCTAATTCAATCACTCTGCCTCATTTCTGTTTGCCTTCGATTAAACCTTTGAGACAAACAGAAGGAGACACGTACAGTGTGCAGTATTGTGTGGCAGGGCTTTAGGGCTGAGTTGACAACCACAACTGCAGTCAGTGGGCAGCAGCTGCTATAATACAAATGTACAGTTATCTGCTTTGGGACAATAAAAAAAAATGTCTTTGTTGATACACAGGAGAATATATGCTCAGTGAAATGCAGTGGTCTGGTAAGGCAGCTTATATTGACAGAGCATCTATTCTAAATTTATTCTTTACTCATACACGTTTCCAAATAAAGTCCAACTTTATATGGCCAACTTTACAGCTAAAAAAAAAAAAAAAATGGTTTACAGCCTGTTTCAAAAAATTATTTTGGTCTATTTTGCTAATTTTGCCCTTCATGACAACTGTGATGGGGGTGAATTTTTTTTTATAACTCATTTGTAAAGTTCTGCATAATTAAGGGCGTGGCCACTTGAGTGTCAGGTGACTGCCACCGTCGAGCTAGGTGACCACAAACCCACCATTCAATTTTATTTTTAACAGAAAAGAATACAACATTCATGTAATCATGACTTTATAAGTTTTGCCGATTAACTTTGTGGTTTATTATTTTGAGTCGTTTGGGACACGGTAACATGGCCCTCTCTCACAATATATTTTTTAATTTGATTGCATTAATGTTATAAGTTGAGATTTACAATAAATATTTTAACTGCTACTGTGTAAAAGGAATACTGCTGTAAAAAAAAACACCTTATTTGATTAAAGTGTTTGCAAACCAAATGTTTTTGCACCTTTGTTCTTATAGCAGTTCTTTTAAATGAAAAAAGTGCACAATACACAACTTTTGAATGCATCATTGAATTTTGTGCATAACAATGATTAACAATGATTAAAAATTAAAATTTTATTACATGATTGTCTGTGATTAATTGCGATTAAAAAAACTAACATTGCCCAGCACTAATAATATTATTTTTTATCTGGAATATATTAGACTCTTTGCTACAAAAAGTAATAAACATATACATATAATTCTATATAAACAATATATATATATATATATATATATATATATATATATATATATATATATAAACATTTAACTATACTACATTTAAAAATATATAAATAATATATATAATATAATATATATATATATATATATATATATATATATATATATATATATATATATATATATATATATATATATATATATATATATATATATATATATATATGTTGCATACACATTTACATGCATTTTAAACAATTTTACATCATATCATATTAAAGGGGTGAATTGCAAAAACCATTAGAGCCGAACACTGATCCCTTAAGAAAAGATTTTTACCCAGACTTCAAGAATTGGTTGATTTAAGCTAACACTGTTATTTTTAGCCAATACAAGTCCATCTGATGCCACTAACAGTTCACAATTTCCACACATCAAGTGAAAAAAAAAAGGTGGACAACAGTTATATTAGACCGGTTGGTTGAGAGAATAGACAAGAGCTGATTAAGTGCCCTCTCTGTCTATCCCTCTCAACACAAGTCTCTATTTACACTCATAACCTCTCAGCTGGGCTGTTGTTCGCCACTTCACTTGATGAATTCTATTCTCCTATTCATGTCTGTTCAACAGTTCTCTCTCCTCATCCTCTCGCTCTCTCTCGTTCACCATTCATTGTCCAGGTCTCAGTGGATGAGTGTTGGCGCATATGTATGTAATCATATCTATATAGACTACTAATGAGCTTGTTGGAGCACAGACAACACACAGCATACCCTGGCACACACGCGCCTCAGGGGCCGCCACAGGGAAGGGTGAAATTAACATAATCTATCCTATTCACACTCACATTCTCCTCTTTGTTTGCAATAAATGAACTCAAACCCTTGACACTATGACTTTAAAACACCCACATGCACACAGCCCTGCTTCACAAACAACAATCAGACATTAAACTTTCACTAACCTGGCAGAAGAGCAGCAATGTGATGGGATAGCTGTGATAGACTATAAATATATGGCTAATTTTAACTCAAATCAGTCAAAAAACCTTCCCAGTTTTGCAGAATCACCAAATGATCACGGTTTTGCTGGTTATTGAGTGCTTGCTGCTAGATGCAATACACTAATTGCTACACATTTTGGTAGCTCTTTTAAAGGTACAGGTTTAGGAATGACCCATAAAGCAAGAGCCCTCTTTCTGCCGGGGAGGACTGTGACCTTGAGCGAAGCTGCACTGATATTATCACTGCACTCTGGGTATTGTATGATTCTCTGGATCAAAAACATCTGCCAAATGAAAGAGAATAAAGGAAGCTCAGCACTTTTTCTGGAAACCTCAACCTACAAAGTGCTGAAACAGGCACTTCTGTTTGATTGGTTTCGAGATTTGGGAATATAGCACAGATTTATATATATATATATATATATATATATATATATATATATATATATATATATATATATATATATATATATATATATATACACACACACACACACACACACACACGGAGAGGAAGACACATCTGAAATGAAGTGTTACTCGGGCGAGATGATGTATTAATAACACACACAATAATAACACACACAAAACCGTGTCTTAATAACACACACAAACCGTGTTTAATCAGGCACCTAAATGACTAATTACTATAAATTATTCTGAGTTCTAATCTTACCTATAAAAGAAAAACGTTTTAACCAACTTTTTAGTAAAATAAACCTTTTCAGAATATTAAATATGCACTTAATATATACCTAGGTACTTCATTTAAAACTTTAATAATATAATATAAATATATATAATATTACCATTTAAAATAACTTTTTAGAATATTAAATATGCACATAATATATATCTAGATACTTATAAAATAAATATATATAATATTATTACATTTAAGTTTCTTTTTTTCTATTTAAATATATTTTAAAATGTGATTTATTCCTGTGACGCAAAGCTGTATTTTCAGCGTCATTACTCCAGTCTTCAGAGTCACGTGATCCTTCAGAAATCATTTTTCATTAGCCTGTTTGATGCTTAGGAAACATTTATTATTATTATCAATGCGAAACACAGTTGTTCTGTTTCCCCAAGAACAACACAGAACAGCAAAAGAACAGCATCTATTTGAAATGAAAATCTTTTGTCAGATCTTATGTCTTTCAGTTTTCGGTTAATTGAATACGTCCTTCCTGAATAAAAGTATTCATTTATTTTCAAAAAAAAAAAAATTCTTACTACCTACAAACCTTTGAAAGGCAGTGTATATTTACACATTTTCTTTCAGTCCATCTTGAATAATAATCATAACCCCTGACGAAAACTCGAAGCATTTTCATCCAGTCCTTCATTATGATAAGAATATTTAAAAGCAAACTCTGCCCCCTAGCGACTCAAACTGTTTCGTGCAATTGCTCAAACGGATTTGGACATTCTCATTCCACAAGCTTTCACGTGAAGTTTCAAAAGATCATTTCAAGGATTTTCAGAATCACTGCAATGCATCTCTGTATACTGTCAAGACACACTTTTTTTCTAGCAGTCACATAGCAAACATATTCTTTATTTTTTATAGTAACTTCATAAAACAAAATACTCGAAACAAACAAACATAAAAATGAACATTTGTCATTGTCTTCACAGGGACTGAAGGGTGATTCATTGTTTTTCTATCATTCAGTCATTAAAAGTGTTTCCCATTCTCTATTTGTTGAGGACTAATTCAATCTGAACCACTCACACAAACTGTTTCACAAATCTTAAAAATGATTTCGCCTGTGAAATGTCCTGATGGCTGTGTGTGATACCATAGGCTATGTATGTGGTGAAATCACATAATCTGATGCTTTATATAAGGTCAAACGTTTCATTTCAGAGTTGAGAAACGACCGGCTGATGTTGTAGGCCTACTGCATATTACGCTATACTTCTGCTTATAATAACCGCACGGTCATGTCATTCCTTAAAACGATATTAAAGGCAGTTTCATACAAATCTATTGTCATAGATATAACAGAAATGCTAAGCAAAAACGATGTTTTAACAGTGAGCAAGAAAGTTTAAAGTGAAGAATAGTCTATAAGTGCTGGACTGGTGCCACCTAGCTCTCTAAAAACAAAGGCTTGCGAGTAAAGTTAGTATGGATATATGGAAGCACTGGTTACGGATTATTAGTGGTGTTTGCTAAAACAAGAATTACTAATATTATTCCCCATACTTATCTGAACAAACTCTTGAACCTAGATATTACACTTAAATCAGACTATCATAGGAACTTGGAGTTGAGCTCTTTTGAATAAGCGATGGCATAGAAATGCATTAAAAATCATAGTTACCACATAACAACATCCTAGCAACAATCGACAAACCCTGTCATCACTGTGATGAGTTTTGCACTGGCAAGCACTGCTTACTTTTCACCCCAAAATGAAAATTTGCTGAAAATCTACTCATCCTCAGGCCATCGAGATGTAGATGAGATTGTTTCTTCATCACCACAGATTTGGAGAAATGTATCTTTTAAATGAGCAGTTTAGCTCACCAGTAGATACTCTGCAGTGAAAGGGTGCCGTCAGAATGAGAGTCCAAACAGCTGAGAAAAACATCACAATAATTCACATGACTCCAGTCCATCAGGTTATCTCTTGTGAAGTGAAAAACTGCGTTTGTAAGAAACAAATTCATCAAGATGCTTTTAACTTCAAATGTTGCTTTCGACTTACGTACGCTATCCATAATATTGCTTTAAAAAGGCCTTGTTTCTTTCAAACATGCCTCCTTTGCTGTTCACACGGTGTTAAATATGGACAGGAGATGTGTGAATTATTGTTTTGTTTTCATCAGCTGTTTGGACTCTCATTCTGATGGCACCCATTCACTGCAGAGGATCCATTAGTGAACAAGTGATTTACAACTAAATTTCTCCAAATCTGTCCCGATATTCATCTACATCTCGGATGGCCTGAGGATGAGATCAGTGTAAAACAAATTTTCATTTTTGAGTGAACTATCCCTTTAAGGCAATATACAAATCCCATGTTATTCCTTTAAACCTTGAGAAATACATGTAAGAAAGAATGTAACGGCAACAATCTATACAACTGGAAACATTAGCAACAACATTTAGACTTGATTTCTTTGGCCAAATTATCCTCAGCACTAAAATGGCTCATAGTTAAGCTGTTTGTGCAAATCTCCAGCAGAGAGCAGGAACGTAACTCCCCTCTCAGTCGCCAGCGCTTCCCCTAACTCCTGCTCACCTAACGTCCCTTTCTCTTGCACGTCCCGCCTCCTTCTCCTCCCTTAACCCTTTCTGAAAAACCCATTCATCTTTCACTATTCTCTCGCTCTCTCTCCAGTGTCCTGATTGATTCCAGATCTGCTCCACTTGCTGACTCGACATTCCACAGCTGGCCACAGCACCGTTTCACCTCGAGGCCTTGCCAAGAGCCGAAGGGGAAAAAAGGAAGGCAAGAAAATGGGGTAAAGTTAAGAGTTGAAAAGAAAGACTAAGTAGAGATAAAAGAACAAAGTTAAAGTTTCATTCCCTGTACTGTTTGGATTCAGCTTTTACATGAGCTCATCATAGCGGCTGAGATCAAGCAAACCATTACAGTGAGCTCAAACTTCCTGTTGGGCAGCTCTGTGCCAGTGTGGGATTAGAGAGAAAGAAAGATACTGCGGTGCTTGTGACAGGCTCATTCTCATGCACTTTCATCTGTCTATTTCTGTCCGCAGCGCTTTTTTTCTTTTTTCTTTTTTTGGTTCCACACCACTGAACTTCAAACATACCATCGTTTCATCTGATGTGTAATTATTATGATTATCGTTTTCAGATTGATTCATGGGGGGGACCGGGATTCGGACCCAGAGAACATCAAAATAAGCTGCACAAATAATACAAAAAAAAAAAAAAAAAAAAAACAGCAACAAAAAAGTCACAACAAATAACTTTAAAAGTCACAGTCTGAAAAAAAGAAATACTGTTGTGGTGTTACCTTGAAGTTTGTGTGATGTGCGCTCTCATAGTCTGGAAGTTTAATGGAAGTTCAAGTCAATGTAATTGTTTTCATTTTTTTTTTGGGGGGGGGGGGGGGTTCCCTTTTGGCACTAAAGAATAACTATGACATAAAGGACATGAAAAAAATATGCATATAAACTTGATTTCCAAAACCGGATAAAGACAAACAAAAAAGAATCTTCCACACTAGCCAATCAAAACAGCTCCTCTGAGATGGTGGAATTTGATTGGTTGACAGGCTTAGATGGATTTGATGGAGTTTTGTCTCTGTTTATTTTGGTGGATCATCTGCTGCGCTCTACACAGCTCTCTCAATGTCTCTGGAAAAAACAAACACAAAAAACAAAACCGCAGCTCATTTTAAACGTAAATTCTCTCAGTGAGTTGCTGCCATGGCAGATTTGATTTCCACGGTGTTTCGAACATATCCAGCATTATTCGCCTTGTTCGTTTAACTCCATGTCTGAAACGAGAATGTTTTTTTCAGCTTCTTCGGAGGGGGCGGAGTTAGTGCGGCTGTACCGAGCGCTCTCATAGGCCCCCATGGAGCCGAAGCTCCGCCTACGGTACAGATAAATCCCTCCCACCACCAGAGCAATCAGAACGAGGGCTGCAACCAGGACCTGAATCAATACATGAAGATGGTCGACCTTGGCTGGAAGAAAGAGAAAAGAAATATTCAAACAAAACATTAAAAACAACTTCATGGGCATTCATTTAAAGAGGTCATAATATTTCAATTTTCCCTTTCTCTTTGGAGTGTTACAAGCTCTTGGTGCATAAAGAAGATCTGTAAAGCGGCAAAGACTGAAGTCACAAATCCAAAGAGATATTCTTTATAAAAGTTAAGAGTAAACCAAGCCTACATAAAACTGCTCGTTCTAACACACCCCCACATGTCAATGTCACCGTGTGGGAAGATTTGCATAATGCCGCCCAAATGTTCAGGCAAAGAAAGAAGGCGTAACTTTTATTCTGGCTGTTGCTGCCGCCATGTCGTGGAGACACTGTGTTTCATTGTGAAAGCGAAGCTACTTTGTTTGGTCTTCCAAAAGTGGACACAACTAGAAATCAGTTGTTAAGTTGTATTAACAACACTGTTCTGGAACAGTTCAACCCAAATATTCAGATGTGTGCAGCGCAATGCGGAGGATGAGAACTGTTTCTTGTGAAAGTAGCCTACAACACCGTTGTCTGTTTCTGTAAAGTGAGGCAGTTCAAACTTCGCAAGGACAGTCTGGCGCTTCTGACTTACAGCTGTTTTCATATATAAAGAGTTTTCCACTGATGATTCAAACGTGAGTTTTGAGCAGTGTAGAGTAACGTTTTTTTTTTTTTTGCTTCTCCAATCTCAAATGCAGACATGGTTTTATGTTTACGCAGCACGATATGCAACGCAACACATAAAAAGACAGTATAAGTCATTATAATCAGTAATTATTTCCCCACTTGATGCTACAAATTTCTCGTTTGTAATGGGTTTTATTGGTTTTATCTTGTTGCGCCAGGACACATGACATCACAGTATGTTAAGGGGCATAACAATTCCGTCACACGCTTGAGAAATTGGCCAATCACAACGTACTGGATAGCTGGCCAATCAGAGCACACTTCACTTTTCAGAACGATGAGCGTTGTAAAAATCAAAGTGTTTCAGAAAGGCGTTGCATAAAGAAGCAACAATAATCTACATCATGTGAAAAATAATGTGTTTTGAACCTTAAACCGCATAAACACATTTCATTACACCAAATACACAAAATAATGTTCATTTTAGAAAAAATTAAAAAATTTGGTTAAAAAATGAATAGAACTTACAATGAACTACAGGCTCTGCTGTGGCTCCTACTGAAAAAGAAGAGGAAGAGGAAAATTGGGTTAAAAATGTGAATTATTATACTGTATATTATAATTTTTTTCCCCCCTGAGGTCAACTTAACCAAGGTTTTTTGGCTATTTCTCATCATGACCATCAGGCACGTGCACAGGTAGGGCTCAACCTGTGCAGAGCACATGCCCTTTTTGCCCTTACACTCCGAAGTGCCCTTTTTTTGGTGGTGTTTTTTTTTTTTAATCAATGCTATTGGTCACCCTTTGCGCCTGTCTGTCTGTTTTACCAAATTAAAGTTATTAAAACGAGCTTGTGTAAATCTTATTCGATCTTCAAGCTGTCAGTAAGCTGATAACTCCGCCCCCCCATATTCATCGAATCAACTGAAGTTCCACAGAAGCCGCACAGTAGACAACAGCTGAGCTGAACAAAGTTTTGCGAAGGGTAAATAAATATATTGTTGTTTGAATAAGTACTACTAAACACTGTCTATAAAGGCTCATATTTTATTTATTTGATGTCTGACTGACTCACTGACTGAGACATGTGGGACGTCGCCTGAGAGAGAGGGCTAGCATTTGCCATCTATAGTCATAGCCAAGATATAGCCAACACTTAAATAGCCTGTGCATACAGTTGCATTTCATCTTTTATAAAATGCTAATTTGGCCAAATGCATTTTACCACAGGAAAAACTGAGCGCTCAGTTTGTAACCTAGATGAAAATGTAATGTGATGCCGGCAGCGGCAGGCGCCGTCGCCGTTTTAATGACGGACAGAAAAAAAAAGCACATTTGCACACATTCGCTGGTCAAAAACTATATATTGATAAGTAATACAACAACATAATTTGTTTTTACAGTTGGGAAATCATAACAGGTGCGCCCCCCGCTGTTTCGCACTGGAACTTACACAAAGCGACGAGCGATCCTCGTCACCTAGATAACATATATTTCTAAGAAATTTCTTCTTTGATTCATGATTGCTGATAGACTTAATTTATTAACATTTAGGCTAATCATGTTATGATATACTCTCTGTATACTCTCTGTATAAAATGTTGTAAAACACGGTTTTACTACAGTAATGTAGTAGTAACTAAAAAAAAAATTACAGAAGATCACTGAAATCTTTATATTTTATTATGCAGAATGTAATTCATGATTCATTCCAAGGCTTCATTTATTTGATCCAAAATACAGCAAAATCAGTAATATTGTGTAATATTTTTACAATTTTAAATAGTAACTGTTTTCTATTTGAATATATTTTAAAATGTGATTTTATTTTTGTGATCAAAGCTGAATTTTCAGCATCATTACTCCAGTTCAGTACTCTTCAGTGTCACGTGATCCTTCAGAAATGCTTTTCACAGCAACTGTACTTTTCACACTATTTTTATTTATTTTTTCATTGTTGGCTTATTTTAGGGAAAGTGTAGTGAATAAGAGACCTTCAAGAGACCAACATCCCTGGTCCACCACAGTATCATATAATTTTTGCCAGATACATGGGTCACAGAAGGTTGCTGTTGTATTAGGTTTGAAGAAGCCCTTAAAACCCTGTTTATCTATATTATCTAATTATCTAATATTATTATTATGGTTGTTATTAATCGTGAATAAATCTAAAGCTTTTGAGACTATTATTTTGTGTTATTGAATTTGTCATGAAGATGTGACCATTTCTTCCTTTTATGCAGGCTTACTAAATAATCTTGATATAAAAAGGGGGGGGGTGCCCTTTTTCAGTTTCAGCACATGCCCCTCAAAAGGTCTGTGCACGGCCCTGATGACCATGGCTATTTTTCACCTGCTTACTGACCACCAACAGTACAGTGATATTTATTGCTGTGCCTTTGAGACTTCTTCTATGCAAAACAGTAATTTTAATATTATCTATCACTTACTTTATTTATTTTATTTAATTTATTTAGATTCTTGTAATTTTTCATTTTAATATATATGTATTAAATATACTTAAACATGAGCTATGGGTTAGTTTGTATTGCTTCATCCTTTAATAACAACCTCTTTGCAAAGTCTGGATGAGATAGCCCAGTTGTATATAGAAATATATCATATGTTCCTGTATGTATGTGCCGCCCCATACCCCGTGGTCGTTTACAGATGACTCCATGTGTGCGGTTTTTGCAGGACCCCGGCTTCCAGAGGCCCGTGTTGCTCTGGACCCAGAAGCAGCTGTTGGCGGACAGCATGCTCAGATTAGCGTCCTGCTGCTCCCAGTTACTGTAGTCCACTACTTGACTGTCTGACCACTCCAGACTGCCTTCTTTGGAATCGAACACATACACACAGGTCTAGATAAAGGAGATCTGAACTGCAGGTCAAAAAAGGAAACAAGTGTTGTTCATTAAAATTCTTGCCTTTGGTGTTAAAGATCATTCCAAGCCAAGCGCCGTGGGCCTGTTGTTGAAAACTCTGCATATGCTCCCATACAAAACTGTTCTCGTTTTCATCTAGTATTGACAAAAGCTTAGCTCCCACTGAGAAAGGAAAAACAGGATTACTTCAGTTATTGTGTGTAATATACATTTTGACATATTACATGTCAAGATAGTGTGTAATATGTTCCTGTGCTGATTTTGTTGTTTTTTTTTCCCCACATGTAGACGTTACCTTTGTTACACATGCGTATGGCCTCATGTTTAAACTGTAGCTCGTGGAGGATGAACGAGTAGCATTGATTTCTGAAAGGAACCCAGGACCAGTTACCTACAGGATGTGGACAAAGCCCTGGATACATCCACTTGTGGTCTATCCTTCTCTCTGACACAAAAACACAACAAGCAAAAGGCTATTAGAACACAACTGCAAAATCTGTGCAAGAAAAAAAGGAAACACAGCAGAGGGATCCGAATACACACAGGTTACATCTAAAATGGAAAACTAGCATACTGCACTGTATGTTTTAGTATACAATAACAGAAATAATGTATAGTATACACCATTGCTGTTATTGTAAACTAAAACTATTAAAAATCAGTTTTGGTAAGTTAAGTGAGTTGAAATATAAATATGAAGATTTAAAAAAAAGACTAAAAATGAGAACTTACAAAAACATAAAAATTTTATAATAATGTTTAATAATGCTATAAATAGTATAGAAATAATTCTAAAATAAATCTGGTATGCACTAAATTTTGCAAGCTATTATTTAAAATTAGTGTTGGGCAATGATTAATCGCATCCGTGTATATTAAGTATGTATATGTAAATACACACACATGCATGTATATATTAAGAAAAATATATTGTTTATATATTAAATATATTTATATCTAATTTAAATTACATGAATATAAATGGAATTGGAATTGCAATGCAAAGAAATATTAATACTAGTATTATGAAAGTATTCAGAAGCATATTTTACACATTCTTACCGGTGTTAATTTCACAGATGGCAGCATTTAATTTTGTATTACAAGCAGCCACAGTCCACTGGCCTTCAATGGTCATGTGACCACATCCATACATTTGATTAGGCTCTTTATCCTGCCAGTCACTGAATGTGAGCTCCTCTTCTCCCAACCACGTGTAGCTCCGAGCCTGGAAATACAAGAAGCTTTTGCTGATGCTCTGAGGTGTCAGAGTAGGAGACACATGAGTCGCACACAATGTCTCACCCCGTCGTTGTGTAGCCCGATCCAGGCGGGTTTGTGGAGCGAGCTGAGGAGGAGTGTGAGGTAGGCGTGCTGCTGAGGATCCCGCACCATTGCCAGCGATCCGTTGACGGATTCACACACCTGCACAGCTGTGTACCAGTCCAGAGGCTTCTGCAAGACCCGGTACTGCACGCCAGCAAATTCTAACGTGCCATCTATTATTGGGGGAAGAGGGTCCACGGCAGGGGGCAAGGTAGGGTCTGGAATCACATGCACACAGGATATTTTAGAGGTTCAGGGTATATAGTACAATTTATATTTGTGTGAGCATGTGAATTTAAGATTTTCCTCTACCTTTCTCCTTCATACAGATGAAGCCGTGTTTCTCTGCATCACACCTGCGAGACGCCCACATGCCCATCATCCGGGGAGGACTACCATGAAGAAGCACTATGCAGTTACCCTGATGGGACACACATATACTCAGAGAGATGGACAGACATGCAGACCGACAGACAGACAGACAGACAGAAATACAGACGGACAAACAGACAGAAATACAGACAGACAGACAGACAGACAGATAGAAATACAGACAGACAGGCAGACAGACAGACAGACAGATAGACAGACAGATAGACAGAAATGCAGACAGACAGACAGAAATACAGACAGACAGAAAGAAATACAGACAGACAGATAGACAGACAGACAGAAATACAGACAGACAGATAGACAGACAGATAGATAGACAGATAGACAGACAGACAGACAGAAATACAGACAGACAGATAGGCAGACAGACAGAAATACAGACAGACAGAAATACAGACAGACAGATAGACAGACAGACAGAAATACAAACAGACATATAGACAGACAGGCAGACAGACAGACAGACAGACAGACAAACAGAAATACAGACAGACAGACAGAAATACAGACAGACAGATAGACAGAAATACAGACAGACAGAAATACAGACAGACAGAAATACAGACAGACAGATAGACAGACAGACAGAAATACAAACAGACATATAGACAGACAGGCAGACAGACAGACAGACAGACAGACAAACAGAAATACAGACAGACAGACAGAAATACAGACAGACAGATAGACAGAAATACAGACAGACAAACAGAAATACAGACAGACAGACAGACAGACAGACAGACAGACAAACAGACAGAAATACAGACAGACAGACAGACAGACAGACAGACAGACAAACAGACAGAAATACAGACAGACAGATAGACAGACAGACAGACAGAAATACAGACAGACAGAGAGAAATACAGACAGACAGACAGAAATACAGACAGACAGACAGAAATACAGACAGACAGATAGACAGACAGACAGAAATACAGACAGACAGACAGAAATACAGACAGACAGACAGATAGACAGATAGACAGATAGATAGATACCGGGCTTTTCATTTGTCTGTTGTCCACTGGTTCTCCAGGGGCCCAGTTAGTATAGCTAAGGAACCCAGGTTCAAACCACTTGAACTGAGCCTGTGATTCTGAATTAAGCCCCACCCACACATGGAAACTACTGTTGGGCAGCAGAGTCACAAGGAACGCTGAAGAGAGAAAGAAAATAATGCTACACAAAACAAATTGAGGACTGTGAGCGTCAGTGACATTGGGGCATGTCAGTCCCAATATTCATTAAAGTTCTTACACTTTCACTTTTTTTGTAATTGTTTTGTGTGTGAACTATCAATTTAATGTAACCTAGCTTCACTTTTGTGGTGTGTGTGTGTGTGTGGTTTTGATTTACCCTGAACTCTGTGGTTTGGCACTGTCACTAGCGTGGCTCTTTGTGTCAGACACGTCTTGGAGGCAGATTCCCAAGTGCTGCGACTCGACAGCTCTTCTCCGAACACCTTATAACACTGTTAGAACGAGGGGGAAGAAAGTCATTTTCAAAATAATAACTTCTGCCACATCTCTACTTTCTTCCATTCAAAATGAAAAAAAAAAAAAGTAATCAGAATGTAATATCTTGCTTCATCACAAGAAGACGAATTTTCCTTTTTGGCTGCTGTTACAAAGCAATCCGATTTTTACAATCCCTCCAAAAATCTGTCAAATACAGGTAACTTTTCAAGATCTAATCCATTCCTGACTATTTCTCAATGAATTTCCCATTTCACATAGAATTATGACAAATGTGAAATGTGAGACTGTTACACAATTATTTTAGGTAGGTTTTGAAAGATAAACACCTGCATTTACTTTAAGTCAATGTAATCTTTCATTTCTTACAAAAAGTATAAAGGTTATATATGGTATATAAAAAAAGAAATGATCCAAAATGGTTCAAATAATGAGCAAAACTAAATTTAACTGAAATAACTACAAAGCAAATGGGGAGAAGAAAAACTTTATAGTGGTGTAGGTGTAGTGTAATAATGTATAAAAGCAGACGGTCTGTGGGAGTGAGTTTTCACCTTGTGTAGAAAAGGACTCCAGCCCTGAGGACAGCCGGCAGGTATGAGAGGATGAGCGGGTGTGGGAGGGATGGTGCCCGTCACATTCACCCTCTTACACACATATGGCAGATCGACGTGACACTTCTGGTCTGACCAGTCACCTGAGAGAACATTGAGGTAATTCACCGAACTCACTGCTGTTCAGTCACACATATCATTCCCCAAAATAACTTAAATCTGTGCACTCCTTTTTTATGTTTATATAAAATGTGCAGTGAATGTCAAATTCAAGGTGAAGATGACATACTTTCTGATCCTGTATGTGTGTAAAAGGTACCAAACCTTTTGAGGCGGAGATTTGGACACATTTGGACTCTTTGCTGATTGGCCGAGGCTGTCCTAGTCCCCAGGACACATAATTGAGCACCGAATGATCAGACCACCTTAATCTCCCATCGTTCTTAAGACTGTGCAAGCCAATCCACCACAGGTCATTTTCTTTGCGGGACATCTGGACACATTAAACACGCAGTTCTTGGTTAGTATTGCAAACACATTTCAAACAGCATTTAGTCTTAGATAAACCTCTTTATGCTAAATATTCATCCCAAAATGAAATTTCCATTACATTCTATCTTGAGTAACACACAAAATGATACTTTTATGATACCTATACACTCTCAGAGGTAAAGGTACAAAATCTGTCACTGTTGTGGTACCCTTTCAAAATGTAGTCATTTGTACATTTTAGGTACTAATATTTCCCCTTAAGAATTAATATTTACCTTTAAGGTTCTAATATGCATAATTTAGTGGTAAATAAGGCACAAAAGTGTTCCTTTAAAAAAGGTACCACCACAGCTTTTGTATCTTACATTTATGGGTGAACTGATCCTTTCACTGTTGTTAATATAATGTCATAAGCATACCTCATAGACTAGAGGACAGTGTGTGGTTGTGTGTTTACCTTGCGTAATGTGCTAACCAAAAACTGATTCTCCTTAGGAGAGTGCATGGAGACCAGGGAGGCTTCGAACCAGGAGCAGATCCTCTGAGCCTGGTCCCACGTGGAGCGATGTTCAAACATTTTATACTGGGCCTCCTCAAAATCGACCCACTCTAAACCGGTGTCTACACACACACAAATGTATAATAATGTCACATACTGAGATTTAAAATCATACTCCGCTCACAAA
This sequence comes from Carassius gibelio, assembly GCF_023724105.1. Classification (NCBI taxonomy): domain Eukaryota; kingdom Metazoa; phylum Chordata; class Actinopteri; order Cypriniformes; family Cyprinidae; genus Carassius; species Carassius gibelio. Next base: position 25,009,629 of record NC_068398.1, on the reverse strand, counting down.
CAAACTTGTGAAGCTTTTTCTTTTGATAATATTAAAGTGCACCGCGACAGACCTTCATGGCTCTCAGGCTCCTCTTCCACCTTCCCTTTCGGTATTTTGCAGATCCAGTCCAGCTCAGACTCGCAGTGTGATACCAGCCAGTTGGTGTCAGCCATGTTAGCTGCTCCACACTCAGCAGACCCATAATTCCCCCTGCCAAAGTTTTGATAGGACACCTGGAAGAGAAAAAAAAACACTTTATATGTTAGAATCGCTAATCAAAAGCTACTATGTAGGTACAATATAAAAGAAATGGAAGCAGAAAACAACACCATGTTACTCTGATATTTTCGGTAGTAGTGAAAGGTTTTTGTGGGGGTGGGTGGGTGATTTTATGGCAATGATTCTCTACCAGGGGCCAGGGACCACTAGGGGGCATCAGCATACTTACAAAGTGCCCTCAAGATTACTTACAATGATTTAAAATTAGACAAAACAAGCAATAAAACTTTGAAAATGTTATCAATAAAAATGTTCATCATGATCTTTAAAATCTTGATTTACCCCTTCAAAAAACGTTGTTATTATCTTTGAAAAACCAGAATTCTCATGGTCTTGGAAAGAACCTGAATATATATATATATATATATATATATATATATATATATATATATATATATATATATATATATATATATATATATATATAATCTTGATTTTAATAGTTCTAGACCTGAAAAATTCATAAAAATAAACTCAATAGGCATTTTTGTAATTTTATAAGCTCTAAAATATAGATTTTTAACATACTGAATATTTTTAATAAATGCATTACAGCTCCTAAAAGTTTTGGAACCCTGAAATGTAATTATTTTAATTACAATTATTATAGTTGTTGTTTTTTATTTCGATACTGTAAATATAACTATAATAACTATACTAGGACTGCCCATAGATTAAAATATGTTTTGTATCTTAAGTAATATTAATATGGGGGCCTTGGAGTCAAAAAGATTAACAACATCTGCTCTTCAGTTGTCTACTAGAGTGTTTTCCAACATGTTTTGTCTTATATATGCCCTTAAAGCTGCGGTAGGGAACTTTTGACGCTCTAGCGGTTAATAAACAGAACTGCTTGCGTCTTGCGGAAGAACATCGTAGCCGGAACTACTTCTCTCTGTTTATGTCTATGAAGAATCACAAAGGTACTGGGTTACTCCGCCGCGGTATCCACGAAGCAATCTAAAATAGTCCGAATATAAACACTTATTATAGGTGAACTCTAGTGATTCAGGACAAGCTAAAAACACGGTTTGGAAAATGGATTCATGGTGTACTCGCTTATTATATACATTTTTCTACATTTTGAACACAAACAAAGTTACGGACCGCAGCTCTGATTGGTTGTTTTTTACCGGGAGCGATGGAGTTTCTGCAAATGGCAATAGGACCACTGGGAGGAGCCAGAGGAGCTTGATTTTTTCACAGATTATCTGTCTCATATTCTACGGTCAGGACATAATGACAGGTTTAATAAATATGTAAAAAATATATTTTTTTAAAAAGTTCCCTACAGCACCTTTAACCCCGTGGATAAAGTTCAGAAATGTTCTCCTCTTCAATCATACTGGATATGATTGATCATCATGAATGATTATTAAAATAGCCATCAATGTTATTAGAATATACCTATACACACTGCTCTAGTATAATGAACTACAATTAAGAAGAAGAGTATTTAAAGAACTCACAGCTGATCCATCACTCCATGTCCAACTGTCACTATTCCTGCGGGAAATTCCGATCCACAGCCAGTGCTGCTCATGATCCTCCGCCTCCCTGTCCACACAGCCAATCAGACGGAAGAGTAGTTAGACACTACTATACTTTCAACAAGCCCCCATGATGCATTCGAAACAAGTCATAACTTATCTTACACTTAACAAACATAACCTCAAAATATTATGACTAGGGGTACTTGAGTGTAAAAACTGATGAATAAAGGAAATTGTATTCATTCTCACACAAATCAAGGCCCCATACATTGCAAGCACACACAGTGTTGCTTTAGGACTGGATTTAAGACACTAACCCGAAGGCCTCATGGAGGATCTGGAAGACGAAGGTCTCTTCCTCTGGCGTGCTGAAGCTGGCGAGCTGAGCTCCATGTTTCTGGCAGAACTTGTGAGCCTGAATCCAAGTGAGTCTCTTCTCCAGTGCACCTGCATGAAAAACCTACAAAAGCACAGCAATGAGCGGACCACACACACCCCAATACAAACAAACACACAGACCCCACACAAGGACTGTGTGTGAATGTGAATTTGAATGGACACACTCACAGGACGCTAAACTGGATTTGTAATGGAATAAGCAGAAGAAGAATTTACCGAATTGTAACTCGGAAGTAAAAACTTTTGTGGTTATTAATTTTGTGATAAATCTGCAGTCATTCATTACGACTTTTTATTCCCTGATTTGTAAAATGTAATTACCGTCAAAAACAATGTATACAGCCATCAAAGAAAAAAAAATGTTTTAATGCATCATTTGCTTCCTTGAATATCACTATCAGTGAATGTTTGCAGCATTTGTAAAAAAGATGGATCCCAAAATTTCCAGCCACAGCTGGAAAGGAGTCAAATATGCAGAAGATGCTGGAAAACCAAAGAATGTGCAGGAGCTGGAGGATTTTTCTCATGAACAGCCATCATAAAACATCTAGGTATGAAGTATTAAGAATCAAAGGTATGTAAACATTTGAACGGTGTAATTGTTCAATAAATTCAGCAATTATTTAGTTTTTTGGACTATATGTAAACATCTGGTATGTGAAGTAGCTTATCCATGAAAGTACTAAATAAAAAAATAAAATGCATTTTTTTTCTGATCCTTCTCATTTTGTTTAAATTATTAATATTTTCATAGATTCTGCAAGGGGTTTGCAAGGTTTTGAGCAGAACTTTTAAACTAGAGCCATCTGGGAAAATGAATGTTTTCCTTGACCAGTTTTAGAAGATGAATGTTACTTAAAGAGCCACACAAATGGGAAATCAAACAAAAATTACCTGTATTACAGGTAACAACAAATCCTTGTTGTGTTCACAACATTTCACTGATGACTGCTTTTCTAATCTCGGTGAATACAGCGGGATTTTCAAAGCGTTTGGCCATAAAAGAGGGTTCATTACCAACTTTATTTAAACCAATAAGCATCTCCGAATCACAACGCGAAGTATGATTATGAAGTTATGTGTCTGTTTTCTCCCGAGCGTCTTATCAGTATGTGTGCTGTCTGCAGCCTTTGTTTGTGCTGATCGTCATGTACAAACACGTCATTGAAATGAAGTGTAACTCCGTGAATACTCAACGAAGATACATGAGAGAGATATCTATAGAAAGCTTGAACGCCGACGCCCCCGCGCTGAACGCGCTATTCAGATTCAAACTGAAGCGCGCGGCTTGAATACACACACACAGAAGACAAAAGCAGCGAGACTGTTCAAGTTTTTTATTTTACTGTTTGCTTCGCGGTGAGAGGAATAAGAGATAATTCACCCCAAACAGATGCTAACGCATAGTTTAACGTGGAGGTGTGTGCGAACAACCATTCAAAACTATGTCAGTTTACCAATCAGAACACAGTATGCTACCGAAAGGTGGGGTTTAAGGAAACTGAATCTTTTGAACAGCTTTGCACAAACCGTTTCGGGATCTCTGAGAATTGAGGTAATTTTAAAATGATATTTTGACAAAATGACAATGTTTTTTAACCTTGGATGGATTTAAACCTAATGTACAGGACTTATAAACAATGATAGGAAGCTTAGAATTTTCATCTTACTGGCTCTTTAATATAATATATGAGTCTATAGGTGAGTTTTCCACTATGTTCAATTATAATGTTTCAATTGTTAATACAGAAAGTCATGTTGTTAATTTTTATAGCAGATTAGAGCTTGGTGATAATATAGTTTACATTTTGCAATGATAGAAGCAATCAACCAGTTAATATTTGTTATATAGTATAGAATTTATCGCTCTATGTAAGTATATATATATACAACTATATTTAAATTGCAAGAATCTTTCTTACATTTAAAGTTACAGTTCTGCAAATTCAACTCAATTTTGAATTTAGAAAGCATTTCAATTTTGAATGGCACACCTTGTAGCAGTAGCGGAACTTATTGGTGCTTTTCCATCCCGATGGGCATGATCCGGTTAGGGAGGGTGTGGGATGAGGAACAGGGGGGCTGGGGATGAGAGAGTCCTGATTCTGTTTGCATATGTATTTGGAGCGGACACTGGCACAGTCCTTGACCTCCCACAGACCCATGGCCTGCCCCGCCACCATCACCACACAACCCCCCTTTATCTGTGCTGCAACACCACAAGACAAAAGGCAGGTTCATCCTCGGCATGTTATAGCTTAGCACCAAATGATGAAGGGAATGATAAACAGAAGTGAATTATTCAGGAGCACACATGGCACACGTGGTTTCTGTACCTGGCTGGTCTCTGTTCCAGTTGGTGTATGTGAGCTCCTCTCCCGTTATCCAGCGGAACGTGCCGGTGCTGTTCTCATTATACAAGCCGAGCCAGAACTGATCGGCCGATCGGCCAAACACCAGGCTGCTCACAAAGGCCTGCTCAAACCTGGAAACACGCACATATGCACCTCGTAAGTTACTTCATAATTCATCGATTCCAGCAAAGAGCATTACAAGCTGAATACAAATCCAGTGGATGTTGCCAGGCTCGTGTCCGGTACCTGTTATTAATAATGACGAGCGTGGCATTGTTGCTAGCGCACATTCCTTTCGCATCATTAAAGGTGAGAGATTCTTCCCCAACCTTGAAGCAGGAAGGACTGTGCCATCTCCAACCCTGAGGAGATCCACCAGAGGGAAAGAGAAAGTGTGCTGTGTTATAATGCATTCTGTTATTCTTGCCGGAAAAATAATGCATTGGTAAATGGTTTTGAACAGATCAACATATATATATATATATATATATATAATTTTGTTTGCTAAATGTTAAATGTACAGTGACAACTGTAAAGCATCTGGAAATTTGTTTGCATTTGTTTTCTTATTAAATGCATGAACACCAGCATAAATCAATGTGGACTAGAATTTATACTGGTCTAAAAACTGGTTCTGTCAGTAGTTACCCTATATGTATAAACTATATGAATAAGACCAATGGCACAACAATTAAATCCACAGGCACAAAACATGCACACACTTGCATGCGTTCACACATGGACACACACATTTGAAGGAATGTTTCTAAATTACACGTCAGCACTAGGCAAGAGGCAGTAACTTGACCTGTCTGCCAGCTGTCTGCTCTACTGTTCAAGACATTACAGAGAGTCAGATGTGTTCTCTCATTGTCTGACAGATAAACTCACAATGACTCCAAATTTAGCAGCCTGTTCCAAAAAAAGAAGATTCAGTTGTTAAAACTAGATTTTCATTTGCAGAAAGGGCTACAATGCAGCAAAAGAATAGTGTTAATGCCTTAAAAAATATTGTAAATTGGGGGAAATTAATAATAATATGCAATGCACATACAGTATTGTTCAAAGGTTTTTAACATGATTCTGAAAGTTCTACAGGGATAAAATCTGATGAAAAAAATAAATCCACTCTGCATTAACATTGAACACTGACACAAAACCTCTTAAGAACATGTCTGGCTATTTACATAAAATTGTATTTTTGTCATTATTATCTTTAGTTTTAGATTAAGCTCATTCTATCTACATCACCGTTTGAAAGTGAGATTTGTTTCATGTTCTTGAAAGGAGATTTTATTCTCACTAAGTCTGTATTTATTTGATCAAAAATACAGTGAAAACTGTAATATTTTGAAGTAATATTACAATTTAAAACAACAGTTTTCTATTTGAATATATTTTAAAATGCAGTTTATTCCTGTGATAATAAAGGTACATTTTCAGCATCATTACTCCGGTCTTCTTTCAGAAATCTTGCTAATATGCTCAAGATTTTTCTTCATCAGTATTGTGCTACTTGCTGAATAGAATTATTAACTTAAAAGTATTAAAAATCTTACTGACAGAACATTGTGAAGAAGAAAAATTAAAAGAAGTAATATTAAATAACTTGTATGAAGTTGATGAGGCATGTATTACTTTTACTATTTATTCTTTCACTATATTTACTCTCATTTGATTAAAATAACCCCTCCCCCCCAACCCTAAATATTCAGTTTAGACACATAACTTATCAAATTGTATGGAAGAAACGTTTGCTATTGCTTCTTTAAGCTATCGGACTTAACTTTTTATTTTGGCTGGTGGTCGATAATACACAGGGGGGAAAAACCACATAGACCTGCATTAATCTTATCTCTGAAGCAAAACACCACACAGCATCCACCCAGCACACAAAATCAACATGCTACAACATTAGAACTCCTAAAATCAAAAATCAGAACACCTTTACAACCAAACAGCAACATCTGGAAACCCAAAGCACCCTGGCTTTGCATAAGGGAGACAGGGAAAAAAAGTAACTTAGTCAAGCATACTGTTTTAAAGCTTTAGGGTATCCACTAGTAACCTCTGACCTCTGACCTAGGCGATGGAATCCAGGGTCACAGCTCTTATTTAACAGATGCCTATCACCAGGGTCACAGCAAGGTAACAACAACAACACTCATTTCAAACAAAGACGGTTTGGTGTAGAGCTGCTGTAGATCTGGATGAATCGTGTGGAGGGATGACAGACGTAAGGCAATGAGAAAGAAAGGTGGCCAATGTATGCATATGTTGTTTCTGTGTGCTTGCTTGGTCCATGACCTCAAACTTTTTGTCCTCGGTTAGCAAACAGTTATGAGTTATGAAGACTAGCGTGTGTGAGTCAGGCTCCTCTGTTTACTGTATGCTTGTGGCAGGTCTGGGTCTACTGACCACATCTGGAGTTTTAACAGCATGACACAGCGGAGACTGTGAATAGAGTCTTTATGCCGAGAGAAAGAGAGCAACAGAAAGTATGTAGGGGGAGAAATCCAGCTAAACAGAAGTAACAAACAGAAAACTGCAGGAGCTGCAGAGAACAAAACAAGAAAGGCTCATTAGAGGATTAAAACTAATGAAAAAAGATGAATGAGAAACAGAAGGAGAAAGGCAACCGAGTGAAAAACCCAGAGTGATTTACCCGCTTGCAGCCGTGGTCCTCTATCCGGTCGTCAGACTTCTGTGCTGTTTTCTTACAGATCGAGGGCAGCGAGTAATTACATGGGCTATCGTTCCAGCGGCCCTCCTACAAACACACACACATACTGTATAATGAGGGGTTATCATTATGAAGCTGCCATAAATTTAGACTTTTAGGATCACTGTCTTAATTACAAGTATAAAGCAAAGCAGATTCATATCCATTAACATCATTCTGACAGCTGAAAAGGGATAAGGTTTGCTACAAAACATTCCTGGAATTAACTCACTGTACCTTTAACTCAATCCTCACAAACATGTCTTGGTATCTCACCTTAAAATTATACTTTTGCCATGATTATTTTTTTTTTTTTTCAATATTTTCTTGACAAGCTCGTTCTACACTAAAGTTTGGGGTTCGACTATGCTAAATCACTTATGCTTATTTTAAGTCTGTGCTTTATTTAAAAAACATTAATAGTGTACAATATCATTAGCATTTAAAGTGTAATTTTGGTAAAGCTGTATGTTCAGCATCATTCCTCCAGTCTTCAGTGTCACATGATCCTTCAGAAATCATTCTAATATGATTTGATACTCAAGAAAAATGTCTTATTACTATCAATGTTGAAAACAGTTGTGGTGCTTAACATTTCTGCAGAAAGCCTGATACTTTCATTTCAGGATTCTTTGATGAATAGAAAGTGTAAAAGAAAATCATTTATTTCTAATATAAATATTTGGTAAACTCTCTCTCTCTCTCTCTCTCTCTCTCTCTCTCTGTCTTTCTAAATATATATATATATATATATATATGCATATGTATTTATATATACTCACAGGCCCCCAGATGGTAACACAATCCTCATTTACATTTCGAAAATTGTTGGGTTCAAATGGGTGCCAGTAAGTGAAGATGACTGGAGTGCGATCGGTCCATTCAAAGTTCATCTGCATAGCTGTATCATGTAGGCCAATCCATAACTCCTCTATATCTAAAAGACATTGCAGAGATTTTGCCAAATGATATAAAATATTAAGACTTGTTGCCACTGAGATAACTTTTAACCCATCGGCAAATTGTGTTATTTCTAAAACTGAATAGGTTTATGCTCCAGACAAAAATAATAAAAAAAGCAGTTTCTGGTTTTCCTGGAAAGACAAAAGTAATTATAAAGCACATGTTTCTCTACATTTTTTGCACGTGTATACCTTTCTTCATATGCTTAGTGATGAATTCAAGCTCTGGGAGGGTGTGGATGCTAACGAGGTTAGCCTCCATCTTTTGACACATTTTCTGGGCGGAGCTCCAGTCCAGGTTGTCTGAGGTCAGCCTATAGCAGCCCGCCTGGAAGTTTTGCCAGCCTACATCACACTGATACCGGCCATCATCTGCCCAGGAGTCTGTTTCACACACAGACACAGGTCAGATCCTCAAGAACGAACCAGACTTTCAGGTACATCAGCAGAATCTACAAGCTAAAAACTTCTCGGCTTGCTGGAAAACATGCAATTTTGGGGCAAGATACTTAAATTGCATGGCTGGGCCAGACAAGGTTTACCTCTGAAATAAATCAAGGCATATTTAATCATTTAAAGTATACGTGTAAGCAGTGGTAGCATTGCTCTGTACATTTATATGTGTACCACAAGCCAAGAATGTGCGCACACACTGCACACATACCTGTGGTGAAGGGGTCAAGTGTGGCATTGGGTCGTTTCTTGCAAATGTAAGACAGAGCCACTGAACAGTCCCGGTTGTACCAGCGACCTTGAGCATCGGTACTGATCACTCCACAGTTTTCCTCCTCGTCATAGCTTGGCATTTCTACAACACACACATCCGTGAGATAAATCAGATAAAAATACATCCTTCCTTATGCAAATGAGCTCTAAGAACACTGACAGCTGAATTCTTTTGTTGTTGAAAAAGTCTTAATGTAAAATAGTGTTTTATATGTAAGAAAACAATCTGTCAGCTAGTCATTACTGGTTTATTGTTTGATCACTGGCCATAATCAGAGGGCTAATAATGCAAAATAAACAAATGAATAAATAAGTAAATAAATAAACATATAAATTCACTACTGTTCACAAAAACAGTAAAACAAATATTGAAAACAATATCTGAAAATGCTATTTATGCCTGTGATCTAAAATCTTCAGTGTCACATGATCCTTCAAAAACCGTTCTGATATGCTGATTTCATGATCAAGATCTCCTACTTTTGTTGAAAACAGCTTTGCTGCTTAATATTTTTTTAAATCGTGATTTCAGGACAACTCTAAGAAATCTTGTGGGACTTTTTAGCAATTTAATTTATGTTTTCTGATTAAAAGTATTAACGTCTTCTAAAAAGAATCTTAATGAACCAAAACTTTTGAACTGTAGTGTTATAAATAAATAAATGGACATGACTTAATGAAAAAAAGGCAGGACATTAATTCAGCTGAAATAATTTAATTGCTGTACGTGAGAAGAAATTATGAAGAGCTAAAAGACACATAAAACTTAACTTAAACAGCTGTCATTCTACGAAAATATTGACTGCAGAATGCTCCAATTCCCCTGAATTAATTATTCACCTCTCAATAGCTGAAGCGTAAAGTTAGCTAAAGTTTATAAAGTGGCTTAAGTTTTCAAATCTTTTTCGAATTTTTATAATATGCAGTACACAGATTCAATGCCCAAGTGGGTGTGGTTATATGAGAGTGGGGCTGTAAGGGGTGTGGCCTCACCTGTTTCCCAGTTTAGATATTTGAGAGGGGCGGAGTCAGCCCACTGCCAGCCTCCATTGAGATCTAAATCATTCAGGCCCATCCACAGGGTGGAGCTGTAGCCAGTTAGCAACCCTACAGTACGAACACACTTCATAAACACATTCCAAGGAGTTTTAAACAAAAACGAGAGCAGCAATTTCTGCCTTGTTTGTTCTCCATTTCCCAGAATAATTTTAATTCCTTTGCAAAAAAAACAAACAAATCATTTTTAATGTAATGAATACAACCATGTTTATATCCGTCCATCTCTCACCGTTGATAAAGATTTGTTCCTCTACTTTAGTGATGCTGAGCAGGTCCGCTCCCTGCTGTTGGCAGCTGGTCCGTGCTTCACTCCAGGACAGCGTGGCCTGAAAGTTAAACTGGTAACAGTTATCCATCAAAGGGTTTATGTCCCAAAACGTCTCACAGTTGGTACCTTTGGAAAGAGAGAGAGATGCATTTTAGTGAGCTGGAAGGTGTGCTCTATGATGTACAGTAGTCTCACATTCCAGCTTCCAGACGGTGAAAGAACGTTTTGAATTTAACAGGTCACAGCTCTATGAGTGACGTGAGGAGCATCAGCTGGATCAACTCACTCTTCACTGGGCAGAAGCCCCAGCGCTGGTCTTTTCCGTAATCATGAGTAGTGGCACACCAGTGAAAGCCATCCTCCCTGCCCACGCTGGTGCAACTGTGGAACCACTGGCCATCGTACAGGAAGGGGAAGTAGCATGGGCTGCTGTGAGAGTTTCCTTGGATGGTGTAGATTTCTATGGAGAAGAACAGACAG